>NC_141905.1:23861250-24177500 GCF_057802395.1 Ceratotherium simum simum | reverse complement strand
ACCATATAGCCTGGTGTGTGGTAGGCTATACCATCTAGGTTTGTGCAAGTACACTCTATGATGTTCACACAATGATGAAATCGCCTAGCAACACATTTCTCAGAACGTATCCTTGTCTTTAAGTGATGCATAACTATATTCTAACGAGGACAGTTAGGTAAGAAAAAGAAACAGAAAGAAAAGCAGTTTGTAAAGGAAGAAGTAAAACTATCTCTATTTGCAGATCGCATGATTTTATATAGAAAATTTTAAAGAATTAAAAAAAACTATTAGAACAATAAACCAGTTTAGTAAGATTACAGGATACAAGATCAAAATACAAAGATCAATTGAATTTCTATAGACTATCAATGAACAACCTGAAAATGAAATTAAGAAAACAATTCCATTTACCATAACACCAAAATGAACAAAATATTTAGGAATAAATTTAACCAAAGAAGTGTAAGACTTGTACACTAAAACTACAAAACATTATTGAAAGAAATTGAAGAGGATCCAAATAAATGGACAGATATCCCATGTTCACTGATTAGCATACTTAAAATCATTAAGATGGCAATATTTCGTAAATTGACTTAAAATTCAACACAATCCCTATCAAAATTCCAGCTGGCTTTTTTTTTGCAGAAATTGACAAATTCATCTTAAAATTCATGTGGAAATGCAAGGGACCTAGAATAACCAAAAACGTCTTGAAAAAGAAGAACAAAATTGGAGGACTCACATTTCCTGATTTTAAAATGTACTAGAAACTTACAGTAATCAAGACCATGTGGTGCTAGCATAAGAATAGACCTATAGATCAATGGAGTAGAATTGGGGATCCAGAAATAAACCTCACATTTACAGTCAATTGATTTTTGACAGAGGTGCCCAAACAATTCAATGGAGGAAAGAACAGTCTTTTCAACAAATGGTTCTAGGACAACTTCAGTATCCACATGCAAAAGAATGAAGTTGGGCCCCTACCTGATATCATTTACAAGAATTAAGAGCTAAAACTATAAAACTCTTTTTTTTATTTTTTTATTTTTTATGTTTTTATTTTTTTATTTTTTCCCCCCAAAGCCCCAGTCGATAGTTGTGTGTCATAGCTGCACATCCTTCTAGTTGCTGTATGTGGGACGCGGCCTCAGCATGGCCGGAGAAGCAGCGCGTCGGTGCGAGCCCGGGATCCGAACCCGGGTCGCCAGCAGTGGAGCGCGCTCACTTAACCACCAAGCCACGGGGCCGGCCCTATAAAACTCTTAAAAAAATATAGAATTAAATATTCATGACCTTAGGTTAGGCAATAGTTACTTAGATATGACACTAAAAGTACAAGCAACAAAAGTTCAGGTCATTGCAGAAAGTTCTGTTGGACAGCACTGCCACTGTAGAATGGTGGCTGTAGAGAGCCTGGGCAGGCATTGCAGACATGCCCTCCTGGACATCTACGTGCAAGGACTATAAGCAATATATCAGTGCAGTGGTTACTTCTTATGATGAAACTCAGGAAAATGTATCTATGTCTTTATTGCACCTTAGAGGATACAATACTTAGCTTGGTTTAAAATTTGCTTATGAGCAGGATAAAATGTGCATGGAAAAGAGATGAAGCAAATATACCAAAACATCAAATCTGATTATTTTGAGTAATGGGAATATGGGCCGTTATTTCTCCTGGTTATTTGTAGTGAACTCTGCAGCCAGAGTTCTTGTTTGTACCCCCCACCACATGTGATCCAGGTGACATTGTTTGAATTCCTATAGGAATTCATGCCTGGTTCTAAGCTATTGCACTGTGTTTGGAGTTCCTCATTCTATGAACCAGTTACACTGATTTGAGCTGGGTTTTTGTCATTTACAACCAAAAGAATACTCACTAATTGTCCTATGTTTCTGAATTTCTATGTCTTCTACAATGTGCATCTATTTCTCCTCAAATTGGGAAAAAAAAACTTTAGAAAATGTATGTAATATAACATGTTAAAAAAAAAACCAGGGGCCGGCCCCGTGGCTTAGCGGTTGGGTGCGCGCGCTCCGCTGCTGGCGGCCCGGGTTCGGATTTCGGGCGCACACTGAGCACCGCTTCTCCGGCCATGCTGAGGCCGCGTCCCACATACAGCAACTAAGAAGGATGTGCAACTATGACATACAACTATCTACTGGGGCTTTGGGGAAAAAAAAAACGGAAGAGGATTGGCAATAGATGTTAGCTTAGAGCCGGTCTTCCTCAGCAAAAAGAGGAGGAGTAGCATGGATGTTAGCTCAGGGCTGATCTTCCTCACAAAAACAAAAAAAAGAAAACAAACAAAAAAACCAGGTTGGGAGAAGTGGGTGGGATATAGATGAAACAAGATTGGCCATGATTTGATAATCCTGGGGGATGGGTTCACAGGGATTCATGATACTATTGTCGCCAGTTAAAAAGAAAATCAGTTAAAATAGTGAATGGTGATTAGCAGTATTATCTGCTGCAGAGGGTCAGTAATGTGCCAGTTGACTTGGCAATGTTCCTGAAGGGCTTTTTAGAAGAATATTGTGTGGAGAAAAGCCAGAAAGCAAAGAGGGAGTAGGGATGGGGTTATGAGTGAGCAAAGTGAAGGCAGTAAGTATAGATGTCTTTTTTTCAAAAAATTTGGGGGTTAGAAAACAAAGGATGGTAATTGAAAGTGGTTTTAATTAAGTAATTAATTTTTTATAGTCTCATGTGATTTTCAATTTTTTTTTTTTGGGTGAGGAAAATTGACCCTGAGCTAACATCTGTGCCAGTCTTCTATTTTGTATGTAGGATGCTGCCACAGCATGGCTTGATGCGTGGTGTGATGAGTTCAGATCCACGCCCGAGATCTGAACCTATGAACCCCAGGCCACCGAACTGGAGCACGTGAATTCAACCACTATGCTACCAGGCCAGCTCCCTCAATATTTTTTTGAAAATTCTTTTTCACTTAAAAGTAATACTTACAAGTTGAAAATTGGAAAAATAAAAAAGAGTAGAAAGACAAAAACAATCACCCATTGTCCCACTGAGAAAGGACACCCATTATGAGTGTTTTTGTGGATTTTCTTCCAGTCTTTATTATCTACCTGTCGATGTCTCTATATTTACATATCAGGTTCTACTTCACACACAACCTTATATTCTGCTTTTTACACTGAATACTATTTCCTAGTGTTGCTGTAACACCTTGATAGCATCATGTAAATTAGTTACAGGATATCTCATCATATTGTGGTACTCTAACATACTAAGCCGTTTTTCCATTTTGGGACAATTAAATTGAATAAGTGAGATCCCAGGGAAGGGGACAGTTGAGGGACAAGGACACCTGTCCATGGTGAACCCTGGAAGGGTGGAGTGCCCATCCTTACTTGAAGAGTTGTGTTGCAGGACTAAATGACTGAAGACAGATTTTGTGTTTGAGAAGGATGCTGTTGAAGAAAATTGTGTCAGAGGGCCTCTGTGATGTAAGAGAGAATTTAGGACAGTTGGGTTGGGAAATCTGGTTGGGAGTTGACAAGAGGTGGGAATTTGGTTGGGAGTTGAAAGGACTTTCCGAGCCTGGGATTACCTGAGTCCAACTTTTCCTGAATTAATCAGCCACTGAAATCCCTCCTGATAGAATCAGGTGCAGGGTTTGGGCTGAGAGCCTGCTACATTGGTTAGAAGCCTTAATTATACTTATAGAAGTGGATAGCTTTGTGGTTAACAAGGTGGGCTCAGGGGCGACTGCCTGCATCTGAATTTGGGTCTGACATTTATTGGTTGTGTGAACTTTGGCAAATTACTTAAATTCACTGTGCCTTGATTTCTTCACCTGTAGAATAAACAATGATGTTAATATCTGTTTCTTAATTTTTGTTAGGATTAAATGAGAAAATATGTTAAGAATTTACAATAGTGCATGGAGCATAATAAACACTAAACAAATATTAGCTATCATTATGATTGATTTGGTTGCAGGTAACGGAAACTCAACACAACTAGATTAAGGAAGAAGGAGGGATTTATTGACTCTTATAACTGAAAAGTGTAAGAAACTAGGCATTGTTGGATTCATTTTATTATCAGGAATATCTTGAATCTTCGCTTTCTTCTGTACTGGTTTCTTTCTCAGGCAGGCTCTCTGAAAGATGGCCACCAGCTTCCCCGTGCTTACATTCTGCTAGCTGAGCAATGCCAGTAGAAGACAGGCACCTTTTTCCTGAAAGCTACAGCAAAAGTTGGTTCTTACTGACCTGGCTTGTGTCCCAGCCCATCTGTGATCTGATTACTGTGGCCAGGGGAAATCAGTGCTGTTATTGGCCAGGCCCGAGTCACACTTAACCTTTGGAGCTAAATCACATGGTCTGAGGGTGGGGGTGGGGGAATGGTCCCCAAAGAAAATGAGGTGGTTTTATCAGAAGAAGGAGACAGGATGCTGGGCAAGCAGAAAGAGTCATTTCCACTACACCTGTAGAAAGGGCAAAGTGGAGAAGGGCTGTAGAGGAAGAGGAGCAAGCAGAAAGAACACCTGTGCCAGGTGCCGAGGCTACTAGGAGAGTGTCGTGAAGGGTGGTAGAATGGTTTCCAAAGTATGTTCCACTGAGTGCCACTTCAACTGAATGTTAATAGGCATTCTTGTGACAAGGGTTTTGTGAAAGAGGAAGTTTGGGAAATGCTGGATATCTTTACTATGAGATTCTCTTAGCCTTTAACACACCTCTGTCCCTGGTGAATGCGAAGGATGGATGTAGAGGATCTGTGATTTCCAAACATATGGGACCATGGAACCTTTATTTAGCGGAGCATTTTGTAGGATTAGTATCTGTGGAACACATTTTGGGGAACATGGTAGAAGAGGATGGTGACGAGGGTGGGGACTAGCAGGAGCAAAAGACTTTCCTGAAGTTTGGATCGGGGACAATGGTCTGCAAGTGGCTGTGAGCAGTGATAAGTGGACCCCTTCTCCTCAAGCATGGAGTCAGAGGTATGGGAGAAAGAGTAGACTGCAGTGGGGAGGGTGGGGATGTTGAGGGGTGCAGGGACCAGCAAATAGAATAGAGTGGAGGGGCTGGTATGGAGGGGACCCCAGAGCTGGGGGGATGACATCTCAGGTGGGAGAAGATAGGAGCTGGGGGGAGATTCCCATCTCTGAGGAAGCTTAGAGCTGTGTTTTAGTCAGCTGTGTTAACTCCAGGGTTTTAATCAGACTGCTGTCGCAGAGCCGGACTTGGGAAAATGAGCTTCCCAAGGAAAGTGTAAGTCATTTATCGCACTGAGCCTGAATGGTGATGGCACAATGCTTAGGAAGTTAAAGATAGAGCTCAGCTTAAGACAGTATGGGCTCTCTACAATGAAGCATCAGAGACTTGAGGCACACAGACTTCCTCCACCTTCTCCTGCCCTCCCTGTCCCATCTGATTTTTGTTATAGTATTATTTTTACCTTATCAAGGTCTATAATATTTTAGGTTCTTTTGTAGCTTCAGTTCTCACATTTCTCTAGATTTTGTTCTAAAGTTAAATGTATTCAATTTTCACTGCCAGGTCTTGAACAGCACAGCTCTCTCATCCACAAGTTCTTTTTACCTCTTTTGGATTCATTTATTACTTGGCTAGATTTTATCATTAGGAAGGGTTTGATTGGTGCTATATTTCCTGAGAACTTCTCTGTTTTTTTTTTTTTTTTTTTTTGCTGAGGAAGATTCTCCCTGAGCTAACATCTGTTGCCAATCTTCCTTTATTTTGTATGTGAGCTGCCACCACAGCATGGCCACTGACAGATGAGCAGTGTAGGTCTGTGCCCAGGAACCGAACCTGGGCCGCCAAAGCAGAGAGTGCCAAACTTAACCACTAGGCTACCAGGGCTGGCTCTTCTCTGTTGTTTTTATACATGATGACACTTTGGCTGGGTTTATAAAAATCTTGGGTCACGTTCTGCCCAGCCCCGACCATTGAATTCTGTAAGAGTTGCTTTTCCTTCTTTTGACATTGACTGTTGCAGGGAGGAACATGGAGGCAACCTGACTATGTCCCCTTGTAGCTGACTTGATTTCTCTGCCCAATGGAGATTTTACTTCTTGAGTCAATTAGTCTGAGGTAACAAATTGCCCTTTGATCTGCAGTTTCAGGTCTTCCTTTACTTTAGAATGTTGTCTTTTATTATATCTTTTGACTATTTTTCTGCTTTACTAGTTCTGTTCTCTTCTTCAGGAACACCAAGTAAGTGCTTGCTGGATATCATTTATATATCCTTGACATGTGTCATTTTACTGATGGAGTTTATCTCTTTGCTCTTTTATTTTGTGTATTTTTCTTAAGTTGTCTTCCAAGTCTTGATTCTGTTTCTTCTTCTTGCTGCTTCTAATGCAGTTTGCATTTCTGTAATTAATTTTCTTGGTTTCTTCAATTTTTTTCCTAAGCTTTAATCTCCTGTTGTTCACTTCAGTTCTGCTTGGTCTTTTTCAAAGAGTTCATGTTCTTTTCAATTTCTTTGGAAATAAACAGGAAGGCTCTTGCTTTCCACCCAAGATCAGAGGGAGGGGATCCCATAAAGATTCAGGTTGCATAAGAAAAGCACTGAATCATTTCATAAGCATTTATTTCTTCAGAAATTGCTGAGCCATCATTTTTGGATCCAAAGTTTGGTTTACTGAAAAGTTTAACTGTCTTAATAAAGATTCTGTTTTTGATAAGTATTTCCAAAATATTATGGTTATACATCAGATTTTTTTTTTGTAAATGGATCAAATGACTGAATGTCTTAGTCAGCTTTGGCTGCCATAACAAAATACCATAGACTTTGTGGTTTAAACAACAGGAATTTATTTGTCACAGTTCTGGAGACTGGAAGTCTAAGATCAAGGTGCCATTAGGTCGGGATCTGGTGAGAGCTCTCTCTTTGGGTTGCAGACAGCCGCCTTTCACTATATCCTCACATGGGCTTTCCTCAGTGCCTATGGGTGGAGAGAGAGAGAGAAACAAGCTCTGGTGTCTCTTCTTATAAGGGCACTGATCCCATCATGATAGCCACACCCTCCTGATCTCATCTAAACCTGGTTACTTCTTAAAGGCCTCATCTCCAAATACCATTACATTGGGAGTTAGGGCTTCAACATATGAATTTGGGGTTGGGGTGGGGGGGGAGCAATTCAGTCCATAGCACTGAGTCATCATTTATTCTTACCAGGTGGCAATACCTAAATTCTATATAAAGTCTAAAATTACAGACATCTGCCTTACTTGCCATCGTAGCTGAATTAGAGAATTCCTCCTAGTTCCGAAGGGGAAATTAAGATCAGATTCTTTTCCCTCTAACCAAGTTGGCTCTCACCAGAGAACACACCCTCCCCAGGTGTCAGTAGAGCAAGTGCAAGGATTGATGCTGCCTCCAGCCCCCTTAAATGCAGCTGAGGAGGAAGGGGAGGAGCTGCATCCCTGGAAAGAGCAAAAAATTATAAGGCCAACTCCTCCAGGCAGAGTGTGGTGCACAGAGGGAGGAGACCTGGGGCCTGTCATCTGGGATGCAGGAAGGTGTCTGCAGAGAAAGTTCTGTGTCCACCATGTGTGCTTAGGGGCAGGAGGGGAGTTCGATCAACAGGTGTAACAGCAGCGCCTCAGACAGGACTGTATGTCCCGGTACATCAGGCTGCCCTGGAGAGGGGTCTGCAGGGTGCTCTCTTTTATGGAGCTACCTGGGAGTAGCCATGCTCTTATGGAGATAGCTAGGTCTTCACAAGCCAGAGCACCCAGGAGCAAAACTCCTAGAATCCTTTCAAGTTATGTCACTGCAGTCCTAACATGCTCTTATAATTCCATGGTAGCTTTTGCATGTGAATAAACCCACTGCACTCTCACAAACTTGCATGCTCTTCCTTATGACTTGAGGCTAGAGGCTTCAACCCATGCAGGGGACAGGCTGGTGACAAAAAGGGAAACATCTCATTTAAGGTGGCATTTGTCTGAGGGCCAGTCCCCACAGAAAGGGACCCCTACCATCACACTACCTCACAGTGCTGTTGTGCAGTAATAGCTACTGTTAGTTAATACAGTTTTGGGGGCATCTGTGTGTTAGGCACCAATTTTTCTAACTGTGTATTTGCTGTCTCTGTTGGTCGTCATGGCAATTTATTTACAGTCAAGGAAATGGAAGTTCAGAGGTTAGGAAACTTTCCCAAGGTCATACAGATGGTAAGCTAGGGCAGAGCTCGAGTTCAAATACAGGTCTCCGGCCCCGTGGCTTAGCGGTTAAGTGCACGTGCTCCGCTGCTGGCGGCCCGGGTTCGGATCCCGGGCGCGTACCGATACACCACTTCTCCGGCCATGCTGAGGCCACGTCCCACATGCAGCAACTAGAAGGATGTGCAGCTATGACATACAACTATCTACTGGGACTTTGGGGGAAAAAATAAATAAACAAATACAGGTCTGTCCGACTCCAGAGTCTATGCACTTCCATTAGACCAGATAACAGAAGTGCTCAGAAAACATGAAAAGGTGATGCTCTTATGATTTATACAAAAGGCTAGATTGGGTTTGATACTCATCCTGGGAAGGAGCCATCACTGCTGCTGTTCTTGAAGAGGTGGATGTGTTCTGGGGCTTGGTTCCTGGGAGTCTCATGATAGTCTTTCTGTAGATTTCCTCTGGGAACCAGGTGCCATGGGCTTGAAGCTGCCCCTGCCGCGCCAGCTCTCACTTGCCGTGGGGGTCAGTTGTAAAATGGCAGAGTGTTCTGTGCCTTGATACATTGGCTCTGAGCAGCCAATGAGACAAAGTGTCTTGGAAAGCTGGCCACCCTGTCATCTTACTTCTATGTTTAGAGGGGTTCCTAATAATTGTTGCCATTTGTTGAATACTCCTGTGTGCTCCTCTTTCAAGGAGTTTTGCTCTAAAGGGAAGGAGAGAAATGAGGTGGTAACTGAAGGGAAAGTGGGGTTAGGAGAGCCTGTTTTTTTTTTTTTTTAAATGAATGAATGAATGAATGAATGAATAAATAAATAAGAGCATGTATGCTGAAAGGAATGATCCAGTGGAGAGGAGGAATGGGATGATGTGGGAGAGAGAGGAAAGATTGCTGGAGTCATGTCCTCGCGTAGGCAGAGTGGGATGGACCTAAAGCACAAGTTGAAGGATTGGCTATAATTAGCCATTTTGCTGAAATCCAGATATAGTTACAGGACCCTCCAGGCCCTGGCCTGTAGGAGGGTGGTGGCTGGTCTCAGGGAAGAGCTGTGGGCTTAGCCAGAGGGAGACTGAATCTCCAGTAGCCCTTTGCCTCCCATGAGGGGCCCAGGACAGGCTGGTAATTTCTCTGAGCCTTGGTTTTGGTCCCTTTTGTAAACTATAGATGATCCCGCCTACTCCACAGAATTGAAGCAAATATTAATCAAGATAATGTAAGCAGAAAACAGTTGGCACGGAAAATAAAAGTGATTTCAACCCCGTCATCAAAAGATAACCATGTTTACTATTTTGATGTATTTTTGCACTGGTCTTTTTTCCACGTATATAAATACATACTTAAAAATAGTGTCATTCTTTGCATACTGTTCTGTAACATGGTTTTAACACTTAAATATATTAAGGACAACTTTCCATGTCATTAAATATTTTTCTGTAACATCATTTTTTAAAAATGTATGCAGATCATTCCAGCAGGTGGACTTATCATACCCTATTTTAACCAATTCCTGATTGTAGACACCGTGTAAGTTGTTCCTTACTATTTTTTATTATAAACAGCACTGTTGTGAACTTCTTTGTGGCTGTATGTTTTCATACCTCCATGGTTATTTCCCCAGGGACGTTTTCTGGCACTGGAATTAAAGCTGAGCTGTGGACAGACTCTTGCCTTCCCGCAGGTGGAGGAAGTAGTGGGTTTGGGGGGAACAGCACATTCAGGCAGGTTGAACAGTGGCACCCAAAGGGGCTGATAAATGAGCTGCTGTCACCCTGGAAGCAGGGCTCAGGGGGCCAGAGATAAGTCTCTAGATGGTGGCCTGTCGCCTTCAGTCATTTAATTGCTGCCCTGGTTGAAGACATGAAGGCAAGCTTATCAAATATGAGGAAGCTGTGACGTCGAGAGGGCTCTGTAGAGTAATGGAACTAAGATGCTGGGGGACCCTGACTGGCAGGAAGAATGGGCTGAAACAAACTGGAGAAACTGAATAGGGGAAACTGTACTGTCTTAACAATGGTAACATTTCAAAAATCTGGACCATACATGCAAAGGCTAGAGGAGAGCTGGATGAACGTCAGAGCATGACAACAAGACACAGGGTTGATGTGATGTGGTTGCCTCCCAAACTCATGGAAAACAACCCGGTAACTTCAGGCTGTATCAGTTTGAGTACAGTGTCCATCCAGATCATGTGTCAGTGCGATGTTGATAAGCTAGAGCTAAGCCAACAAAAAAGGTGGTCATTCTGGTGAATGATCTAGACCATGGCTGTTCAACAGGAATGTAATGCAAGGCCTATCTATCCATCATCTGTCTGTCTGTCTATCTGTCTATCTGTCTGTCTATCCATCATCTTCCTTCCTCCCTCCCTCCCTTCCTTCCTTCCTTCCTTCCCTTCTTTCTTTATCTATCTATCTATCTATCCATCCATCATCTATCTTTCTTTCTATCTATAGCTATCTCTCTCTCTCTCTCTATATATATATATATCTGTCTATCTAAATTTAAAATTTTCTGGTAGTCAATAATATATTTTAGATAACCCAATACAGTATATTCAAAACATGATCATTTCAGCATGTAATCAATATAAACAAATTAGGGGCCTGCCCCATGGCTTAGCAGTTAAGTGCACGCACTCTGCTATTGGCGGCCCAGGTTTGGATCCTGGGCATGCACTGATGCACCGCTTGTCTGGCCATGCTAAGGCGGCATCCCACATACAGCAACTAGAAGGATGTGCAACTATGACATACAACTATCTACTGGGGCTTTGGGGAGAAAAAGGGAACAAAAAAAGGGGAGGAGGATTGGCAATAGATGTTAGCTCAGGGCCAGTCTTCCTCAGCAAAAAGAGGAGGATTGGCATGGGTGTTAGCTCAGGGCTGATCTTCCTCACACACACACAAAATATATATATATAAACAAATTATTAATGAGAATTACATTATTTTTTTCCCTAAGGACTAAGTCTTTGAAATCCAGCATATATTTTACACTTCTAGCCCATCTCAATTCAGACACTAAATTTTCAATGGTTAAGATGAAATATAGTCCTACTGAAACAAGTAGTTGTGTTTAGTGGAAAAATATTTTATACTGCTTTCTTTTTTTAATTTAAATTTTAAATAATTAAAACAAAATGCAATAAAAATTTAGTTCCTCAGTTGCACTAGTAACACTTCAAGGGCTCAGTAGCCCCATGTGGCCAGTGGTTGCCAATATTGGACAGCGCAGGTTCATGCCCTGTGGTTACTACTCAAAGTGTGGTCCATGGACCAGCAGCATGTGTAACCCCTGGGAGCTAGTTAAAGACGCAGAATCTCAGGTCCCAGTCAGACCTCCTGAGTCAAAATTTGCATTTCAGCATGTTCTCCAGATAATTCCTATGGTCACTAGTTTGAGAAGTGGTGGTCTAGAGGTCAGGCCATGATTTGGGGAATGTCTGAAAAACTGAGATATTTTGCATGGAAAAGAGAAGTCTCCAGGAGCTTTGATGACAATCTTCAAATATGTAAAGGCCTTTTGTGTGGAAGGTGGGGAAGATGTAGTCCCAGGTGGCAGAGCTAGGACCCAGGTGGAGGTGGGTCTGAGGGTGGCAGAAAGGGAACCGAACTTACTACACTTTCGTAGTTAACTGTCTCACTTAATCCTTGTAACAAAAGAACTGGACTTGTAGTCAAGTCAGATAACCCAAGTTCAAATCTCCCCTCTGCTAATCGCTGTGCATCCTGGAGGAAGAATTACTTAGCCACTCTGAGCCTCAGTTTACTGTCTGTAAAATGGGAAAAATAATAACCCACCTCCCAGGGCTAACGTAAAGACTGTGTAGTCAAGGACCATAATCGCTGTATTCACCACACCATCTCGGGGCTTGGCACAGACCTGGCACAGATTCAGTCCGCAATAATGATTTCTCTGTAAACCAGGCACAGCTCTGACTTGTGAAGGATGGCCATTACTGCTATTAGCAGGCTTGTGGTTTGAGGTGACAGGTTGCGTTTTTCAGTAGACACAAAGGAACCCAGCCCCCTGTGCTCCTTCATCCCGCTGAAAGCCTGTTTTTTATTTACAGCCTCAACTGATCTGGATCGATCTATCCTCAAACGTTTTCATCAGGAGAGTGAAAACAGAAAAGCAGAGCGGGGAGGTCAGGGCTCCTCCACTTTCCCTCCCTCAGCGGGTGGGGCTGGAGCTCTCGCCACTTTCCCAGTACTGGGGCAAAATATCTCCAAAGCCTGGGACTGGGTCACTCCAAAGGGGAGGTTACCCGGCCCATCAAAGTGTTTCTCTGCAAAGGACCCCATGACAGGCTCGCCAAGCCACATCTGTGCTTCTGTCAAGTAAACAAAGAATATCTACTGCTCTCAGGCAGGCACTAACATTAGCCGAGTGAGGGCTCTTTGGGGACCAGGGAAAGGAGGTTCGCATTTGAAAATGAACCACTGTACGTGGATTTATAGTGCTGCCTTTCCGACGGAGAGGGGGAGATATTTTTCTCTGGGAGATTAGAATTTACTAGTGGATTCAAGTGTAACTTTGGAGAGTGGCAGAGGTATTAGATGTGGCAGTATCACAGTATTGTTTTATTGGCAATTAGATTTGAAACTGGCACGAATGTATGAAAATAAGTCTCAATTATGGGCCTGTGAAGTTTCTCCACCATCTGTCAACAGTTTGCTCCTTATGCCACAACATGTGTACCTTTGGAGGGAAAATGATTTAATAGCCCAAGTGAAGAGGTACAGCTCACCAAATTATATTGGAGTTTATAGCCAGTGCCTGCATTTGTGATTTCTGATGCAGAGAAAGCAAATTTAAACTTGCACACACACAAACATACCTTTCAGAGTCTCACAGACTCACAACTGTCCGAGATGGAAGATACCTTCAAAAGGAGTGAGCCCAACTTCCCCACTTACAGTTGTGAAAAATCAAGTCCCAGAGAAGGCCAGGGACTTGTCCAAGTGACACTGTGACATGGGGCAGAGCTAGAACTATAACCAACAGGAAACTTAGGGTTAGGGGCAGTGGTGTGCTGGTAAATGTGTAACAACTGTTTCTCTGGGGAAGTTGAAGTCCTGATGTGTAGTGCTTGCCTATTCCTGTGGTGTAAACACTCCCACAATGGCCGATTTCACACTACCCACGTGATGTCACTGAACATGGACTTTAGAAGAGACATGTACAGTCGTCTCTCACGAGCCAGTAGGAGCCAGCTCCAGGTACCATTGGTAAGGGGAATGATTTTGCTGCATAACTATCTGTGGTTTACCTGTCTAGCAGCTAGTTCCCCTTCTGGTAAGAGTACCCTGATTTTTCCTCAGAGTATCCACCTCTACCCTCTTTTGGATCCACATGGTTTGAGTAGGGTGACCCCATCACCAGCTCCAGGGGTGGCATATGACCCAGGCCTGGGCCAATCAGTCTGTCCCATCTCCATGGACGTTAATTAGTAAAGAGATGGGCTTGTGGCCCAATTTGGCTCTGGGAGTCAGGTCCAGGACTTTTGTTTGAATTGGTGGTCTTAGAGCTATGAAAAAGTAACCTGGATCTGCTGGTGGCCAATTTGCTACCATGAGAAAAGAGGCTATCTGAGAATGGAGACAAACACAGAGGAAAACAGAGCCAAGGGATAGAGAGAATGGGCCGTGATAGTATTGTTTGCTCCTGGATCCATCCCTGCTTCAAGCTTAAAACCTGGACTTTCTGTTTATGAGAATCAATAAATTCCCATGTTTCTTTATCAAGCGTGCCACTTCTGATAGAAAGAATCCTAACTGATGAGTTTGTCCCAGAGTTACACTGGGAAATCTCTAGAGCCTTTGGGACCTGCTGCTTATCTAGAGTGTGAATTCCAGGAGGCCGTGAATCTTCATCTTGGGCATCATTGCTTTCACAGAGCCTAGCACCGTGCTCAGTGTGTGGGAGATGCTCAAGAAATATTAGTTGAATGTCTTGTGGGCAGGTTTTGTTGTATTATGATGCAGTAATAAACAATCCCAAAACTCAAGGCTTTGTAACAACAAAAGTTTATTTCTCACTCATATCTTTTGCCATTTTTGTTGGCTGTGGCTCTGCTCCATGTATCTTCATCCTAGGATCAGACTGGTGGAACAGCTCCCTCTGGGACATGATAATCTCATGGCAGAAGGAAAAAGAGTGAAGGCAGAACCTGGTGATGGCTCTTAAAGTTTCTGCTTAGATAAGGTACTAGTCACTTCTTTTCATGTTCCATTGGTCACCACAAGTCATATGGCAGGGAGGTATACTCCCCCACGGAAGGTACTGCAAGCCACAGGAATGGGTAGAGATTTATAATCAATCCTCTCATAGGCTGGGGAGTGAGTCATGAGGAACAGTAACACAGACAACCACATACTTAGAGAATGTGGGAGCACAATTAGACATTTTCTTGTGAAATTGAACATTTGAATATCCTCTGACCCAGCAATGCCACTCCTCGATGTGGACCCAGAGCGAGCCTGTTGCTTGTAGCAGCACGTTTAGTGCAGCACAAAAACCCAACAACTCAAACGACTGAAACGCCTGTAGAAGGGTGAATGGATATATACATTAGGCTACACTTACACAAAGGAATATAATGCAGCTGTTAAAATGAACAAACCTCGGCTGTTTGGAACAATGTGGATGCATCTTAGAAACATAATATTAGGGGCTGGCCTGGTGGCGCAAGTGGTTAAGTGTGTGCACTCCGCTGCGGCGGCCCAGGGTTCGCTGGTTCGGATCCCGGGCCCACACCAACACACTGCTTGTCAGGCCATGCTGTGGCGGCGTCCCATATAAAGTGGAGGAAGATGGTCATGGATGTTAGCCCAGGACCAGTCTTCCTCGGCAAAAAAAAGAGGAGGATTGGTAGATGTTAGTTCAGGGCCGATCTCCCTCACAAAAAAAAAAAAAACAAAAAAAGAAAATATTAAGTGAAATAAGCAAGTCTACAGAAGACTACATAGAATATGATGCCAATTTTATAATTCATTCATATGTGAAAACACTGCAAAAAAACACGAAGGATAGACTCAAAATTCAAGATTTGGCGCCTTTGGGTGGGGGAATGTACGGGAATGGGATAGGTGGATACAAGTTACTGGTGACATTCTAGCTTTTAAGTTGGGTGGTCAGTTGAGGGGCGGTCATTTTAATATTATACATTTTAACTTATATTTGTTACGTTTATTCTTTATATTCTCTATCGAATATTATGTTCAAAATTGAATTAGAAAGAATGAAAAAATAACAACTGGGAAAGGAAATAATTTAAAAACAGACAAAAGTGATTATGGAAAAGAGTGTTTTAGAAAAGCAGGATTCCTAGAAGCAGATTTGGAAAATACATTTTGGGGCAGAGTTCAGGGGCCTGGAATAGAAGGTGGGGGCAGAGTGTTCTGGCCTCTCAGGACAGGCCCTGTGCAACAGACAGCTCAGATCACAGGCCTCCTCGTGCCTGGGGAGGATCTGCATCCTCAATGGCCCCAGTAACAGGCTCTTTAGGCCACCTCAGGGGCTGAGATTCTGGGAGGGACCCTGCATATGGGCATGGGCATTCCAGGTCTGCAAGGAGAAGACTACCACTCTGGATGAATACATTTGCTATTGGGTTTGTCCAACAAGTGTCCTGATTTAACCGTTTGTCTCTGAGAGTTTGGTCCTCTCTGGGTGTATGGAGAAGGCCCCATTTTGGCCTCATAAAGTTGAAGAGGCCACGCTCAGATAGCCAGTGAAGTTAGCCTTCTCTCTTGACTGACTCTGTATAACACTGAGCAAGCCTAATAAAGTTGCATTCTGCTGGAAGATTCTCTGATCTGCTTTCTAGTCTCAGGGCAGGAGAAGGAAGCTTCAGATTGGAGATTCTGGGCCTCTACAAAAAAATCCAAGAGCACCTGCCCCCAGGTGTCTCTCTACCTTGCTGGGCACTGGGCAGTCGGTTACTGAGAGAAGTCTGCCTTGCTGTGGTGATTCCAGGGGCTCCAGAGTGTCTGAGTCTATTCCCTCAGAGGGAGGGAGAGAGAAGGGGCTGTGAGGAGCCTGGAGACGAGTCAGAGCAGAAACCAGAGCACAGGTGAGACCTACCCAACCTCGGAGGGAGGGAAAGACTGCCTGCCCCAGCCCTCCCTGAATGTCCTTGCCCCCTTGTGGGGAACAATCTGCCCTCTGCTCCCTGCTGGGGGCATGCTTGGAAATCTCTACACATTCAGGCTCATTTAGCTCATTTTATTTTGGTTGCAAGTAGCAGAAACCCAGAAAAAAGAGAATTTTTGTCTAATGCATTTAAACAGGAGTAGGTCTAGCTTTAGGTGAAACTTGGTCCAGGATTCAAAAAAATGCCACAGAGCTCTCTTTCCCTCTCTATTGACTTCTTGGCTCTGCTTCCTAGTGTTGGCTTTATTCTGGAGAAGGGGTGGGGCACTTCTTGCTGCTCCCAGGCCCCAGGGTTCTCCCAGAAGCTCCTGGGGCTCCATTAAAGTATAGTGGGAAAGAAAGAGATTTGTCCCTGATACCATTAGAAGCCCCAAGATTCATTCTGCTGGGACTGGCTTGGTCACATGCCCCTTCCTAAGCCAATAACAGTGGCTGGGGAATGGGATGCACTGGTTGGTGTAGCCAGGTCACATGATCTCCTTTGTGGGGTGGGAGGGTGGAGTCAGCTTCCCCAGAACCTCGTAGTTCTTGCAATGGAAATAGAGGGCTGTGAGGAAGAAGGATGGGGGATTGGATGCTGAGAGGGTAATCCACAAGTGGTCACGTCATATCTCCTGATGCTTTAGTGAATGTTGGTCATATGGAGGAACTCTTTACACCTTAAAGATAATAACGGTTCATATGCCGTATTAGTGGTAAAGGTGTTTTTCCCTTTGGTTGTTTCCTTTTAAGTTTATGTTGGTTTTTAAAACTTTTAAAGACATTCATTTTTAACTGTGGAGATTTTCAAACATACACAAAAGCGGAGTGGATGGCGTAATGAAGCCCTGTGTACCCATCATCCAGCTTCACCCATTGTCATAGGTTGTTATTCGACTTGCAGAAGTTTCAAATCTGTGCACAGTTCACTCTTGATCTTTTCTATTGTGGTTCCTCAAAATGTTTGTGTTTGTGTTTAGAAAGAAACCAGATAAATATTTAGCTATATTTTCTCCTAGTTTTTTTTTTTTAAATATATAATGCTATGAGGTGAGGCTCTAACAGGATTTTTCCTAGGTACCCAAGTTTCTCAGCTCTGTTTGTTGAATCATCCATCCTCTTCCCGCTGGTGTGTGAAGCATCCTTGATTTGATATTAAGTCCTTGCATGGACTAGCATCTGTTTCTGGCTCCATATTCTGTTTTATTGACCTGTGTATTCTTGCACCAATATCACTGTTTTAAATTTTATAGATGTATGAATAAGTTTTCATATCTCGTATGCCTAGTTCTCCATCACTGTTTCTTTTTCCAATATTTTCTTGCCCAACTTTATCTATTCATTCTTCCAGGTGAAACTTAGAATCATTTTTCCAAGTTCTAAAAAAAATTCCCTTAGGATTTTGATTAGAATTGGTTAAAGTCATGTGCTAAGGTAGAAAAAATAAACATTTTCTCACTAATCACTCTTCAAATGTAGAAATATGGTATGTCTCCCCACTTATTCAGATCTTGTAAGTCCCTCTGTAAAAATACATAGTGTTATGTCTTGTGAGGGTCATTCCTGGGTTGTTTATGTATTTTGCTGTGTGTATGGATGGGAGATTTAAAACTTCCCATTTTATCTTCTTTATTCATTGTCTAAGGCTTTTTGTTTTCATCAAGTCTGAGTCACTCTGAGAGGTTTAGACTATGCTTTCTAGGAAGCCACTACCCCAATCTGCCAGGGTTCGTTCATATTTGCTCTAAAAATGGGGTCCTTGGAGCTCTTATGTACAGTGGAAAGAGCATGAGATTTGATATCGAGACAGGCCTGAGCTCCAGTCCCCGCCCTGCCCTTTATCAGCTGTGTGACCTTGGGCAGATAATTTTGCTTCTTGAGTCTGATTTTCCTTACAGTAGTCCCCCCATCCGCAGTTTCACTTTCTGTGTTTGCAGTTGCTCACGTTCAACCGCAGTCTGAAAATATTAAATGGAAAATTCCAGAAATAAACAATTCATACTTTTTAAATTGTAACCCATTCTGGATAGCATGATGAGATTTTTGTGCCATCCTGCTCTGTCCCACTGGGATGTGACACATCCCTTTTTCCAGTGTATCCATGCTGTATATGCTATCCATACTTTAGTCCCTTAGTATCTGTCTTGGTTGTCAGATCGACTGTCGTGGTATTGCAGTGCTCAAGTCACCCTTATTTTACTTAATGATGGCCTCAAAGTGCAGGAGTAGTGATGCTGGCAATTTGGATATGCCAAAGAGAAGCTGTAAAGTACTTCCTTTAAGTGAAAAGGTGAAAGTTCTCGACTTAGTAAGGAAAGAAAAAAAATCTTATGTTGAAGTTGCTAAGATCTATGGTATTTGTTCTATTTTATTATTAGTTATTGTTAATCTCTTACTGTGCCTAATTTATAAATTAAACTTTATCAGAGGTATGTATGTATAGCAAAAAACATAGTGTATATAGGGTTCAGTGCCATTGTGGTTTCAGGCATCCACTGGGGGTCTTGGAATGTATCTCCTGTGGAGAAGGGAGCTACTGTACTTGCAAATGAATGTGGGTTGTTTAATTCATTTTCCATCTACTTCTTCACATTGTGTTTGTTTCTAAACTTCTCTTTCTTCTCTAGGAGAATCTAAACTCCTTGGGAACAGGGGCTATGCCCTGGTTACCTGTGGGGAACATAATCAGATAACTGGAAGTTCAGTACTGCCAGGCAGTACCGACAGCAGAGTCCAGCCAATGGACACCATTTTTGGTTCATTCAAAACAGAATATACTTTGAAATAATCTGGAGTCCTCATCTGAATTATGGTCCTTTAATAAACTTTGAAATAGGGATAATAGTTAAGCTTAAAATAGTCAAGTTTCATTGAGTTCTTAGCATGTGCCAGGCACCAAGTGATCACATTCCAGGTGTGATCTCATCAGACCCCGTAATACCCTGATGAGGAAGGTATGATCCCCATCTTAGCTCAAAGAAGCTAAGAAACTGAGAGAACACAGCTAGGACGTGGTGCGGCTAGGACTCAAACCAGCTCAGTGCTCTGAAGCTGTACACCCTACTATCTTCCCTGTAGAAATCAAGTAGTGTCTTAACAGTATCTCAGGCCTAGGAGGTAGCCAGAAATACCATTCTTGTCCTCTCCTTCCCTCTTGCTGACGAGGTCTTGCTTTTAGCAAAGTAGTGAGGTCAGAAAGGCATTGATCAGTGTTATTGCCTTCTCCTCCTCACTCCATTTTCAGCATCCCCAGAACAGGACTGTGATCAGCTGCTTCTCACTATGGTGTTACATGCTTACCCATGGAGTCTCTGCCACCACTTGCTCTCCTGACAAGAGTGGCAGGCTGGCATGGCTGTGGAGGACTGCTGGGTGGGAGGGGAGGGGTAGGAATATGAAGGGGGAGTATGAAGGAGGACTTGAGGCAGAGGACTTGAAGCCTGCTGGGATGACAATGGGGAAAGAGCTCTGGATGTGGACCTGACACATCTGCCGCTTGGTAACTAACCACGTGAGTTGTTGCAAATCCCTTAAGCTCTCTGTGCCTCTGCTTCCTCATCACACCAGTGGGGACCGGATACCACTGACGGGCTGGAGTGATGACAGACCCAGATGGTGGGAGCCGCTCTAGACTAGGAAGCCTTGGGCATGTGTAGGACGACATCTTTGTTGTTCTTGGTACTGAAAAAACAATAGGAGAAGAGAACAACATGCAGGAAGAGGGCAATGCCTAACCCTCAAGATGACTTCTGGATGGTGGAAGCAACAGTTCACCATTGGTACCGCAGAGGAAAGGGATCAGAAGGAGGTTGACCAAATGGGCCTTGGATGGCTTCTGAGTCATACAGATTTCAGGGGCTAGTTTCAGTTTTTAAAATTTTGGACTCAACATTTTTGGGGGACTTATCATGGTAATATAAAATCAATAATAGTAGCAATAGCTAATGTTTATTCACTCTTACTATGGTCAGGCATGGTGTGTTTTGGATGGGTTATCTGATTTAATCCATAGAACAATCCTATGAAATAGGCATTAGTGTTTCTCCCATTTTAGAGATGGAGAGAGTAAGTCCTGAGGGTTTAAGTAGCTTAAGTTCCCTGAGGTATGGAGCTGGGAATGGAGATTTATGCCAAAGAGGCTATGGAACTTAAAAAAAACCTGACTCAATACCCAGGTCCCACCTCAGATCAATTAAATCAGAAACTCTGGGGCAGGGCTGTCCCTAGTGTACAGCAGATGATGTTGAGGTGGTAGAGGCAGGGGAGGGTGATGGTGGGTTTGTGTGGGGATGGTCGGGGGATGGAGGCAGCTGTTCTTGCTCCTGCAGGTGTAGTGGTGAGGCCACGCTGGAGGCTCCTGGGCATTGGCAGCAATGTGATTTTTCTTTAAGGGGAAGAAAAGATGACCAGCAGGCTGAACCTCTGTGTGTGTATGTTTGTGTGTGTGTGTGAGAGAGAGAGTATCGGCATATATATATGTGTATGTGTATGTGATTGAGTATTTGTGTGCTCATGAGTATGCACTTATGTACTTGTATAAATGTGTGTATGGGTGTGTGTGTGCATATGAAGAAGTGTGTATGTGTATGAGTGTATCTGTATGTGTGTGGGATTGTATGAACATGTATTCATTAGTATATACATCTGTATGATTATGTATTTGTGAGCACATGTACATGCACACTTGTGTATGTGTATGCATTTGTGCATGGGTATGTATGAGTGTGGGTGTGTATGTGGGGTTATGGGATTGTGTGAATGTGTGTGTATGTGCATGTGTTTTAACTATATACATGAGCACTTGTATTAGTATAAACATGGGTGTGGATATGGTTCCATACATATGTGTGGGGGGTGTGTGTGTGTGTGTGTGTATGAATGACCATATAAAGGTGTGCATGTGTGTCTCTGCACATGTGCTATGGACTGAATGTTTGTGTCCCCCCCAAACTTATATATTGAAGCCCTAACCCGCTATGTGATGGTTTGTGGAGGAGGGATCTTTGGGAGGTAACTAGGCTTAGATGACCTCATGAGGGTGGGGCTCTCATGATGGAATTAATGCCCTCATAAAAGGAGGAGGAGACACAAGAGCTCTCTCTCTCTGCCATCTGAGGATACAGCTGGAAGGCTACCGTTTACAAGCCAGGAAGACAGTCCTCACCAGACACTGACTCTGCCAGCACCTGATCTTGGACTTCCCAGCTTGCATTACTGTGAGAGACAGGTGCTTATTGTTTAAGCCACCCCATCTATGGTATTTTGGTATAGCGGCCTGAGCTGACTAAGACAACATAGTTATGTTTTTATGTGTGCATGTATGCAAGCATTTGTGTACATGTATAAATGTATGCAGGGGTGTGCATGAGAGAGAGTGTGTATACAGGTGTATCTGTATGTGTGTGGGAGCGTGTGAGCATGAGTATATAAATATGTGTGCATGTGCACTTGTGCATGTGTACTGCATGTCCGTGAGCCTGTGTATGCACACACTTGTTTATGTATTTGTGCATGGGTGTTTTGGGTGCCTGTGAGAGAGGATGTAGGAGTGTGGGAGTATATGGTTACGTGTGTAGGTGTGTGCATGTATGTTTGACTACATATAGGTGTTAGTTTAAGCGGATGTGTGCATATGGTTGTGTATATCTGTGTGCATGGGTGTGAGTGTGTGTATGACTGTATATAGGTGGGTATACATCTTTGCATATGTGCATGAAAATGTGTATGTGTGCACGTCTCATTGGTGTACATTTACGTGTGCACATGTGAGAGAGGATGTGTGTATGAATGTATCCTTATGTGTGGGATTCTCTGGGTATGTGTGCATGTGTGGATGTCTGTATGTGTGTGCATATGGTTGTATATGTGTGTGTGTGTGCGCAGTGGGGTCCTGGGCTGTGGAGCTGGGTGCCTTTCCTTTGCTCCTGACAGATGGTCCAGCAAATGAGGCCCTCTCTGCCACCTGCCTGCTCGCCCCCCTCAAAGCCTTGCTTCCTCCCTTCGGTCCTGCTGCTGCCCCTGTGGCTGCTTCCTCCCTCCCCAGCTGCCTCCTTGACATTTGCCCCGCCTTGGCTGGTGTGTGGGGAAGGTGGGACTAGGACAGAGCTGGCAGGCAAGGCAGGCCTGGTCTGAGCCCACTGTGGCAGGGCCAGGAGGCAGGCAGGGCTCAGAGTGTTAGTGCGTGTGTGTGTGTGTGTGTGGTTACCACGGCAGGGAGGCAAAGCCCAGGCAGCCCTCGCCAGCGTCTGGTCTCCATCCGCAGCGTGGGCAGGCAGCCCAGGATACAAGGGCCTGTGCTTTGCAGACAAAAATGCCAGATGGTGGGGATTTGGGGGGCCCTCCACGGCCTGGCTGCCAAGGGCAGGAAGGTTTCCAGGGCTCTGCAGAATGGGCCAGGAAGTTGCATGTGTGCCGCTGTGGTTATTTTTGTGTCTGGGGAGGCTTGTTTTTGCATGTTTCAGGATGTATTTCCCCTTTGGATTTGTGTCATTTTGCTAAAAAAATTTGATCATAAAGCCTTAGATTTTTTGATATAAGGAGAGTACATGTTCCTGCAAGGAAGTCAAAACATTTTTTTTTAAACTGGAAATATTTATTGACAAGTTATAAAAGAGGCACCAAGTAGGACAGCCACTTAGATTGGGTGTTTCAATTGTGAGTGGGCCATAGGGGCATGGCGAGTGGTTGGGTTCTATTCATTTCAGGAATGGGTTTCTCCTCCTGCTGGTTGGTTTTCTAAACTTCGTCTTCAGTGCAGAGAGTTTTCCTGAGCGATGTGCTTTGCCAATTCTGCTGGGAAATGCAAAGCTTGGCCAGATGCGGGGTCAGAGAGGTGTCGGGACGGATCTGCGCCCCCACCCCCAACACGGCCTCTCCCTGGAGACCACCCCAGCGTGCCTTTGTCTCACCAGGATGGACACACACGAGCAGCACAACCACGGGCAGAGACCAAAGGCATTTTTTTTCGTTATTGGAAAAGGAAACAATGAGGAGAAGGAAGATTTTATGTGAGTGAAGTGTTTCCTGGCCTTCAGACAGCCCAGACGCTAACATCTGCACAGGAGGGCGGAGTGCTCATCGGGAGCCCTGGGAACAATGGGTGGACCACGGAGCTGCCTTGTAAACAGGTGGCCATCTTCACGGCCTCAAGGAAACAGCAAGCTGCCTGCCTTTGGCCTCCACTCCCTCATCACCAGGCTCAGAAACCTTCGATGGCTTCATGTTGAAGAAGGTCCAAATTCCTTAACAGGGCACTGCAGGCTACAGGCATGGCCACCTCCCCAGGGCAGCCCCCACTTTGGGGTTCATCTGTCACCACGACTTTTCTAACTTGCTCCAGGCTCTAAATGCCATTTGCTTTTTTTAAAGCAGAAAAATATTAATTAACAAGTTATAAAAGCAGTACAAATAAGATGGAAAATGAGATGGGCCGTCACTCATACCACTTCCCTGCCCAGGGCACCCTTCTTGCTCATCTTTCTGCCCAAATCCCATCTCTCCTTCCAGGCTCAGCCAATTGTTACTTCTTTCTTTTCCTCTCTATGCTCCTGTGACGTGTCACAGACTAAAAACTCTCATGTGATTCCTGACTAAAACGACTGCTTTCTTTTCTTGAGGTCAGAGGGACTGTATTTAATCATGCCAGTGAGCACAGCTCCTGGCGCGTATGAGGTGCTCGGTTGGTTGAATGAATAAACAAAAACGCAAGTACTGGCTTCCTTCTGGAACTTGTACCACCAGGCACAGATATTATGATTCTCACCTTGGAAATGAACACTGATCTACCCATCTGACTATTATTATTATTATTGTTATTAGGTATGTGTGAGTGTGTTTGGGTGTGTGCAACTGCTTGTGTGATGACACTGATCCATTCAGTGGACGTGGGGTCTACATGGAAACAGAGCATATACAGGATTCACTCCATAAATAAGAGATAATGAACTAGAAGACATTAGCCATCCACTCAGCTTCCATAGTTTCATCTTCTGCCACTTTCTATCTTGAACATGACTTTCATCAGTACCATCTTGCATTTGGCCTCTCCTCCACCTTGTTTATTATCAGCTTCTCTTCCACCTTCCAACACTACTCTGGTTGAATACATTTATATCCTAGTGGGAAAGACAGATAGGCCAACGATTCTGGGCCGAGCATGTGCTGGGTGCTGAGGATTCAGAGATGAAAGAAGCGGGATCCCTCCAGCAAGGAGCTCACATTTAGTATAAATAGATACTAACAAAGCTTTGATAGTACTTCAGTTGAAATAGGAACAGATTTGATGTTGAAGCACAGGGGAGAGAGATCTTCACACTGGAAAACTCCTACTTATCCTTTAAAGTCCAGCTCAAATGCTCCCTACTCTATAAAGCCTTCCTGTCCAGAAATGTGGGAGATCAGATGTGGAATTCAGCCCTTTCTCCTAGTACTCCCCCACCCCTGCCACACCATGTACAGACACAGAGACACCCACACAGATACCCACAGACACAGATACACAAACACAGACACACACAGACACACACAGACACACACACACACCATTCTCTCAAGGCATTTGTTTGTGTAGAAGCCTTCACTGAAGGGTTGTGAAGGAGTGATTTATATTGCAAAAACACTAACAACTTAAAATTTAAGATTAGATGTTTCTTTCTTTTTGTTGATGTCCCTTGACTGTTTCTGTGACTTGGGCTCTAGCCTTCCACCATGTTACTTGGTCCTCTTCTCTCTTGGGATCAACACCCCAACTCTTCCCATTTCCTGGGAAGAACAAATGCTCTGTCCGCAGCTGATAGCCCCTGGGATGCGCCCAGCTGGCTCTATGGTGGTTTACAGAGTGTCTGCTCTGACTGAGCCACGCTCATGCCATACTTTCTTGTTGGCTGTTTTGAATATTGTCCCGGCTTAGCTCCAGACTCAGTTATGAGCACTCCACTGCACGTCAGGGACTTGGCTCAGCAACACCTTCCAGTCGGGACCCCTTCCCGGGCTCTGTATGCCTGTTGAGGGAGAAGGGTCTCCTGTGTTTTGTTAGGTGCGGGTGTGTTCAGTTTGAGGAGCCCCCAGAAGTTACACTGACCAACTTCCCCTTGCTCAACTCCTCCTAGGAGTAATCTGACTGCAGTGCTGAGAGATGACGCCCTCCCTCCAGGCCCACACTTGCGGCTGCAGAACGGAAGTGGCTGGGAGCAAGGTTGCTCCTCAGAGAGGGTAGTGGTAGGGGGAGCACCACAAATCTTTCCATGGAAAATAAAGAGGTCAAACTTTATTAATGCATCTGCACAACTCACTGGGCTTAAAAGCACAGCCTGAAACGGCTTCTTGATTGAGAGAAGATGCTTCATTAATCTTGGCCCTCTCATTTGAGAGTGCGGAGAATGGAGGCTAATGGCTGACATTCCAGTGTCTCATGGGCGGGACATAAACCTGCAGATGCTGGGCTGTAATTGCAGAGAAGTCACAAGAAGGAGAGGAGGAGCGAGCGGGCCAGGGAGATGAAGGGGGGACTTAATGTTCTGATGGGTGGTGGTAGTGGGGAGGCAGGTGTGTGTGAGCCCCTTGCTAGGAATATTACCTATTAATTCAATATCCTAAATCACACTGGAGATAGTCCTCCGGGTCGTCAGAGTGAGTCAGGAGTCCTGGGTTCAAATCTGGTTCCTCCATTGCCTGGCTGGGTGACTGCAACAAGTTAGTGCCCCTCTCTGTAAAATGTAGGGAATGAGGTGGGGGGGCTTGATGATTTCTCAGGTCCCTCTCAGTGTTAGGATGCTTGACTCTTTCTTCAGTATCTGTGACAGGTATCAGCTGGGCTAGGCATTATAGCGTGGGGTGTAAGGCAATGCCTCTGCCTCTGTGGGGCAGCCATACCTGCTTATGAGATCAAATGTGCAAAGAGACCTACACAAAGAAGATGTCAGGAGATCAACATGCCAAGGGAGTGTCACATGCAGGTAGTACTCTAGTAGGGGAGGAGGGAGACCTCTTTGCATTTGAGTCTGGGAAGGATCATGGAAGGCTTCGTGGAAGAAGGGGACCTTATAGCATGGATTAGGCTTTGATAGGCAGAGAGAACAGAGGTGGAAAGCTTCTACTTCCATAGATCAGGTATTTGTCTTGGGTCCCCAGAAGAACCATGCCTTTTCTAGGGATTTCTGAGATGAGGGATGAGAAAGGGCTGGCCCTGGCCTGATCATCTAGAAGGCACCCCTAGTAGCCTTTGAGAAGCACCAAACCTTGTTTCATACTCCCTGAGATTCCACTATCAGGCAACCGTTCCTGGAGACTTAGAGATTTTTCCTGGTTGCTTACCCATATAGTGACTTTGGGCCAGCAGCATGACTGCTCTGAATCTCATTTCCATTGAGAAAATGAGGATAATGGCATAGGTAAGTAGGTGGATAGTTAAGATTAAATGATTTAATGCATATGAAGTGCTTAGCACAGTGTCCGGCGTGTGATAAGAGCTTAGTAAACATTAGCCATCATATTGTTATTCCTGATGACATCATTCCTGAGTGCTTATGGTCCCCAGGCACTGTGCATTACATTTTAATAATAACTAACACATTGTAATAATAGCTCTATGAGGGAAGTATTGTTATCGTCCCTATTTTATAGAAACCTGAGGCACAGAGAGGTTAAGTAACTTGTTCAGGGTCATACAGGAAGTGAGTAGTGGATGTACAATTTGATTCCAGGTGCCTGTGCTCTTAACTGTCCTTCCACTACCTCTCTTGGGATTAGTATTGTTATTTAGTTTTCAAAAACAATTCAGCAGATCCAGTGGGAGGAGAGGGGTGAGTAGAGGAGGCACCCTAGGGTAGTTTCCCTGTTTTTGGCCAATCTAAGGAACCCAGGAGGAGCTGGTGACTCTGGGGGTAGGAGTGTGATAAGCCTACTGTATCAGGAGCTTACCATATGGGTACGAGGTCAGGCTAGAATGGTCCATACCAGAACCCAGGTCAGGGAACAGGGTCTCGGAAATTGGGTGGAACGTTCTGAAAGATGAACTGAGAGCAGATCGGAGACAAACTTGTCTCATGTCTGTGAGGATTCATCTGTCCACCTTCTGGAAGGTGGTGAGCAAACATGACTCTTTGGTCTTTATGAGGTTATTCCCTCAGACCTGTCGAGCCGCCCAGCCCTTGGAGAGCTTCTAGCTTGATGTTGCCATGGACTCTTCCTTGGAACACAAGTCCTGGGAGCTGTTCTCCTCCAAAGAGTTTAGTGATCAAATCAGCTTGGAAACTGCATCTCTCTCCCCTAGAGCAGATGCTGTCAGGGCCCTTCCTGTTGCTCCCAGACCCTGCTGTGCACTGGTCTGGACTGGCAGTATCTGCAGCTCTGCCTGAGGTCTTTCTGCTCAAGCCTGGAAAACGAGAGGAAGTGCTAGACAATTAATGACAATTACTGACACCCCTCCCTAGCCTGGCAAGAGCAGCTCTCAACCAATGACTGGCCACAGTTGGTATATAAATACCCCAGCTCCCTCGCTCCTGGGTTGGATAACTCCAAGGCATGCATCCCACACTATCTACCAGAGAGCCCCACTGGGATGAAGCTCCTGCTGCTTACAGAGGTAACTTGCTTGATAATTCCTCCTTTATGGCTGCCTTCCTTTCCCTGTCTCTCTTCTTTATTTCCCTACTAGGGTTTGCTGGAGTCACCTCCCCAACAAGCTGCTTGCACTCAAATCCTTGTATCACAGCCTGCTTCTGGTGGGACCCAACCCAGGATACCTGCTCTTGGAGATCCCTATAGCACATCAAAGCATTAAAGGCTCTGAGAAATCTTGTAGTGAGGACACCTATTTAACCTTAACCCAGTGTTTCTAAAACTTGTTGGACCAGAGAATTCTTTTTTACCAAGCACCTAGTAACCTCCCATGGAACATTGTTCTGTGGTAACACACTGTGGGAAACCATGATCTAACCCTGCCTTGCAGCTTATGGCTGAGTTGTCTGAGGACCAAAGAGGGAAGTCAGTGGCTGAGCCCATTCTTGGCAGAGCTGGGTTTAGGACTCATGCCCTCTCCACTCCTGGTTCAGGTGCATTTTCTAACCAGTGTACTCCTCCCCTCCTCATCTGTGAGATGCAGAACTTAATATTTACTCCATTAGAGCTAATGTAGCGTGTGAAAATCCTGAGTGAGCTGAAGAGGATTATGTGAATATGCAGAATGATTATTCTAACGGTGGAAGTGGGGTGGGGGCCCTAGACTCAAGAACCAGAGAGTTTATTGTCTAGAGGGGTCTGAGTCGATACTGGATACAGGGTGACTGGAATTCTTTCAAACCCGCCAAGTTTCTGGCAAGAGTACTCCCCCACACACCAACCCATCAAACCCTCTGCTGGTCTGAAATATTAGCTTAGAGGGAAGTGAGAAAATGGCTTTGAGAGGGCCAGCATCCATTCTGGAGTTACTTATCTCATTTTCATAGTCACCGGAGACAGCCGGGGAAGATAACCAGATGTGCAAGCATCTCTTCCTTGCTCTTGCACTCTATCTTTTCTGTAAATTGAATTTAAAGGACCTGTTTCTTAGCAACAGCAGCAGTCAGTGCTTGCAAAATCCTACTTGGCCATTTCAATGCCCAAGGTTTCAGTAGGCAAGTGAACCTCTCAGCACAGGCTGGGGATTGGGGACACATAGCAGGGCCACAGTGGAAGCCAGCACATCCAGTGCTATATTTGGAGGGAGTTCCCAGAGGACCCAAGGTAAGAGTAGGAGGGCTGGCAGAACCCTCCGTGGCTCCCGGGCACCTGTCATGTACGATGCTGGCTGGTCGTCCCTGGGCTGGAGGGCTGCATGTGGCTGCTCCAGCTCTGAACTGGGCCAGCTGTTGACTTGGATGCTGTGGCTTTGTGAAAATAGTCTTGGAAGAAATCTTAGGGAACTCGTGTCTGACCCCAGTAACGTTGTGTACCTTGGGCAAGCCATTGAATTTTCCTGAGTCTTGGCTTCTGCACCTGTCAGATAGGTAGTAACACCCTCTTGCCAAGCTGAGGGACAAAAGAGATCAGAGCATGTGGAAGTTCGAAAGGCATCAGGATCAATGCCAGTATTAGGGGTTAGGAATCTTTCCTTCTTTGCCTTGTGATGCTCCGCCCCCCACTTCCCTGGAGGAAGCAAAACTAGATCCTGGAAGCTCTGACACAATTCCCCTCCCCCAAAGCCTCAAGGATGTCTTGAGGACAAAAAATTATGGGGTAAGGGGAGGTCCTGCCAGGGGCAGGGGAGGAGAAAGCCTGTCTGTATAGACCTGGTGATCAGAGCACTGGAGGCCTTTGGAGCCACAGGATGGCAGAATACTGAGTGAAGGGCCCTTAAAGGCTTTTAGTCTAATGTCTCCTGGTGCTTGAACCTTCACTGTTGAGGCTGAGCACTGATGGCCATGGGTCAGATATGGCCCTGACAAGTAGTTTGTTAACCCTCACAGGGTTTTATAATTTGTTGATGATTGTTAGCAGTTACCAATTAGGGAACTTCACATAAAAGTTGTGATTTCCGGCTCCTTTTGAACAATCAGCAGGAACATTTGTACATAATTTGCCTGGAGCTGAGCAGAGGCTGCTCCGTTTGGATGGAACCTGCACTCTCCGCTTTGTCACAGTCCCTTCCACTCCCAGCTATCTGTAACTGGGGCCCTTTTGCTCATTTCATACCTACCTATTCCTTGTAGGCAGCTGAGTTTGAGATCCCTGCTTTACTGGCAACCCCTTGAACATCTGTAAAATGGGTATAGCAATAAAATCTATCCAAAAGAATTAAGATGAAATAATGTAATGCATGTAAAGTGGCTGGCACATGGTAGGGTTCAAAAAATATTGGTTTCTGTCCCCCTTTTAAAGCTTTTAAGAGTTTGAGTCATTTGTATTAGTTGGTCAGTCATAGGAGCCTGGAATGGTTCTTTCTAGAGAACAACCTTTGTTTAAACATGAATTCCTTCTGCTATTTATTCATTCATTCAGGCACTCCTGTGCCAGAGTTTGGTCTCAAAAGATGCAAGTTCAAGGCTTGGCTGCTTATGATGTGAGTTATCTTGGCCAAGCCTTTGAATTCTGAGCTGCCTCAATTCCATTCATTCATTCATGCATTTATTATTGTGCTAGGCATCATGGTACTAGGTGATGAAGCTTCAGTGATGCATACGACAAGCCATAACAAAATCTTGCTCCTGTTTCCTAGAGGGAGAGCCTGAGACAGGAGTTCAGGGACATGAAATTTATTGAGGAAGTGCTGTTAGGAAATACCTTTAATAGAGGTAGTAAAGCAGGATAGGGAAGGAGAAAAAGTTGAGGTCAAGTCTTGCCTAGATCTGATCCACAAGATAGTGATGGGCCCTGAAGTATAATCCACACTACAAAGCTTCCCCCCTTCAGGCAAGAGGAGGTACCTTTTATTTTCCCATATCAATCAGGCATTGGCTTTGGACTGCCCTCTGGGATTGTGTAACCTCTGGGCACAGCAGCTCCCACCAGGCAAGGACAATTCTCCGGATAATGGGGGCAACTGTCAGCTGTTAGTAGCCAACACTTGCAGTGTTTGGGAGATGGATACTCTGGCCAGGTAAAGGGCATCTGTGCAGGGCACTGACAGCTTCTGCCGGAGCCCACCACTTGAACCACTTGGATCCTCTTGATTCTCACATTCAGTTCACTCTACCTGGTCCCAGCTTCCCTAGAATTCTATGATCACAATTCCTGGAGAAACTTATATGAGGAGGGTTAGTAGGACAAACTACAGTCCCTATTGCTGTAGTTGGTTTTGAGTTCAACTGATCATCATTATCTTCCTCCTCTACTTTTTGCTTTAGATTTTTCTTGGCTAGCAGTTTTGCTGCTCTGGGTGGCTTTCCTGGTGGCGTAGCCCAGTCACTCACCTCTAAGGGGTCTGAACACCTGCTTATCATGCCTTCCTCAGGCTGTGTTTGCTATACTCTATGTATTTATAGATGGCACTAGTCATGGGAGTACCAAGAGACACTGCAGTGGATCATGTGAATTCCAAATACATTTCTCCGTGCTCCCATTATATGAAAGCAAGCCACACTTCCTTATGATGATCAGGGCCAATGACCCCTGACAGGATAGAAACTCTTCCTGTGCCTGCCGATCTAGTAACCCAAGAAGCGGTGATAGTAGCTAGATCAACCTTGGTGAGAAGAAGCCCATGCTCTTGGGTTCAGGCATCACTCAATCTCTACCACCGTGGTTACTCTGTTTATGAGCTCACTGTGTAAGTCAGTGGTGGCCAAGAACTGAGGCGAGTTAACATCGCCTGGCTAAGTTACCCTGTCTAGTTTTTCCCAGCGGATGCTCCCTGATGTGTGTTAATGTATGATACAAAGGTCTTCACACTTTGTGTCCACTCCCATAAGCCCATTCACGTGCCTCTACCCCAGACTTCTTTGTCCTTAACTTAATCTTGTTCCCTCCTGACTCCTGATTAACAAGCCATGCCATTCCCAGTGCCTGTCCATCTGTGTATATCCTTACCTCAGGCTGCTTCTCTCTCCACACAAAGTGGATGACCAGATGCCCTTCCTGAAGCTTTGCCCACTGGGAGGATTTCCCCTCACTATTGTGTTTTAGGGTCTCCTGAATGGGGCTGTAGTGTAGCAGTATCCATTTTCCGCTTGTACCAATGTCTGTGAACCAAACTTGGGTTTCTCCGTCCTCCCTCACCTGGCCATGGGAAACCTCTCATAGGAACATAGCTGTGAGCTGTGGGAGAGACAGGTGCGTACATGTTTTGTGACATCAAGTATCGGCCATCTGTTTGCTCAGTTACTTCTGCGCTCTGGATCTGTTTGAACCTGATCCTGGATATACCACTTCCATGTTCTGATGGATTGCTGACCTTATGACTTAGAGGGGCTGGCAGTACCCAGATCATGATGGGCAGTTCTGGTCTCATAGCCACTTGGTGTCCCATGATCAAATACTCTTGTCTCTCCCAGAGCCTAGTAGCATTCTAGGAGCTGTCTTTGGAATGGTGTATAGTTTTTTGCTGCAGATGGTATGGGTGTGCTCCAGAACCCAATGGGTCTACCTGTGACTCTTCTGTTAGGTTTGGCAGAGATTCTACAAGATGTCCTCTCCGCCACACATACTTCTGGTACCATGAGGTCTGCTGTATCATATGCCCAAGTGGAAGTGCTGCTTGCACCACAGCCTGAGTCTGTTGCAGGGGACTTTCTTACTCTGGGCCTCACTCAAAACTAGCAGCCTCCTGCATCACCTGACAAATGGATTGGAGCAGTATTCCCAAGTATGAAATATGTTGCCTCCAAAGCATCCTGCTTCTTTCTTAGTGGTAGAAGGTACAAGGTACAATAACTTGCTCTTTGTTTTGGAAGAGATGTCCCAGCATCCCTAAGACCGTGAAATCTCTAAAAACAATGATTGTGGCAGGCTTCCGATTCTTCATAGGTTTTATTTCCCACCTTCTCGGGCACTTGTATCTTACTTGTTACTGCTTACTCATAAAGGTCTGATGTCATGATGTCATCAATACAGTAGACCAGTGTGACGTTCTGTGGACTATCTAGATGGTTCAGGCCCCTTTGGATATATACGACAGAATGAAGGAGAATGAACAGAGAACCGAGAATGAATACTGCTGTTCATCCCCTGTGAATGTGAACTGCTTTGGGTCCTCCTTTCTGCTGAGTGTGGAAAAGAAAGCCTTTGCCAGATCAAAAGCTGCATACCACCTGCCTGCAACTGTGTTAATTTGCTCTAGGTAAGATATCACTTCCAGCTCAAAAGCTGCAAATGGGGCTGCTGTTTGATTAAGTTTGGAGTAGTTCACCATTATCCACCATGACAGGGGCCAGACTAGCGTAATAAATGGGAGCTATGACAGGGGGACCATATCCTCTGCATTTTTAAGTCTTTGAGGATAACACTATAATCCCTGCCGTACCAGGAAGTGGTAATGGTTTTGGTTTACCATCTTGGTCCAGGGATGGGAGCAGCTTCAGAGGCTTCCACTTGGCCTTTTGTCCTATAGGAGCTCTTACTCTGCTTGTCAAGGAATCATTGTGAAGCTCTGCCAACTGCTAAGTAGATGTCTTCCAATTATTTCTTTGGCAACTGAAAAGTGACCATTGACTCTGGGCCAGGACTCCATTTTTTCCTGACCCCCATACGCCTCTGCTGTAATGAAGGTGCCATGATGAGACTTTGGGTCTCAGGGTACCCATACTAGCTTGATCCTGTATCTAACATCCCTTAAAAGGTCTGGATATTCTATTTCCCCATTGTAATTCTCCTTTCCCTTGAGTAAATGACCCTAGTTCTAGTGGGAAATGACTACTGTATATATTTACTGTACTTTTGCAGGCTCCTTCTTATGGGGACTAGTCTTCTTTTTCAGTTAATGAGCTTTGGGTCTAAGAACTGGCTGAGGTCAGGAAACTGGGTGAAGGACTGTGAATCTCCATTGGAATATCTGATCTCACCTTCTGCTCAACCACTCTTCAGCTCGTTTGATTCTATATCATAAACCAACATAAATACCCTTATTGCTTCTTGGGAACTTTATGTTCTTATTAGCCTTCTCCATACATTAGAGGCCAGCAAACTTTTTCTCTAAAGGCCCAGAGAGTAAATCTTTTAGGTTTTAAGGGCCATATGTCTTCCAATGCTGGTTGAATAGTAGTCCCTTTTGATCTTTGGACTCCCTCCCACACAGTCGGTGACAGCAACTTCCAAGAGCTGTGCCGTTAGCATGTTAGAACCAACCTCTAGGGCTCTTTGCCGGGGGTTAAATCCTGTGCTATGGGGAGTGCCTCCATATCAGTAAACTTTTCTTTACCCAGCTTTATATTCTGCTTCCCTCCCTCACCATCCACTTCCATATATCCTCTCCTAGTTTCTGCTGGTTCATATTAGCTGGGTGTCACAGCTCCTTTGTGCCTAATCTCTCTCTCCCTTAGCAGGCCAGTACTTGCCAGTGAAATCATGCTGTGATTTGGTCCTAGTTATAGCTCTGGTGGCCAGGAGAGGAGGTGGGGGCACATCCTGAAGAGGGCCAGTGTTGTCCTCTAAGACGCCTGCCTCATTGCGGCTTCTATACAGACTTAAAGCGAGGGGGAGTGGGCCTTTTCATCAGGCCCAGGGGTTCAGGGGAATTGGGGATTCCAGGGGTTCAAGGGTATCTGCTTAGATATCTCTATCCCACGTTTCAGGTCCCACTTCTTCCTCTCAGGGGCTTGACTTGGCTTATGAGAATCGCCGGGTCTGAGAAGGCATCTTTCTCTGAAGTTCTGTTACTCTTAGACTTGTGTCCTGGGTCTAGTCTCAGCTCCGTCTGCCTTCCAGTTCCAGCAGGAGTCCAACTGCAGGAGATGAGGGTCTCCTTAAATGCCATTGGAGAAGTTCTCTGCCTCTCACAATTGCTTTAAATTAATGATTGATTGTCCCAAGCTTGTCATTTTCTCTCTTCAAAGTGTCGAGTGTTCAGCAGCAGGCACTAATTTGCTAGTCCTTATCCTTACTCTTTCTTCTGTATCTCTCAAACTCCAGAGGGAGTTCATGAGTTTATGCACCCGTCCACCTGTGTCCCATCCCAGTCACCACAGGCGAAAGTCATAGCAATTGCGCTGCTACCACACGCTCTGGCCTCCCAATTCTCTACCTGCCCCCAGGCCCATGAGTGATCCATCCCAGAATCTCATCCTTAGATCTGCTTCCTAGGTCTACCCCTGGCACCAACTGTCTGAGGTTGGGTTCCCAGAGCCTGAGAAGGGATTCAGGTTCCCATGATTTATTCAGGGACTGCTCTTCAGGAAGAACTGTAGGGGAGGGAGTAAATTAGGATAGGGAAGGGGAAGGAGCTGAGCAAGGATGTGGTTGCAGATAAAGTCTAATTTTGGCCTGACCCATGCTGGTGGGGCTGTGGAGGGTAAATCACACTGCAAAGTCATCTGCTCTTGAAGTAAGGGGGCTAGACTTTTGTACCTTTATATCAGTCAGTCACTAGCTGTCGGTGTCCCTGGGGTGGAGGTGTAACCCCTCTGGCAGGGTGACTCCTATCAGCCAAGAGCAAGTCTCTGGAGGAGGGGCAGCTGTGAGTTGCTGACAGCCAACCAGCAGAGCATCTGGTGGGGTGGGTGGGCCTGGTGAGCAGGAACCACAGCATCTACTGCAGAGAGGATGGAATATTCTGGTGCAGGAGAAATTTTATCAGGGCTAGGGCATGCAGAATGAGGCATCCAGGTGGTGGCAGTCCTTGGTAGCAATGGCAGTAGTGAGAAATGGTTGGATTTTGGATATTTTTTTTTTAGGAAAAAAAAGTCTTTATTGAGATATAATTGATGAACAATAAACTGTATATCTAGTGTACAATTTGATATGTCTTAACATATGTGTATGTCCATGAAATTATCAGAATAATAAAGATAATGAATGTATCCATAATTCCTAAAAGTTTCATTGTGCCTCTTTGTAACCCTTCCTCCTGCTCATTCTCATCACAGCTTGCCCACTACCCCTCAAGTCCCAGGCAACCACTGATCTTTCTGTCACTATAGATGAGTTTGCATTTTCTAGAATTTTGTATAGATGAAATCATACAAAAAGTATGTACTCTTTTTTCTTTTTTTTTTTACTTCTTTCACTCAGCATAATTATTTTGAGATTCATTCACATTGTTGCATGTATCATTCCTTTTTTTGTTGTTGCATGTTTGTTCCTTTTTGTTGCTGAGTAATATTCTACTGTATGGATACCCCACGGTTTGTTTATCTTTCCACCTGCTGATGGTCGTTTGGGTTGTTTCCAGTTTTTAGCTATCATAAATAAAGTTGCTATAAGCATTTGCGTACAAGTCTTTGTATGGTCATGTGCTTTCTCTTCTCTTGGGTAAGTAGCTAGCTGTGGGCTGGCTGGATCATACGGTAGGTGTATGCTTAACTTTGTAAGAAACAGCCAAACAGTCTTCCAACGTGATGGTACCATTTTACCTTCCCACTAGCAGTGTATGAGAGTTTCAATTCCCCATATAGTCACCAACACTTGGTATGATCAGTCTTCTTTATTTTAGCCATTCTAATAAATGTTCTGGATATATTTTGAAGGTAGGGCCTATGGGAATTTTAATGGATTGGATCTGGGATGAAAGAAAGAAAAGGAGTTATTTATTCAGCATGTTAATTGAGTGCCTTCTCTATCCTGGCACTATTCTAGGGGTGAGGGGATAGTAAAGCGCAGAAGAGATATGATCCCTTCCCTTCTGGAGCTTACAGTCCAAGTCTCTTGTATGCCTGTTTGGGGAAGACTGGGGTGGCATGGGGCTCTGGTGAGGGGTGGGATGAGAAGGTGAGGGGGGGGCAAGTGCAATTGAAGGAGGCAGTGAAGAAAGAGGGGGCAAAGAGTGAAGAAAGGCTGTGGGGTGTAAAAATCGGTGAGTCTGGTCTAGAAAGTTGCAATGATGTCCTGACTCTACTCTTTACTATTAGTGTGACCGTGGCCAAGTCATGTCTCCTCTTCATGTAGCCTCAGTTTATTCATCTGTAAAGTGGGAATAATGAGTATTTTAGATGAACTGAGGTCTCTTACCAGCACTTAGCTGAATCTAGATGCCTAGTAATCTTACTGAAGTTGGTGACATTGACTCATTCACCAGTTTTGCTCTTTGGGGGCACCAACGAGTTCCAGGTGTCCTCAGAGGGTTCTAGGGTCAGCCCATGGTCCACTGCCTCAATTCCACCTTCTTCTGCCACCCCCTCAGGTGCAGACGCCCAGCCTGTGGGCCCTGAGCTGCCAAGGGGAGTGCAAGACCTCTTTGCAGCTTTATTTTTAGAGCCGCCCCTGGAAGATGGCTCCCAGCTCCGCGGGGAGCTGAAGTCAGGCTATCTTTAGGAGGCACAGCTGCATCCCACTATCCCTTCTGCATCACTGGGTTTAGTCATCATGGTGTTCGAGGGCACACATCACTTCTGCCTATGCTGTGTGTGATCGGTGGGTCTCCCGGGAGAGCAGACCCTCCTTACTCAACCTCTGTCTTGAGCTCTCTGAGATGAGGGTGGCAGAAGGGGGGCAATCTGCCTCATCATGACGCTCATGGCTGGGAATGTGGCTCTCCTGGTGCCCTGTGTGTAGCCATAGCAACCCCAATGATCCATTTTTGTTCAGCTATTCGCCCTTACCCAGTGCTTTTACAGCTGTCACCTATGGCATCCTCCAGATGGGTCTGGGACATGGCATCATCATCACTATCCCTGTGTTGTGGACAAGGAAACTGAGGCTCCAAGAACACAGGGACCTGCCTGAAGTCACGATGTGAGTGAGCATGTGACCCCAGGTCGTGAGATTCCAAGATCAGGGTTATTTCTGTTAAGCCATCCTTGTTGTACTAATTTTGCAATTTTGTGGCCGCTGGTCTATCCTGCTCCATTATCTTCCAGCACAAATCCTACTCCTTGGAGGCTCAGCAGTTGCCTCAAATGCCTCCTTCTCTGAGAAGCCCTCTCTGATTCCTCCAGGTGAATGTGAACTCTTGGACATTTCACAATACAATGCAGAGTGCGATGGGGGTGGGATGTGGTTTAGTACAGCTGTTATGGCCGTGTCTTACCTCTGCTGGATCACAAGCTCCTTTAGGGTGGGAATAATGACTTGGCATTTCCATATTCCCCACATCACCTAGTGTGGCGTGCATGAGCACACAGTAGGTGCCTAAGAAGTTCTGATTGAATTGAATTCCCATCAAATTCTATACCTGGACATTTCCCAGAGCCTGAACAGTGTTTGAGATCAGACAGATCTTTGAGCTCATAGCCTGGCTCTGCCATTTGCTAGCTGGGTGACCTAGGCTGTTCATAGCCAACTCTAGGCCTCTGTTTGCTCAATCTGTAATGTAGGAATAATCATAGGAATAACATATCATAGGAATAATATTCACAGGAATAATCATAATGTAAGAATAGTCTATCTCATGAGGTTGTTGTCAGGATCAAAAGAGCTAATGCAAATAAATATCATGTATATTACACAGCCTGGTGCATAATGAATGCTAAAAAAAAAATTGAGCTCTAGAAATTCTTGTTCTTTACTCAGCAGTCTGCCCCATTCTGTTGGCAAGACCAAGGATCTGCTGATGTGTTACATCAGCTAACACTATGAAGAATGAATGAATGGATATTCATGAAGCACCTGTCATGTGACATTCTTTCATTCAGTCATTCTCTTATCCATTCAGAGTTGATACGATTCACTTGGGGGCATCAAAAATGGCTGGGAGCTGCCCCACATCTTCCCTGTCTCTTGGTCAAAGCTGTCTTCTGGCTGTAAAGGGAGGACTTCTCCGCTTTATTGATGGAGAAGTTGATCATTTCCCTTCAGCCTCTCTTTTTATTGAGAACTTGGTGGATGTGGCCTCCAGATGGACCAGGGAAGCAGGAGGAATAAAAATATATTTCAAAAACTCCCCAAAGGACTGATGGGCCCCTCTCTCCAGCCCTTCCCTGCCCCACCAGGACTATTGGCTGAGGACCGGGGACTAGACAAGAGGGAGGGCCTTGTTGGCCTGTGAGGAGGATCTGTCTTGGGAGTCTGCCATCTGAGGCAGGAGGATGGCGAGTGTGTGCTGGGAGGCTCAGGTCCCCATAGTGTACAGAGGCTGGCAGCTGGCAGGGATAGCAGGGGCTGGAGGCAGGGGTCTGGCTGGGGTAGCCCTTTGTAGTAGGGTGACTTAGTTGGCCCAGAAGTAAAGAATGCCCAGGTGGGCATGCAGCTTGGGACTAACCATGTCAGTCCCATGGCAGTAGGAGTTGGGGTTGCTCTGGATGGCTGGGTTGGGTTAGTTTTGAAGTGGCACCAATGAGGCTCTTTTTGCAATTATGGCAGGGGCTGGAAACAATGGTTCTGTAGTTGGGGACATAGATACTCTGTTGGCTTTCTAATGCACTGTTGGCTTTCTAATGGAGGACAGTTTTATGGAGGAGAGTCTGGCTTTACTCTAAGTAGATGTGGAAGTGACTTAGTTGACTCTGTAGATGGGGGAGTGGGAGTGGGGGGTGTCCTAGGATGTAGCAGAGACAGTGGTGATCACATCACCAATAGTCCGTCTGCTTCCCCAGAACATGTGACTACTCTGGCCAATGGGTTGTGAACAGAAGTCAGGGAGTCACTTCCAGGATGAAGCACAGAAGAGCTGATGTGCGACCCTACAGCTGTCTGTCCCCCTGCTGCTGTGATGGAGGAGGCCACGAGGTTTAGGTGGTGCAGCTTTAACATGGAGGAGACTGTCAGCCAGGGTCCCTGCGTGACTGAGTGAAGTAGAGCCCTCCTCAGACTCAAGTTGGCTCTGTGAGCAAGCAATAAACCTTTGTTGTGTTGAGCCACAGAGATTTTGGAGTTGTTTCCACAGCTAAGTGAACACTTAAAGTGATTGAAAGCTGGTGGCAGTGATTTGGGAGAATACTGATGTTTCATAGACTCAGTCAAATATTTTGTTCAAGTTCCGTTTATATTGTGTTCTAGGGATAAATTCCTCAGCTACCTTACCAGCCCTCTTGACCTCACTCAACAGATGAGGAAATTGAGGCCCAGAGAAGTTAAGTAACAAGCTTAAGGTCACGTGACTGGTTTAGTGGCATAGCCATACTTTGTAACCTTTGCTTTAATAAGTGGTGTGTAAATGGATTTTTTTTTGCAAAGAGAATTCCATTTGCCATTGGCTTTACTCAGTCCTCTCAGAGATGCTTCATCATCATTTTGATTATCCTTAAGTGAAGTTTAAAGAGCCACAGCCAATGGAAGCTTCCTTCCCTTGTAGCCAAGCAGTGAACGTTAATGAACAAGCACTCAGATGTGGTGGGCAAGCCCACTCTGAGAGGGACACTGTGATGATTCCTTAAGTGAAACAAGAACTCTTTAAGAAGGTGCATATAGCTTTCTCTTTTGCAAACTAGAATTTTTGTATGTTGGAGATTTTAAAAAAATAGTGATGCCACGTATGTCTGTGTGTACCTGTGTCGTTATGTGCGTCTGTGTATTCTGGGTCCCTTGTGGTATGTGTGTGCTGACTTGGAGGCAAGAGACTGGATTTGCAGAGGATACATTCTTAACCAGCACATTCCCAGTTAGCTGAGTTTTTTTAATAATGTTTAGTTATTTTGTGAGAATGAAGAAAATAATGAAAAGTAGCAATTTGTTTTTTAAAACTATAAAATTTTTAGTATTCTGGAGGTCTTGAATGTTGATGGATTCCAGGCTCCTAAACCTTTAGGTTGCTTAAGAATGAATATTTAGGGCTGGCCCGGTGGTGTAGCGGTTAAATGTGCGCGCTCCACTTCTGCGGCCCGGGGTTCACAGGTTCGGATCCCGGGCACACACTAGTGTACCGCTTGTCAAACCATACTGTGGCGGCCTCCCAGATAAAGTGGAGGAAGATGGGCATGGATGTTAGCCCAGGGCCAATCTTCCTCAGCAAAAAAAAAAAAAAAAAAGAGGAGGCTTGGCATTGGATGTTAACTCAGGGCTAATCTTCCTTACACACACACAAAAAGAATGAATATTCATTCATTTAATGAACAGTTATTTTATACCTACCGTATCTCAAGCCCTATGTTGCTGGCATGGGGCTTCAGAAGCAGGGCCCTAACAATGACCTACAGGAGCCTGGAGCTTTCTAGGGGAGATAAAATAAGAAAGTGATAAGTGCTTTGCAGGAGGAGTCCCCAGAGGGCTAGGAAAATTTGGGAGGGAAATTTTCCCCATCTGAAGCTAGGAATCAGAGAAAGCCTCAGGGAGGAGGCGGCATTTGAACTGACTTGGCAGGCAGAACAGGTAGGGTTTGGATAGAGAATAGGAGGAAGGTCATTTCTAACAAAGACGCTAGCTGGAGCTCAGGCATGAGGGTAGGGGTGAAATTAGACTAATGTACTTCAACAAGGAGGTTGACATAAAAAAGCGATTGCAGGTTAACCTCTAATTAACTGGAAAATGCCAGTAACTGGAACCACTTATGGAAGATTGTTCCATTAATTAAGATTTTCCTGTGTGTGTGCACGGTGTGTGTGAGACTACCCAGTCATGGATACACTCATACACCTGTTCAGCCCCAGACTCTCCTGAGGACCCTCCTTCTGCATCCAGTGGGTGCTGGTCTTTGCACCCCTCTGTGGCAGGGAGGGGTGCTGCCTATCAGCCTGGAAGACACATTCTCTGCAGGCCATGCTGCGGCCCTGTTCCGAGAGGATTGGAAATGTAATCACAACAGTTTTTATTAGCAAAAGAACAGCAGGAGCCCTTCTGCTGCCCATATGGACAGATCCCGATGGGTATTCATGAAACAGTTTGCTACGGGAACAGCCGTGCTTAAAACTCCTTGTCCAATTACCTTTGAACTTGCCTTTTTTGCTGCAGTGGCTGCTGCTGCTGCATGTGAAACATCTCGCATGTTTGTTTCTCCCTGGCAGGGAGGGGTCTGCCTTACCCTGTTTGGGGTTCCTTTGTCCCGGAGGCTGGGCAGTGGTGGGCCAGAGAGATGCAGGAGTTTGGGGCCTGGTCACTCATCTTGGATATCCTGGTGGTTGACTTGGTCTCATCTGTCCTGTGTTAAATTGCCCAGCTAATTGGAGCCAACAGTAGCTTTTGGAGAAGCCCCTCAAGCCCGCTGGGACCTGGGAAAGGCATGATTCTGCAAGGGCACCTGGTGAGAGGGTGAAGAGCTGCCAACTCAAACATTGTTTCCTGGCCTTGTCCGCATGCTGCTGGGTAGAGGACGATGGGTACAGGGACCATACAGCCTAGGAGCTTGAGGACATTTCTAATTCCAAATGCCCTTCTCATTGTCCCTAGCGGTGCATATCAAATTACAGGCCCAGGTTCTGGAAAAGAACATACAGTTTCTGTGTGTAGAGGACAGGAGTGTATAAATCTGAAATAGGATCACTATTAAAACAGAAAGAAGCCTATGCCTTCTGCGGGTTGTAGGCGCCAGACCTTGAGATTCATTGGCTGGAAGAGGACAAAGAAGGAGGATCCAACAGTGGATGCAGGCGCATGTCTCTGAGTTTGTGAAGATCCGTGCTAGAGGGGGAGCCCAATAAAGCAAACAGTGTTATCAGTTGATGCCTGTGCGCCGGGCGGGTCTGCCTTGGGTATTGGAGTCGAAGAGCAGAGGGGACGTCTGTTGTTCTGCCTGCTGAGCTGACCATCTTCTGGCAATGATACCTCTGTTTTCCTCTGCTGATCTACTACTGTCCTGCTTTCAGGTGGGGGAGTTGGACTGGGCTGGTTTCCATCCTGATCTCAGGAGTGATGTGTGACTCAGGCCTGACCTGATAGAGTCTCAGGGATTGATTCTGGAGGGGGCCTAATTGAGACAAGTAGTCTGACTTGTGATTTTTTGTTGGAACTCTTGAGAGAGGTTTCTAAGCAGGGGAAATGTAAGCCTGAAGGTGTGGGTGGCCACCTACTTGACACCTGGAAAGAACCTGCTGAGAATGACTTCCACTGTGCCCAGAGCTACACCTTGTCTGGCTGCTTGACACTAGAACCCATAAATCCTCTTTTGTGCTTCAGCCTGTTCGAGAAGCCTCTAGGGGTTAAGATTCTGCCAGATTACCCCCTTCCCAAAGAAATTAACACCCCATAGTCTTTCCTTTCTGTTTTCAAATCCATCACTGAAGACCTCCCCCTCTTGTCAGGGTATGGCTTCCCAAGTTGGCTAGAGCAGAGTCAGCATCTTCCCTGCATGTTGTATCACATATGGCTATGTCAGATGGTCCTGGGTACAATCCTGGCTCATAGTAGCAGCTCATTAAATCATGTTAATAATCTGCCTGCACACATTTATGGGGCTTTTCCATTTCCTATCCCTAAAGGAAGAATCATCCTGGGGTTCAGTCTTGAGTGTGGGCTTTGGAATCAGACAGACCTGGATTCTTGTTCTGGCTCTGCCACTTGCTAGCAGTGACTTGTGCAAGTTACTCAACTTCTGTAGGCCTTGATTCATCTGGAAAATGGATATAATTATATTCCTCCCTCACTGGATGCTTCTGAGCATTGAATGAGAAAATTCATGCAGAGGAAGGCTTAGCACACAGTCTAGCATGTACTATATGGGGGCTATTATTATTTCTAGAAAACCCCCCCAAATAGCCTTTAAAGCTACTTAAAGCAATGTCCAGCAATTGTTATTTCATTGGATTTCCCAGTGTGACTGCCCATTTCCTTTTCCTTTTATCTTTTCCCCTTTGACATTCACTGAGGGCTGAATTTTTTCTGTTTTGGAGTTTGTGGTTACCCAGATGTAGAAGATACAGATACAGCCTGGGAGCTCCTCAGGGGCAGGAGCCACACCCAATGGCCAGGAAAGACCAGAGCAGAAGAGAGTGTGTTCTAATGGAGGAGCAAGAGGTAAGGCTCCTTGCCCAGAGTTAGGGGACGGGCTTGCTGAGGGCTCATGTGTCCATCACCTTAGACCCTGAGATGCTTTATTTGAAGCACAAAACCACCCTTGTTCCATCTTGGAAATGGAGAGAGCATTCCTTCAATGCAATTTAGTCTTCCAGAGTACTTGCATTGTTCAGAGTCACGGTACCAACCCCAGCTCTGATTTTCCTTATTTGTTTTCTTGTCAAATGCTTTGAGGAGAAAGAGGGGGTGTGCAGCAGCATGGAAATCGTAGAAATTGGAAAGCTGATTCTACAATTCATATGGAAATGAAAAGGACCTAGAATAACCAAAACAGTTTTGAAAATGAACAAAGTTGGAGGGCTAACACAGCCTGATTTTAAAGCTCAAGCTACAGTAATCAAGACAGTGTGGTATTGGCATCAAGAGAGACAAATAGATCAATGGAATGGACTGCGAGTGCAGAAATAGACTCACACGTATACGGACAACTGACTTTTGACCAAGGTGCAATTCAGTGGAGAAAGGATAGGCTCTTTTTAACAAATGGCATGGAACAATTGAATATTCATATGCAAAAAAATGAACTTTGATCTGTAACTTGCACCATATAAAAAATCAGCTCAAAATGGATGATAAACCTAAATGTAAAACCTAAAACTGTGAAACTTCTGGAAGAAAACAGAAAATCTTTGTGGCTTTTGTTTAGGCAGAGTCCTTAGAGATGATACTAAAAGCATAATCCATAAAAGAAAAAAATAATAAATTGGACTGCATCAAAATTAAAAACTTCTGCTTTTTGAATGGTACTGTCAGGAGAATTAAAAAGGCAAGTCACAGATGGAGAAAATAAGAACAAATCATACATCCAATGAAGGACTTGTATCCATAATACATAAAGAGCTTTCAATAATAGTAAGACAAACAGACCAATTAAAAACAGACAAAAGGTTTAAGTAGACGTTTCACTAAAGGTATGCAAATCACTAATAAGCTCGTGAAAAGATGCTCAACATCATTAGTCATTAGGGAAATGCAAATTAAAACCACAACGAGATTCTACTACACATCCTATTAGAGTGGCTAAAATTAAAAAGGCTTACCACACCAAGTGTTGGTGAGGATGTGGAGTACCTGGAACTCTCATACACTGCTGGTGGGAAGTAAAAAGCTGCAACACTTTGGAAAGCAGTTTGACAGTTTCTTATCAAGTTAATCACACACCTACCATATGATCCAGCCAGTCCACAGCTAGCATTTACCCAAGAGTAGAGAAAGCATATGTCCAACAAAGATTGTACACAAATGTTCATAGCAGTTTTATTTATAATTGCCCCAAAGTGGAAACAGCCCACATGTCCTTCAGATGAGTGGATAAACAAATTGTGGTATATCCATACAGTGGAATATTACTCAGTAATAAAAAGAAATGAAGTATTGATACATGCTATAGCATTGGTGAATTTTGAAGTAATTATGCTGAGTGAAAGAAGCCAGAAAAAGAGTAATACTATATGATTCCATTTATATAAAATTCCAGAAAATTCAAACTAATTGATAGTGACAGAAAGCAGATCAGTTGTTGCTGGGGGATGAGGGCAGGGGCCTTTCAGGGAAGGACGGGAAGAAATTTCTAGAGGTGATGGATATGTTCATTATTTTAATTGTGGTGATAGTTTCATGGGTGTCTACATATGTCAAAACTTACGTGTACACTTTAATTATGTGCAGTTTATTGCATGTCATTTATATCTTAATAATGCTGTTTTAAAAAGAAAGGGAGGATATGGCTCCACCAGCAACCCCTGGATCAGATAAGGCACCCCAAGAAGCTGCTGTCTTCTCCAGGGGAAGGGGGAGAGATGGAATAGGCCACTGGCTCCAAGGTCTGCCTGTTTTGTATTTGCCCACCTTTGCCCACATTGTCCCCTCTGTCAGGGCATGCCTTCCGAATCCTCCTCACTTATTTAGATTCTACTTGTCCTTCTAGATCTAGGGGAGAAATCACCTCCTCTGTGAAGCCTTCCAGGACCACACCCGACTTGTGTTTTCTTCATCTTATATACTTGTGCAGCATTTATTTTGTATATTACTACTCAGATCATCAACTGTGTGTCTTGCTGATTAGGGGACAAATAAGTTAAGAAGGGTTCAGTCTAGCATCAGTACTTGCTCTTTCAGGCTCTTCTGAGGCTTCCATAAAAGCATACACTCTTGTCCTGGCGGTTTTTCCCCTCCCCGTGAATTAGACAGTGGTGTACACATACTAGTATCTCTTTGGTGAATAGTGACTCCACCTACCCAAATGCAACACCCGTGAAAGCACGCCTCTCTACCCCTACCCAATCAATCACAACATACTCGGCTCTCTCCAAATCGTGAATCAGTCTACTCTCTCCTCCTCTGTAGCCATGACCCTAGTCCCAGCCTCCACCATTGCTTGTCTGGATCACTACAATAGCCTTGTCGCTGGTTTCTCTATGTCTGCTCTTCTCACCACCCCCAATCAGTCTATTCTCAGCCCAGCACCCAGAGGGATCCTTCTGAGATCTACATCAGCATATGTCACTTCCCCGCATGAAACTTTTCTCTAAGTTCTCCCAGTTGCTCTCAGATTAAAATCAAAACCCCTTGCCACGGCCCATAAGGCTGTGCCTGATCTGACTTCTGCTGACCTCTCTGTCCTGTTTCTGTGCTACGCTCCCTTCATCCCTCTGTGCTCACTGGACTGGCCTTCCTTCAGTATCGTGTGCATACCACACTGCCCACTGCAGGGCCGTCCTCCCGCCTTTCCCTCTCCCTGGAGTATCTGCCCTACCTCACCTTCCTTTCAGAGGGGCTTCTTCAGAGAGGACCTCCCTGACTACCTGTGTCAAGTGGCTCCTTCCTCTTCAACTTCCCTCTAAGCACTTTCTTAGCATGTATTCCTATTTGTAAGTGCATGCATATTTGTTTACTAATGTAATGACTGTCTGCTCCACTTGGCTGGGAGCTCTGGGAGAGCAGGGGGCAAGTCTGCGTTCACTGCTCTGTGTCGTGTCCCCAGCACTGGGTTCTCAATAAATATTTGTTGAGTGACTGAAGGAATGAATTTCAAGGGGAGCTTTGAGGGGACTGGCTCCTTGCTGTATCCTTTGTCCTGGCGACCTTGGAGCATGAGGATATATTTTCCTATCTTATAATGCACATTTATGCAATCAAGGTGGCTCTTAGAATTGTTGCATATGTTTTATGCGGCAGTAGTTTTCCTCCAGAAAACTGCTAACTTTCAGTCTTAGAGTGGTACACGTTAGGTCTGAGAATTGAATTAATAGGAACATCTTTGTGTTGTCCAATAGATTGCATTTCTAACAGATGAGGGCATCTGGCTCTTGGTTTTGGATGCTTTCCTGTTGTCTCTCAGCCACGACTACCTGCTCTGTGACCTCACTCGTGTTAATCAAATATTTAGTATTTATTTTGTCCATATGTATGTTCACCTTCTCCTTGGCTCAGATTGTAAGCTTCCTGAGGGCAGACATGGTGTTTTATACGCACTGTTCAAGGACTCCGGTTGGGCACGGAAGGGAGGGGAGGGGAGGGAGGGGGAAAAGGAGGTAGGGAGGGGAGAGATGTCTGGTTCCCAGGCCTCCCCGGCACCACTCCAGCCCCCATAGTGTGTAGTGGCTCAGCTGTGCGGCTCTTGAACCACCCCAGCCTCATGGGCCAGTCTTGTCTCGAGACCTCAGGAGTTCTGGGCTGGTAGCAGCACTCTTGCCTCCAGGACATCCTTGCTACTGGGCCCTCTGGTGTGCTGTTCAATTCTAGTAACTTGTTCACGAGACAAGCCCTATTGTTTTACTAACTGGGCCCCCTCTGAGCCCAAGGCCTTCCCAGCTAACCTGAGCAGAGACCTCACCTCTCTCTATTCATCTGCCAGGGCTTGGAGCCCAGCCCCTGCCACCAGACTCCAGACTCCCGTGCGATGAGAAATGGCGTGGCCCATGGTTGGGTGCACCGGCTGGGCTCAGGCCAACTTAGGCTTCATCCCAGCTCTGTTTCTTGCCAGCTGTGTGACTCTGGGCAAGTTGGGTCTTTTTTTCAGAGCCTCAGTTTTCTCATCGGTAAAACGGGGATAATAATAATACCTAAACTTGTAGGATAGTTGTAAACAGAGGCTATGGTAAAAATATTGACAGCCTGTACTGCATGAACACTGGCCATCAGCCAGTGCTAGAGCAGGCTCACGTGCCAACCTTTAGTGGCACTGGGGGAGAGGCTGAGTGGCTAGAGGAAGGAAGACACACAGCAGCTTGAGACAGCAGCTTTTACCAACCAAAATGAAAGTAATTCAGTATTTCAACAACTGGCATGCCATACAGGTGTGTGCTGCCCAGGTTGTGATGTAACAAACATGAGGTGTCCAGCAGGGTACCAGGTAGGGAGGAAGTGCTTGATTTAGGGTAGCAATTACCAGTAGCATGCTGATAAATGCTAGTAAACACTGGCTTTCCCAGGAAAAAAACAAAAAATGAAAAGAAGCTCGAATTTTTAGTGTTTGCCAATTTCTGTGGTGTAAATACTACCAACATGGTTAATTTTAAGAGATATGCAGCAGTAACTATGATAAAGAATTGTTGTCATATGGATACACTGGATGCAAATAAACTCAACAATATAGATAATAGTAAGATGTAGTAAAATAATTAGGAACTATAAGTTTTAAGTAATTTTTACCTTTGTTCTTAATATAATTAATTTAATTGTAAGTTTATATAATTTAATTTTTAATAGTGGCTGTGTTTAACAACTATTTGTAGACTTTCTGAAAATTTAACAATTGCCTTTTGAGAACAGTGTAAGCTATCTCCAGCACACCTTTGAAAGAGAATGACTATTATGCCTGCCAGTCTGCCTGCCAGATCTCTGCCAATTTCCCTTTCTGAGACTTCTGGTCACTCTCTTGCTCATTACCTGTAGCTGGGCCTACCTGATGCTCATTGTTGCCCATCCTCACTTACTGCCACTCCTGCTTACCTGTGAATTTTCTATGTCTGGTAGCTGGGTTAAGTATATACCTCACCCTAGGGAACACGCCTGGTCCCAGGTCCCTTCCCCTTTTCGTCTGGCCACCCCACCACCTCCTTGACCCCCAGCTGCTCTCCTGGGCTGGACTCTGATGTGACGGTGTTAATTAGGGGAGGATAAGACAGTGCCTTCTGGGGTGTGACAACCAGAGAATTGTTGCATTTCTTCTCAGGGTTAGAGAGAACCACCTACAGAAGAAGCTTTGGCTCACAATTGCCAGGATGCCTGCTCCCCTCTACAGTTGGTTTCTGTCCTTGGCATTTCTTCTGGGGAAGGTGCTTGGCAAATTAATCCCCCAAATGCACAGAAATCTCTCCTGCCAAATTCGGTTCTCCAACCAGCAGTAAAGGCTCACCACTGGCTTGTGCAAGCAAAAGCACAAACGCAGCCGCAGGAGCTGTGGCATCAGGATGGGGCGTTTACAGCTTTCTGAAACCCTGCAGGTCTGCACTTCACAAAGTTATCGAATGAATTAAAGGGCCAAGGAAAGGATGGGACTTGCTAAAGAAGGCATAGATGTTGCTGAAGAAGGGTGACCTTACTTGATTCCAGACTTTGTCAATAGGTAGATCTGTCATGAAGCCTTTGTCTCAGGGAAGCCTGCTCAAAAGAGTCAGGTGTCTGAGACACTGGTTCAGGCAGGTGGGACACCGTTAGCACACAGGCCTGTCTCTTGTTGTATGTCTCCAGGATGAGGAGAAAGAAGGGAGAAGAGGAAAGCTAGACTTGGAAGACATGGTGCACAGAGGAAAGAACCAAGACTTTTGAGGCAAACTGACTTGGTTCAAATTTAGGCTCCACCATTTTCTACTAGTGTGACTTTGGCCAAATAGGTCCCATCTCTGAGCCTCTGTTCCTTGCCTACGAAAATAGGAATCGTGGTATTGTATGGGATGCTGCTGGTGCTCTGTCTGTATGTCTTGCACTGACCACTCCTGTGCCCTCCACCCTGGCAATGTCTGATGCAGGCACCTGGGAATATTTGACTAAGGGCTTTTGGGTTGATCTGAGTACATCATGGCATGGGCCCAGGTGGAGTGAGGAGTAATGCCCCGATGCAACCCTCCACCTGTGACTCGGGAGTTGAGGATGAATCCCCCAGTGGGACAACTGAGGTGTGCCCTGTAAATCTCCAGAGTGCCCCCGCGGAATGGAGCCTCACCTGCCCACGGTAATGGAGGCTCCACAGCACACTGTCTGCTGGCTTTTATCCCTTCTTTGTCTCTTTCCCTCTTCCAACTAGTGCTTTCTAGGGTCACATCCCTAATAAACTGCTTGCACTTGAATCCTTGTCTCAGCGACTCCTCCTGGGGGATCCAACCTCAGACAAGTATCTCTATCACAGGATAATTTTAAGGGTTAAATGAGAAGAAAATGCTCAGTGAAAAATCAAATGTGCAGGAAGCAGTACCTCGTAGAGTCTGAGTGGGTATCGGTCTCCTGTCCCTCTCTCCATCCTCCTCTCTCTTTCCCGGGAAGCATCCGACACAGTGAAAACCTCTTCTGTTGGGTTCCCTTGCTGTTTGCCTGGCAGCCATTTGAGCTACCTGCAAATAAGAGAGTGGGCGGAATAAGAGAGTGGGCGAGTGGCTATCTGCAAGGCTGTCTCCCCGAAGCTCAGCTTGGCCTCTTGAGCCTCAGGAAGGTGTGAAACTCCCCACACGTAGGGTATAAGTGGAGCCTCTGGGAGTTCTTTTGGGGGCTAAACAGACTCAAGGATTAATTAGCTAATGCCTGTGAAGTGCCTCAGAAATGTCAAGTGCTGAGTGTGAAGTGCCGTCACTTGAGATGGTTTCCCCTCCTCAAGCCCTCCATGAAAGATGTGTCGATTACCACGTGTGGAAGAGTTGTTGCTGAGTCTCCATTTGGGGCTCTTAACCAGGCAAATATTTATGGTCCCCATTAGGTGCTCCCTCACAGGCCCCCAGAGACTGGAGCTCACAGCCTGGCTCCAGGCCCAGTGGACAGGGGCCTGGGGATTGTTGGTGGGCTCTTGGCTCCTCCTTGGTGCTCCTTTGGGACTTCTGCTGCCCAGTATCCCCCAGCTCCAGACTCCCTCACCTGTGCATGCTCTTCCAGGGCCCTCCAACCCACAAAACCAAGCCCTGAGTTTGCTCATTGGTCTTTGATTGATCATCCTTCCGGAGCATGGGTCTGAAACCTTCTTCTTCTCTCCCAAACCTGTTCTTCCTCTTCCTTCTGAAGGTGGCACCATCATCCTCCTTGACGTTTCAGCCATCTCTGATCCTTACCCCCAATGTCCAACCACCTACCAAGCTGTTTGGATTCTTCCTCTGTACCAGTTATGACATCCGTCTCCTCTTCTCCACTCCATCATCACTGCCCTGGTTCAGGCTGACATCCTCCTCCCTGGCCTATTGTTTTTGTCTCCTGGCCACCCTCCACGCCTTCAGTCTGCTCTCCATGTAGCTTGTGGGGACTTGTTCTGAAGCCCAATTTTAATGGAATCCCTTCCTCAAAGAACGTTCAATGGCTCTCTATTGCTTACAGAATAAAACCCAAACCCTTCTGTCTCCTGGGGCCCGACGTGATTGGCCCCTGATAGACCTCTCTCACCTTTTTTCCAACTCTCTCCTTCCCTGTTGCCATTGCTCCAGCCAGCCTGAACTGCTCTGGAGTTTGGGACCACTCACCCAACGGACTATCTAAGCCCTCCCACTTTCTGCGTACACGCCGTCTTTGCTCTCACTGATACTTTTTGTTTTTTTTGGTGGGGAGGGGCACCCTTCCTCCACTTCCACATGGATGTTTGGAGAACAGATCAAGTAGCATCTCCTTCTCCTCTCTCTTCCCATGGCAATCAGATGCATGTCCCACAGAAGCTGTTTCATTCTGTATTTCAGTGGTGAGCAGGCAGTCGGCCTCATGCCTCCTATATTAGGGCTGTGTCTGGTACAGACACTTTTTGACAGCAAGTCTGGCGCTGCAATATAGTGATCTGTCTGTCAGTAGAGGGGACGGGTGCGTTTGGCCTCAGATTGCCTGTTTTTTGTTGTTATCTAACTGAACGAGTGTATGAGTCTGTCTTTTCTCCCGGCCCTCAAGGAGCTCCTTGTACCTCACTGCTGGCAAATATTAGCTGTTCAATACTTGTTGAAGTAATATGAATGTGTGGCTTCAGGGACCTCTAGGTATGTTATTAAGATGTGGCATCTCTTCCTTAGGATATATTTTTATAAGCTGAGCTGATGGGCCATTGCAGCCAGTTTGGGATTCCACGGGCAGAGGTCTGCGTGGAGCTCTTCTGCATTCCCTTCCAGGTCCTGGGCTCCTCATGTGACATTGCTTGGAGATGCCCCCTGCTGCGAGGGCTTGCATCATGAGGGCGGGATTTGGAGACTGAGGCCCCGAAGTGCAGGGACCCGGTGTCTGGATGGGCAGGTGGGAACTTAGGTAGTGGAATTATTTTCTCAGCCATGCAGGGGTGGGGTTGCTGGGACTCTAGGGGCATTGTCTGGCCCTATTTGGTTGGGTGGCAGGGGCAGTGAGGAGGGGAGATCCAGTAGGCTCCACAGGAGTATTTCCCTCACTTCTGGAAAGGGGACCATCTAGTTAGCCTGGATGTTAGATGGCGGGACATCTGAAGGTATTGGGCCCTGTTTTGATTTCTCTCCCCTCCTCTCTTCTTCTCTTTTTTTCTTAGAACATAATGGGGCATCCTTGCCCAGTGTAGTTTGTTTCTTGTCGCAGAACACTGTGTGCACAACTCCGGGGCTCTGTATGATGGGCGTGAGATACCCAGTAGCCCTGTCGAGTCCTAACTTTACAATCTGGAAGCCTGTTGAGCAGATAAGGTCACTGATAGGTTTTGCTTGACCTGCAAGTTTTTGTAGGAAATTGACCTAACATTTAAAAATTGTGAGACTTTGCATAGAATTTCTCATTTCTGATTTCTTTTAAAAAATTGGAAGACCTCACAAGACTGGGCTTCTTGTTTCTGCAAGGCACTGCAAGCTGCTGCTCCAGAGGACAGGGCAGGTGGGCACCAGTGTGCCGTGGGGAGCACCTGGCTTGCTTCACTCATTTACTGTGCTGACCTGTGTGGCCCGTTCTTAGGTTGCAGTCCAGGAGAATATCATTGATACAGTGGAGGACGCTTCACTATCAGTGAATGAGGCCAGAACAGTGCCATTGAGCTGTGTGTAACAGAGTTATAGAACGTCGGAGCTGGAAAAGCTCTTCTGGAGCTTCGTTCCCATCTCTCTTATTTGCAGACACAGACTTGGAGCTCAGAGCCGGGAAGCGACTTGCCAAGGCCACCCAGTGAGCTGATGGCAAAACTGAGACCAAAACCTGGATCTCCTTACCCACAGCCAGGAGTCTTTCCCAGTTAGAGAGTGGTCTTGTCTCCCCTTTCCTTTGTGTCCCTCGTTTCATGGCCATCAGCTCCGTTGCAGACCTGTGTAGGAACCGAGGGAAGCTTGTGATGGGGAGGGCCGGAGAATAAAGGGGAGGGAGGCCCAGGGCCACTTGGGATAAAGGCTGAACGCAGGGGCGTTCAAAAGCCGCTGGGCACTGAGCGAATTAAGCCATGCCTGTCTCCGTTGCCCGGGTACTCTTTATGCACTGCATAATGCCATTGTTCAGCCAGAGCCAGGGGCCAGAATGAGCACTGTCTTTGCAGGTAGTCAGCCTGCGCCGGCTCGGCAGAAAGAGAGGGAGCAGGAAAAGCTGGAATATTCCAACTTGAAAACAGCAGCTGTATAATAAAGCCAGGCTGGTTTGTCTCTAGGCCCCGCTGTCCCTGCTCCTCGCCTCAAAGTAGCAGCATGAATCAGTTCACTGCGGCAATGGTCCAGGCGATGTGACTTGCATCCCCATCAGCTACCTGATTGCGGTCCCTGGATGCACGAGGCACTGGATGTGCCTGGCATACCAAAACGCCCGCCTCTGTGCCGCAGCTGCCAGTAACGAAGATCGCCGGCCCCGCCCGTCCTACAGACAGAGCTGGGCATCGTTCAAGGCCACCACTGGCCTTTTATCTTGTCCAGGGCTCTGGGACAGTCACTGAGATTCTGGGGCTGGTTTTGACGGGGGCCACCAGCCTGTCTCAAAGATGCCCTGACAAGCCTCTCGGGCCTTGGGCAGACAAAGGCTTGAAAGGAGAGGAATTGCACACGGTCAGATGCTGCTGTTACTAATACGTTATTTTGACACACAATTAACTGCAAATTTGCTCCAAGCAAAGAGCTCGGGCCCTCGCAGTGTCTGCATGGCACAGTTCAGGCAGAATTTGGTTCTGTGCAAACCTCGGTCTTCCCAAATGGCCAGGGATCGCCTGTGACCCACGATAATGCCACCCCTCTCGGGGCTGGGCGTGGGCCCCCAATCAGAAAGCATGCATGAGCCCACCCAGGGCCCAGCACGGGGCCTGGAAACCACCGCGCAAATGGGGGAAGAGCCTGCACAAAACCTTCCAACAGAGCATGCTGAACAACAACCTTTCCTGAAATGGTGGCGCTTATCCTCCGCTGACAAAAGACTGATTTGAGCTCTCCCCGGAGGTGGGATGAAGCGAACACATTGCCTTTTATCTCCCCGTCGCTTTGAGAGGGGAGACAACTGGTGCCGAGTGAGCGTGGTGGGGAGCCCTGGAGAAGGCGCTCTTGAATGAAAGGCATAATCTCCGGCTCCCCAAACCAGGAGAGGAGGCGGCTTTTATCCCCTACCCCGGCCGGCTCCCCCCATCGTGGAGGCATCTGAATGGGAGCGGGAGCTCGAAGGAGAGGCTCCTGCCGCTGCACAATGCCACACAATATTGCTTCTCCCCAGGAGCCCAGAGGAGCCCATGGGCATACCGCGTCTTACTTTGAAACCAATCCTCCAATCAGCTATTTAAATAAGAAATATAATCTCATTGAACACCGAGAGCTGTCGGTCTGAGACACTTCCATTTACAAGGCACTTGAAGAAAGTCCCCAAGCCCCCAGTTTATCAGGACAGCCAGCTTAGAGCTATTTACTGGAGGAAAGAGAGGTGCCAGAGAGGGAGGAGAGAGAATTGAAGTTGGCTGTTAGAAATCCAGGCTGTCAGCCGCTCAGGGGGTGAACACACACTCCACGCGCTGCTGTACTACATTGAGGAGGTGGGAGCGTCTGTGGGTTCTCAGAAAACCGCCTCACAGCCTGGGCGATGCTCTGTAAAGGTGTTGAGGTGGAGGAGAAAGGAGTGCACGGTGGTGACCGCCCTGCTCTAGGGGGCTTCCTGGCAGCCCAAAGCCTTGCCTGTCACTCTTTTGGAAATATCTTTTTGGTGCCTACTAAGTTCATTGCTGCAGCATTAGTCATCAGAGCTGAGTGCTTGTTAAGACCCAGTGCAGGAAATTTCTCTAATAAAAATGGGCCCAGCAAGGAGGGTGGGGATGACTTGACTGAGGCCCCCCCAACCCACCCCCCACAGCTTCAGCTCATGGTTCTGTCTCCAGGACCAACCGGGTTTCTGAGCTTCCGGCCTTACCTCCCTATGGATTCTGGCCAGAGAGCCTGTGACTGTGGTTAATGGCGTGAGCCCTGGACTTAGTGGCCTTAATGAGAATCCTGGTTCTGCCACTTACTAACTTTCTGATCCATGTGTGACTTACTCACCCAGAGCCTCAGTTTTCTTCATCTGCAAAAGGGGTTGTAAGGACTGACTGAGATAGTGCCTGGCAGGTGGACTGTACCCCATACAGGGTAGCTATTATCATATTGTGGAAATAGAGTGCCTGTCTCCACTCATAGCATGGAGGACAGAGCTCTGGCCTTGGTATGTCATTTCCTGTCAACAGCTCTGCCCCACCTTGCCTCATCCTGTTCTGCCCAATTCTGCCCCTACTTTATCATGCTCTCTCCAAAATATAAAATACTGATAGTTTGTCCTGTGAGGGGCCGGGAAGGAGAGTGTCACTTTGAGCTGGAAGGCTGCCTGGAGGAGATGTGGATTGAACTGGGCTTGAGGGGTGGGAAGGATTTGAAGAACAGAGGAACAAGGGGAGTAGAGAAGAGGCTTGCTCATAAGAATGAGCGGAGAGGGTCAAGGAGGTCAGCCTGCAGGGAGGGGAGGCACCTTGTTGGGGAAAAGGAGGAGAGAAGAATAGGAGGTGATGGAAGCCAGCCCCTCCTTTCTTTGTTGCTTTCAACCATCTGGGCATCATTGCTCATCAGAAAATGAATTTGGCTTCAAGTGGACCAGAATTGAGAAGGCTCTCCGGGAAAGCCACACTGAGCCGGGGTGTGTGAGTCCCCATGGGCAGGCGTGGCCCTAAAGGTGTGCAAAGAGGAGCCTTAAAGCCCTGGAGGGACCCTGGAGGCATCATGGAGACTAACGCCCTCAGTCCAGAATGAGGAAACCCGGGCCCCAGGAGGGCCGGGGACTGACTTGGGATCACACAGCAAGTCAGTAGTAGGGCAGGGCAGCAGCCCAGAGCGCCTCAGACCTGTTTCTTCCCCGTTGTTGGAGCTAGCTCTGACTGAGCACCTGCCGTGTGCCAGGCACTGTTCCAGCTCTTTGTGTGTATTTCCACATTTAATCCTACAACAACCCTGTAGAGTAGGGCTCATTATTATTATCCCCATTTTAGAGACGACAATGCTGAGGCCTGGAGTGATTCCGAATCTTGCAGAGGTCACACAGCCAGGAGGAGGTGAGCCCGGGCGCCTGGTGCTGGAGCTCCTTTCTGCCTTCCTGCCTTTGAGGGAGCTTGGCCCAGTTCCCTTCTCCTTTTCCTGAACGAACGTGTCCTTGTCAGAGATGAGGAAGGGAGGTCTCAGCTTCATTTGGTATTCCCTCCCTCCTCAGCAAAGCACCTAAGTGCCTACTGTGCTCCCAGAACATCAGGGAACATCAGCGAGGCGGGAGAGGAGGGCCCCCAAACCCGCCCCCTGCGGTGCGAGAAGGGCTGGCTCACTCGGCTGACTTCCATTAAACATTTGATGCATCACGGAACTGCCAAAAGCCATCCATCACGGCCGCCCCCCTCCGCCTGCCTCCTCGACCTGCTCCCAGAGTGCTGGCCTCAGCCTACATTCGCTGGTGGCACACAGGAACCAGAGGGCGGGAGAGGGGACACCTGGCCTTGGCCACATGCCCGTGTGCACCCCCTTCCCCTGTACAGAAAGAGCTTCAGGGTTGGCTGAGTCATGATAATAACGAGAGCACCATTTATTGAATGCTCAGTGTGTTCCAGGCAGATCTAAGTGCCTTAAGTATTTTATCTCATTGAACCCCACAACCACTGATGGGTACAGTCGCTATTGCCATTTGATAGACGTGGAACCTGACATTCAAGAAGGTTTGGTCACTCTGAAGTTGCTCGAGCCACACTGAGCCCAGATGTGTGAGTCCAGGACCCCTGTCACCCCTTCTCTGCTCTGAGATGTGTGGGGAGGACAGGTATTCAGCAGGGAGGTGGAGGTTCAGCACAAGGGTCACAGTGCACTTGGTGCCAGTGCCCAGTGGAGGATGGGCTTGGCCAAAGTGGGTCTGAGGCCAGCACAGAATGAGCAACAGGATAGCTGTCCGTGGGCGGCGGGGCCCAGTCCCTCCCTCCACCTGGTGACTCCAGCCAGAACTGGGCATCTCCGGGCTCCCCTCTCCCCCTCGAGCCCTTATTCAGTCAGTTGTTAGTCTATCAGCTCTCCCTGCCAGCTCTTCCTAAATCCACAATCCGGCCCCTTTCCCAGGCCTGGCCCACTTGCGGGGGACTGTTCTAGCTCCTGCTTGTCTCTGGCCTCACTTGCCAGAATCGTGTTTCTTCTCCCCACTGTGGCCAGAGGGACTGTTCTGGAACCCACATCTGCTCACTTGCTCCTCTGCTTAAAAACCTAACCTCACCTCCTCACTTGGAGTAAAGCCCACACCCCTACTCGACCTGTCTTACAGGCCTGCTCATCACTCCAGGCCCCTCCTGGCCCTTGCCCCTGCCCTGCTGCCTCCCTGCTCATACTGGGGTCTCTGTTCCTGCTTTGCTCTCAGCAGGAGCACCGTCTCATGCCTCGTTGCCCAGCTAATTCCTGTCCATCATTTAGTCCCCAACTTAGATGGAATTTCTTCCAGGAAGCCTTCCCTGATATGCCAGGCTGGAGCTAGGGAGTCCTTTTATGTGCTTCCCTCCATCATGGCACAACCCACACTGCTCCCAATTGCTTTACTGCTTGTCTGTCTCCCTCTGTTGACTGTCCGATCTGGGGAGGCAGTAAGTGTGTCTTCCTCACTACTGCTAAACCTCCTTAGGGTTTAGCACGGGGCCTGCTCCAGAGCAAGCACTGTGTGAATGAATGAATTACGTGATGAATGAATGAATGATGCCTGATGAGGCTAAGATGGGGCCCGAAGGTGTGACATGGGTCAGGGGCTCAGACCTGGGGGCACCCCAGGAGGAGGAAGCAGTGTGGTGTTTTAGAGTTTGAACACCTGGATTTCAAACCAGACCTCACTGCTTACAGGCTGTGTGTCCTTCGCCTTAGCCTCTCCCAGCCTCAGTTGGTTCACACGCAGCACAGGGATAGTGGCAGCTCCTTCGGTAGAAACTTGTGGGGCCAGGCCCTGGAGGTGCAGCGCCTACTCCGTGCTGGGCCCGGAAGAGGATAAGGTAGGGATCCCTCTGCGGATGGAGCGGGAAGGCCAGGCGTGTCCCAGCGCCCCCACCCTCCAGTCACGAGGCCGGGGAAGGTTGGAAGCTCCTCTGAGACCAGGAGGTGGGGCTGGTAGGCTGGGCTCTGCAGTCAGGAGGGCTGTGGGGCCTGGATGGATGGGGAGAGTTAAAGAGAGGACAACACAAGGCCTGGCAGGTCCCTACACTGACCCCTCCCCGGCCTGCTGAGGCTAGACTCACCATTAGCTCGTCCCTCCCTTGGATTTAGCCCAAGTTAGAGCTGGCAGACACTGAGATCTTACTGATGTGGTGAAGCATAGGCCCAGGGAGTGGAGTATGTCACCAGAGAGGGTTCAGAATGTTGGGGAGTGGAGGTGAGGGAGGTGGGGTCTGGGGAGGCGAGCAAACCGCTGTTTACCAGTTATCACCATTGTGAGGCAGCCGCTTTTCATCTTACCTAACATGGTGGTTAAGAGCACCGGCTTTACGGTAGATGTGCCCCGGTTCTGGGTGTGTGGTGTGTGCACATGTGTAAAGCAACACCCCCTCGACCGTTGCCGTGAGCATAGGTGACACAGTGCAGAGGGAACACCCAGCACCCCTAGATGTGAGCCCACCATGGTATCTTTGGAAAGCCTTGCGGGTAGATGTTATTGTCTCCATCTCTAGATGAGGACGTTAGACCCAGGGAGGTGAAGTGAGGAGCCCAGGGCCACATAGCCGCTGAGGACCAGAGGGACAAATGATCTGGTCCAGGCTCTGTGCTGGGGAGCTTGGCCTCCGGAGCCACCGGGGAACCACATATGGTGGAGTAGTATTTTTCTCATCGCCCTCACGTTGTGTTTCTTAATTTAAAGTGGGAAATTCCATATTCGGCGCCTCATCAATCATTTTTGTGATCTCAGCTCCGTGGAAAGCATGGAAAACATTTATATTTGCGGCTCAAACTGTCGAGAATGTAAAACAATTTAAATAATATTAACATTTTAACAGCCTCCACTCATGGCTCTGTGAAATTAACCATTATCTCTTGGAGTGTTTGTTAAAATTCAACAGCGGGTAAGTGGTGAGGCCCCAAGTGTGGCCGTGTTTGGGAGGCTGGGCAGGGAGGCTGGGCAGGGAGTCTGGGCCCCCATATGAGCTCTCCAGGGGCTGGTCCCGCCCATGCCCTTGCAAAGGGGGCAGACCCCTTGGCGGGAACTGTGGTTCCTGGGGCCTTGGCATGAAGCCCTCCCAACTGGGCTGGGTGCTGGAGGCAGAGAGATGAATGTGCTGTAGACTCTGCCCTCAAGGACTCCAGTGATGGGGGACGTGATCAGAAAAACGTACAGGAGAGTGAGTGGAGTATGTGCTATACATGGGAAGGAGTGCTGGTGAACTGGCAGCATCGAAGAGGGAATCAGGAGCACTTCCTAGAGGAGGCGGCATCTGCGCTGACCCTTTGCACCAGACAGTCACTGAGTGAGGGAACAGATCATCTCCAAGGCCTGGCCTTGCTCTAACCTTCAAGAACCAAAGAGGGTCTGCAGTTTGCCTTGGCAGTGAGGAAGAAGGGGCTCCAGAGTGGTAGTTCTTCTATCTGGTTCTGTCTGAGCCCCTTGCCCCGATCTGGGAGGGGGATGCAGGTGAGAGGTTGGTCGGAGTAGACGTTTGTTGGGCAGTTGGGTGGCCGAGGGGTGATGAGCCTAGATAAGCTATGACTCGGGAAGAATGACGATATTTTCAAATAATAGGAATGAGGGATGGACTTTTTTGATGACTTCAGAAGAAAGAACTGGGCTTTGTGGGCAGAAGTTACGATTTTTAACCTGTTATCTCCCTGTCTATTCTTTCCTGTGCTTTACCACAGCGTCATGACAGAGTTGACCAACAATGAAATGGTGAGCTCCGCATTCTTGGGGTGTCAAGCAGTTGCTGGGTAATGTGTCGGGGACTTGTAAAAAGGGATTCCTGCGTGGGACACTTGTCCAGCCCTACTGTGGGCCAGGCCCTGGCTAGACACTGCCTCCTTGAAAGAGAGCCAGACCTCATTGTTGTCCCTGAGGGGTGTTATGGACTGAATCGTGTGCCCTCCAAATTCTCATGTTGAAGCCCTAACCCACAATGTGACTGTATTTGGAGATGGGGTCTTTGAGATGGTAATTAAGGTTAAATGAAGTTATAAGCATGGGGCCCTAATCGGATAGGTCTGGTGTCCTTTTAAGAAGAGGAGGAGACACCAGAGATCTCTCCCTCCCCAAGAGCGCACAGAGAAGAGGCCATTTGAGGAGCGAGAAGGTGGCTGCCTACAGGCCAGGAAGAGAGCTCTCACCACAAACGAACCCTCACTGCACCTTGATCTTGGACTTCCACCCTTTAGAACCAAGAGGAAATAAATTTCTATAGTTTAAGCCACCCAGTCTGTAGTAATTCGTAATGTCAGCTCAAGCAGATTACAGGGGGGCTCACAGTTTGGTGAGAGAGATGCTAAGGTGGCTAAGGTGATTATAATACAACATGGTACAGGACAGAATGGATTTATGTGTAGGGAAGAGGCAAGTGGCTCAGCCAGGTGTGCATCCGGGGAGGCTCCCTGGAGGAGGTGGTGGTGCTGGGGCAGGTGCAGAAGGATGAGGAGCAGATAGTCATGAAGATGGGAGAGAGGAAGCAGGAAGGGTGTGGCAGGTGGAGGGGACACAATGTCTCCTAACTCCCAATGTGACTGTATTTGGAGATTGGACCTTTAACTGGAGCTCAAGGTTAGGAGGGAATGTGAGGGAGAAGAGGGGAGAGGGACAGGTGAGGCCCACCCACCAGCCAAGGCCCTTCCGGGTCTCTCAGGGAGGCCATTTAGAATTCAGTGCTCTCCAGACTCCCTGCCTGCCACAGGACTCTGTGATTAGCGACTAACTTGCTGTGTGACCTTAGGCAAGTCATTTAACCTCTCTGCACTGCAGTTTTTGCATTTGTAAAACGGGAGACGGACCCCTGCCCTGCCCGCCTCCCGGATGCTTTGTGGGTTCAATAAGCTAATGCCTGTGAGAGCACTTCGGAGAAAGCCCCACAATAGCGCGGTAGGAATAGAAGGTGTTATTATTATGTAACCATGCTGACTCCCAGCAGAGAAGCCTGGAGTCAGCCGGAGCCTTGAGGGATGTCAGGGAATTGGCTGCTCTCTGAAGCTTGTCATAGAGACCCGTCCTTTCATTGTACTCCTTTCATATCACTGTTGGCTCGATGAAAGAAGGGGAAAGAATCTTTGATATGTCTAAATATTCCACTCCCACCAAGACGGGAGGAATTCCGAGGCAGAGCTATTATTAGAGGCTGAGCTGGAAGCAGGCGCCTTTGGCGGATCCGAGCTGTCAGCTTGCATAAACAGCCTCCTGCGCTTCAGAGCTGGCCAGGCTTCTGCGGGCCTTGGCACAGAGTGGGCGCTCCAGCCCTGCTGGTTGAATTGTGATGGCGCTGACCTGGGAGGCAGGAGGACAAGCTTCTGGTCTCGATTCTGTGTCCACTTTGCTGGGCAACCCAGGGCAGGTTGCTTACCTTCTCTGAGCCAGGTAAAGACAATGTAGTCTTTACTAACAGAGAGGGCTTTTGTGTGCAGGGGAAAAAAGGCTGCTGCACAGCAGAGAGGTCTGGGCAGGCCGAGAAGTGCCCAAGCACAGGCTCTGGACACCCTGGGTCTGTTCAGGCCAAAAAATTGCCTTTTTGGGAAGGGTGCATTAGGGTTTGGTTCTTCCTAGACCTTGCATCAGAACCACCTGGGAGTTTGAAAAATCAGATTCCTGGACACCACCATAGGCCTAAAGAATCAGAATCTCTGGGGTAGGGGGAGACCCGGGACTCTTTTTAATAAGCTCCCAGGTGACATGGATGCGAGTAGCCCAGCGTTTGGTACTCCACGCTCCTGTACTTGCAAACCCTTGCCTTGAGTCGTCTGCCTGGCGTGGAGATGCTGTGAATCTATGAGAACAGGGGCGATGTACGACCCTGTGAATCCAGCCCTTTCTCCGTTTACCTCCAGGCCACACTTAGCCCTCCAGAATCCTCTGGCTACTGGGATCTCTAGTCCATGAACTGGGCAGATGATGGCCAAATGCTGGTTCCCAGTTAGCTCCGGCCGGGGACAGTGTTTTCCACGCTATTCTCACCTAGATTGCTGTGTCGCCGGCTGGGGAGCCTTGTAGACACCAACTGGGGAGGGCTTCTGGCAGCTGAAGAATGGGCCACACTGGGTCATTTTCAGTGGCTTGTCAATGTGCCTTCACTTACGGAGAGCCTTGGAGGGTCAGGCCCAGAAATCCCTGAAGACGTCACATAAATCTAGCCCCTGGTTTCAAAGGTGAAGGAACGGGCTCAGCAGGGCCCAGCTGGTTACTTTAACCAGAACCCCTGTCCTGTTGGATTAACTCTGGTTCCTCTGGGACCTGGGTTAACTGAAAGAAGCCAGAGCCCAGTCAGGCATATACAACCTTAGAATATTTTATGTTCTAATGTAGGCCGACATTCTGGGGCAGATTATAGTTTGTCCCTGTCCTGGATCTAATGGATACATTTGAGCTGGCCTGTTGTGGCACCAGGCTCGCAGAATTCACTCACTTCTCCAGTGCAACACATCACGGTCACCCCAGTTCCTGCCTTCTCTCCCATCACCATAACAACTGGCATTCCAGTAAGAGCCAGAACGTGGGTTTCCACCCTGGCTGCCTGTTAGAATCCCCTGGGGAGCTTTTATAAATCTCCATGCCCAGGCTGCACCCTTGACCAATTAAGTCAGTGTCTCGGGGGCATCAGTGTATATTTTTTAAAGCTCCCCTGATGATTTCATTGTGCAGCCAAGGGGGAGAACTGTTACTCCAGAGCAGTGGGTCTCAACCTGGGGCCGTTTTGCCCCCCAGGGGACACGTGCCAGTGTCTAGAGACATATTTGATTGTTACAACTGGGGAGGTGCTACTGGCATCCAGCTGGTAGAGGCCAGGGATGCTGCTAAACATCCTACAATGCGCAGGACAGCCTCACAGCAAGGAGTAATCTGGCCCCAAATGTCGATAGTGCCGAGATTGAGAAGCCCCGCATTGGGTGAAATGGGAGGCAGTAACTCTGCCCACGGTTCAGCCTCGGGGTCTCACATCATTGCTTGTGAGCTCTCAGCTCCCTCTGAGTGAAGCCCCTCCCAGGGCACCGAAAGTTTCCCTGGGGGTGTGAGCTGCACTCAGCATATCTGCCACCTGGGTTTGCTGCCATGTCCAATACCAGTCACCAACAACTCTTGGAGTCACAATGCCCTTAAACATTTACTAGATGGAAGGTGAAAGCAAACTGCTCTAAGACGAAATGGAGGGGTGCAGAGGGCTGTAGCACTACCTAGGGCTGGAGGGATATGATTCAGATGCATAAAACATACAACCCAAGATAAAAGCTTGTTTTTCTTCCTTGTAAAGGAGTCTCCTGGTGGGCAGCCCAGGGCTGGAATGATGGTCCACGTGTCAGGGGCCTGGGCTCCTTCGGGCTTGTTGCTCCTTCCCCCTCAGCACATGCTTCCCAGCTGTGGTCCAAGATGGATATGGAGCTCCCGGAAGGACAGCGTCAAGACTGGAGGAGGCACCCAGCACTCCTGATTCTTCTGTTTGACCCTCATGACAGCCCTGTGAGGAATACAGAGCGGGTGTTATATATCTCCACTTTACAGATGAAGAAACTGAGGCTCAGGGACTTTGAGTATGTGTCTGGAGCCAGGATTGGAATTCAGGACTTCTAGCTCTCCGAATGGTGATCTTCCTCCAGCAGGGTATCGAGGGGACCCACACATTCCTCAGCTGAGCCTTTTACATCTCAGCTCTGGGTGAATTTTTCTGACCCCTTCGAGGCAGGCCCTAGACATAAGGGGTTGATCACTCTGAGTTACACTACATCATGGCTAGGATGACCTGAGACAGTGGTTTCCAAAACATCCCAGACCAGCAGCATCAGCATCACCTGGGAACTTGTTAGAAATGAAAATTCTTGGGTCCTGCCCCAGATGTGCTGAATCAGAAACTTTGAGGGTAGGGCTCAGGGATCTCTGTTTAGCAAGCCTCACTAAAGGGGATTTTGGTGCTCCACCCTCTGAAGTTTGAGAAGCCCAGGTCTAAGAGATCCTGGAGCCCGTTTTTGCAAACCCTGGTCCCAAAGAGATGTTGTGAATCACCAGAGGCTGCAGTCAGTCAGACATGGGACGGAGCTGGGATCCAGCATTCCTGCCCCCACGAAGCCTTTAATATCCAGGACTCTAGGCTAGGGCTAGGTGAAAGGGCCTATATCAGTGATGATAAGCCCAGCTGCTGTAACAAAGAGGCTCCAAGATTCAGTAACTAAAAGAATAACGTCCAGGGTGGGCCTCCAGGCTGACGGCAGCTCTGCCCCTCACAGTCTCTCAGGCACTTTCCATTTGGTTTCTCTCCCATCTCATAGGACATTATTCTCATCTATCTGGGAGAAGAACCCAGAATTTGCTTAATGTGCTAGAAGTGGCACACATTACTTTCACCCACATTCCAGAACTTAGTTGTGTGCAGGGGAGGCTGGGAGGTGTCATCCAGCCAGACAGCCTTGTGCCCGTCCACCTTCCCACTGCAGCTGCCCTACTCTCTCCCTCACTTACTGTGTTCCAGCCACCCATCTTCTCTCAGTCCATCGAAGGCCCAAGCTCTTCCTACCTCAGGTCTTTGCAGATTCTGTTCCCTCTGCCTGAAATACTTTGCCCCTCTTGGCACAGTTCATTCTGCTTCTGTCACCCTCGCTGACCAGCCTGTGAGCAGTAAACGCTCTCCTTGTTAGTCTCTGTCTTAGCCACTTGTCCGTTTTCTTCATTATCATCCAATGTGAGTTTGCATCTTTGTCTTATTACTAATTGGTTTTTAGGCCTGTCTCGCCCACTAGCTGTAACTTGCACAGCGCCATCAGCATCACTAGCATACCTGTTAGAAATGCAAATTCCTCAGCTCCACTCCCGGCCTACAGAATAAGAAAATCAAGAGATTGTGTCCTAAGGGTGAAATCCGGGAGTCTTCAGGTCTATCTGGCCCATCAATGCGTCTTTACAGGGTGCTACTGTGCCCTACTGTAGCCTCCTCTATGGTGAGCAACGTGAAGAGAGTGAGTGGGGTAAGGGGTGAATGTGGGGACACGCAGAGTTGGGGAGTGGGGGCGAGACGGAGCAACCCACAGGGAGCACACAGAGGCCACATGGGACAGGGTGCCACAGAATGTTAGGACTGTTAGTCCTGGGAGACTGCAGACGGGGTCAGAGGAATGAAGGTGAAGTGCCGGTGCTCCCTTGGCTTGCTGGGCAACCTGGGGCAGGCCCTCGCTCCTGGCCTCAGTTGACACATCTCTAAAATGGGTGAGAGTGAGACTTCATAGCCTGTCTGGGTCAAATGAAACAATGTGTGAAGAGTTAGAACAATGAGACTCCTAATAGTACATTTTATTGAGCACCTACTGTATGTCAGGCCTGGGCCAAGTACTATAATGCACCACATGATTTCATCTTCACGTCAGCTCTAAAGTTACTAAATTACCTCCAAGCTGCAGATGAGAAAGCTGAGACACAGAGTTTGTATGACACTTGCCCAGGAGTGACACCAAAGCAGTAGCCAGCTTTGGGCTGGGCAGAGGCGAGGGGACATTAGCACTCTCACTCTCTGACAGTGGGCCATGGTCCATTCCTGCCTGACTGCCCCCACACAGCCAGCCAGGACAGCCAGGAGAGGCGTCTGCCCGCTCCTCCATCCTGCCAGGGCTCATGCGGAATGAGGGTTGATGAGTGCTCGTTAAGTAGGATAGAACCGAGTTAGGAGAGCCTCCCGGGGTGGTCATTCTGTGCAGTGGAGTGGGAAATGGTTCTGCCACCGCCAGGCCTGGTCCCACCTGCCTCACCACATCAGCCATGTCGCTCGCCCTGGACAAGGCCTGCCTGGCTCTGGGGAGTGCACTGCTTCCCCAAACCTGTGCATGGCAGTGCCCACCGCAACGAGGATCAGGTGTGCAGAGAGGCAAGCAGGGTTCTTGCTTTTAGTAGATGCTCCACTTAGAAGTTATTCATTCGTTGCCATTCAGTCATCTGCACTGTCCTCAGTGTGCTCACCCACCCATGATTAAAGATGGTGCAATGTCCCAACCCCTATGTCTCTGTGAAATGCTTAGACATACCACCAGTTAATATGATGGAAAATACTGGGGGGGGTGGCGGTTACCTGAGAGTGAGGTATAGGGTGGTCTGGGGTGTGGGGCCTGCAGGAGGTGACATTGACGGAGCATCTTAAAGAACCCTACCCTCCACTCTCACCTGTTCTCGCCTAGGCCTCCCAATATTCCGTGCACACCCATGCACACCCATGCACACACATAGCACCGAAAGCATCAGCCCAGCCCCCATGCCAGGGCTGGGAGGTCACCTGTATAGTCACCAAGGGCTTCCTAGGTCCTGGCAGAGGCCATCAAAACTACTTGGGGGTCAAATCCAGCCCTAATTGGATTTTCTTTAGCTCACAGTGTTTAAAAAACACTGAACTAGCTACCCACAATTTAAAAGTCTAGAAAATTGCATATTAAAAATGCAGTCTTTTTGACTTCTCCAGAAAAATGGGAAGTCCCTCCAGCAAATAGCTCATGGCCAGAAGCTGAGTGGTGGTCGTGCTCTTTGATAGATTCCCCGCCAAGTCCTTGGACGCGTCTAGAGTCTGCCTGGGCCCTGGAGACGCCTGACTTTGAGACCTCCGGGTCTCTCTCACTGGGTCCTGTGGAATTCCCCACGAGGGGCTGAAAGATTCCACTAGTCCTTTCATTCCCTTTCAAGAGAACACATTAGAATGGAGGTGGGAGTGACATTTGTAGAAGAGGTAAATCTTTAACAAGCGTTGGTATTTATTATAAAATGACTCGTGACACGCCCTCACCTGAATGGGACACCAGGGCTCATAGCACAAAACATTGCCACAAGCTGTGTTAGGTCCTGCCTCTCGCTGGCATTTTGGGGGAAGTTAAAGCTCAGGGCAGACTCCACCCAAACAATCTGGGGGAAAGTCAGCCCGGCCTACAAGGCGAGGGCTTCCACAGAGAGGACACAGCTGTCACGTGCTGTCACGGCACCCATGTGCCTGAAAATATGTAAAGCCTTTAGTAGAGCGAGATTTATCAGGTTGAGGCTGTATATTTTTTTAGTTCCAGGTATTTTTTTCACTCTCCCCAAATCAGGCAGCAGCTCTGGCTTTCTGCCCCCTCCAGTAGCTGTGGCCAGGAGGAAGGAGGAGTTGTAATGGAACACAGTTCTGTCTCTGGCTTTCCTTTCTAAAGCTGCCTTGAGGCAACGATGCTGCGAGGTGGGAGGAGGATGGAGGAGGATGGGAGAGCCCCGAGGGAAACAGGAAAAGAGAGGAGGTGTACTCCCCCGATTCCCAGGAGGTGTCTCCTGACTAGAGCGGAGAGTGGCTGCTGGTTTTGCAAGTAATGGGGTCCTGTCTCTCCTTGCAGAGGCCCCAGGAGGAATGGCTGGGTGGTTACCAGCCTCCCCGAAGGGTTCCAACCCCAATGTGGGACAGAGGCAGAGTGCTGGGCACCTGAAGGGACCAAGGCTGCTGGTTGTATCTGCAGCATGCAGAGCTGCTGAGGCCTGGAGGTGTTCCCCAAGCCTGCATCTTCTCTAAGACCTGGGGACTTCTGCATAATTTTTGCCTGGGAGGAAGAGCTCCTGGCCATGAATGACTGGGGTTACATTTCTAACCAGCAGGATCAGGGCTCCAGAATTCAAAATTAAAATGATTTGTAGAAAAGGCTAAAAGTGATTCCTTCTATGAGCTTGAGTTTGGGGACTGAGGTTCTTGTCCTCGGAATAGATAGTAAAGCAGATCAGTGCTGGAATCACATCACGGGTGGTCAGAGATGGCTAATGTGTGTCGTCTGGAGGACCAACTCAGGTTAACTGGGAGGGGCGATCTGGGGCTCTGTGTTGAGAAGGATTCTGAGGCAGAGTCTGTGAGCAGGGGGAAAGCAAGCCTTCATTGATTAAGGAGCTGTAGCATATATGCAATGTTTTATCTTGGCTAACTCCTTCATTTTATAAGCGAGGACACTGAGGCCCAGAGGGTTAAACTTTTGACTAAGGTTGGGGCAGAGCTAGAGCCAAGGACTCGTGAAGCTGACGCTCTTTAATTGACAATTCAGTGGGCGTTTTTTGTTTCATTACTTATGCCAGACTCTGTATTAGGTGGTGGGGTGGTTAGAAAGAGTAGGAGTGATATTAAAAATCCTCCTGAGGGGCCTGCCCCGTGGCTTAGTGGTTAAGTGCGCGCAATCTGCTACTGGCAGCCCGGGTTCGGATCCCGGGCGCGCACGGACGCACCACTTCTCCGGCCATGCTGAGGCCGTGTCCCACATACAGCAACTAGAAGGATGTGCAACTATGACATACAACTATCTACTGGGGCTTTGGGGAAAAAAAGGAGGAGGATTGGCAATAGATGTTAGCTCAGGGCCAGTCTTCCTCAGCAAAAAGAGGAGGATTAGCACGGATGTTAGCTCAGGGCTGATCTTCCTCACACACACCCACAAAAAATCCTCCTGAGAATGCTACATGACCAGTATTTCTGTTAGCCAGGCTATGGTAACTGCGTTTGTGAACAACCTCAACATTTCCTGTGACAGTTCAGTGCCGTGTCTCACGGGTGGGGCCTCCTTGCAGTCAGTCAGGGACTCAGGTTCTCTCTCTCTTGTAGCTCTGTCACCTCCCAGGGCCTTCCCATTCTCTGCTGGCAAAGGGGGAAGCAAGTGTGGAGGACCACGTGAAGAGTTCATGGGCCGGCTGGGGCATATCACGTCCATGCACAGTCCACTGGCTAGACCTCGGCCACCAGGCCACAACCTGCAAGGGGTGCCAGGAATGTTGGTTGGACGTGTGAAGATGGGAAAAGAAAAAGGGGTTGGCAGTAGATTTGTGGTTTCCATTTTAAAGAGGAGGAGTCTGAGACTCAGAGATTTAAGTAGCTCGCCTGAGGTCCACCAGCTGGTAAGAGGCAGAGTCAGAATTTGCATTAGTTTGCGAGGGCTGCCGTAACAAACTACCACACGCTGGGGGCTTGAGCAACAGACACCCATTGTCTCACAGTCTGGAGGCTGGAGGTCCGAGACCAAGGCTGGCCTCGACATCTGTGAGACAATAAATTTTTGTTGCTCTGAGGAGAGTCTGTTCCACGCCTCTCCCCTGGCTTCTGGTAGCCTTGTAGATGGCATCTTCTCCCTGTGCCTTCTCATCGTCTTCCCTCTGTGCATGTCTGTCTCTGTGTCCAAATGTCCCCTTTTTCTGAGGACACCAGCCATACTGGATTAGGGCCCTTCCTAACGACCTCACCTTAACTTGATTATCTGCAGACCCTGTTTCCAAATAAGGTCACATTCACAGGTACTGGGGTCCAGGACTTCAATATCTTTTTGGGGACACAGTTGAACCCATAACAGAATTCAAACCCAGGTGTGTCTGAAGGGCCTGCGAAGGGCGTGAGTCTGCCTGGAGGATTCGGGGAGGGCTTCTGGAGACGGTGTCGTTTAAGCTGGGCGTTGAGGCTGGATCAGGAGTTCTCCAGGTAAAGGAGCAGGAAGGGAATTCTAGACAGGCCTGATGTAAGGCTGCGGTCGTGTGCTACCCCACGTCCCCCACTAAAGGAATAGCCTGCGTTTCTTTTCAGACATCCTGGAATTAAGTTGTGGCACTAATTCAGACAGTCTTCTTCCCTTGCGTCTAAGTTGCCAAGGCCTGACTGCCCAATTAGAGGCAACAAATATGTATTGAGAACTGCTTTGTGACAGGCAATATGCTACCCCCTGGGGACTCAGAGACTAATAAAACAGAGCCCCTGCTCCCTTAGAGCTCGTAGCACAGGTAAGCACATGACAAAAGATAACTACTGAAATTAGAATAAGAAACTTACATCATAAGTGTGAAATGAGTGGGAGAGATAGAAACCTTATGGCCATTTATAGGAGAGAGCTGGCTCGGGGGGCTGGAGCAATCATGGAAGGATTCCTGGTAGAGGAGGATTCTGGGTTGGGATTTGACAGAGGGCTTGGATATATCTAGAGAGGGGAGGGGAATGGGATTTTCGACAAGGGGAATAGCATAGTCAGGATTGCTGGGAGCTAGGCTGGCGTTGAAGAATGGTAGAGCCTTGAGAACCAGCCTGAGAGGTTGGATTTCGCGGCATCTCAGGGCCTGGTTGCTGACGTTCTCCTGCCGGTGGGCAGATTGCCTGTGAGCCCCTACAGTTAACTGGAGGAGCACTGGGTTTGGCCAGCGCTGTGACATATCCTGGTGATGCACACCCTGAGGCCTGCGAGGACCAGCAGGCGTTGATGCGAATGCCCCCCACACTCTGAACTCCGAGACAGATGCCATGAGATGACTGGGAGGACCTCGACTCAAGAGATGAGACTTAGCAGACATCAGAAGCAGGCAGTTGTTGTTCTTGCCACAAATGGCACCCTGGGAGGGACGGCCCTGTGAAGACCCGAGCCCAGCATCTCCCTGCGGGGCCAGGGGATGGTGGTGGCACCGACCGCAGTCCAAATTCACAGTTATTAAGTTAAATGACCGCTTCTGTGGTGCCCAGCGCGGCACCAACCCTCCATCGGTTCTCAAACCTCGCTGGGGGCTGGCTTCTATCCCTTGGTGCCACCTCGCCTTCCTCCCTGGCCTTCAGGAGGCGGAAGGGTGCCCTCCCCCATGACTGGACAGGAGAAGGCTCACCTCTAGAGGAGAGAGGAGAGGGGTTAAGACAGTGTCCACAGCAAGGGTAACCCTGCCCGGAGGCCAAGGAGCGAGGTCCAGGGGTTGTGGGCAGAATCCTGGCCTGGGCCGTGAGAACCCCGGTTCTAGTCCTGGCCCAGCACCGATTCACTGAGGGACCTTGGACTGAGCATTTCTCTCTGGGCCTCAGTTTCCTCTCTAACAAATGGGGAAAATGATGTCTATTGTGGCGATCAAATGTTTTGGTATCGGATAAGAAAGAGCTTTTAAGACAGATGTTCTGTCTTTTGAATGTTTTGGAAAATTTATAAGCAATAAAATTCTAGTCTTTCAAAGCAAACTTGGTAAGGAGTGGATGATTGAGGCCAGCAGCCCTCCTCCCACATCAAGGAGTCCCTGAAATAGACAGCGTCTGATCCCACCCCATGTGTGTATGGGTTTACAGATCTTTAATTGTACCATCAAGGACTGGGAACAGGACAACCAAAGTCAGCCATTGCCAATTACAGAAGTCGTCACAGATCAAGACTTGGGCCTTGTGGATGGACGTCGCTGCTAGCAGGAGTGCTAGTCCCCATGAACCTCTCCAGGAAGACACTGACCAAGCGAATGTTTCCACTCAGTCAGGAATGATGGCTCCTCTAAGGCCCCGCTCCTCCAGGAGGCCCCTGATTTCTCCATATGCCACCCTCTGCTTACATCTCTGCTCAGGAGGTGTTTGCTAGTGTGTCTGTGTCCTTTCTAGTGGGTGGACGCCTCCAACTTGGGGAGCACGTTATTGCTGTGCCCCCAGAACCTGGCACGGGGCCTGGCAGGAATGAGTGCTCAGCGAACAAGTAGGAAATGGAAATCCTCATGGAGCTCCTCCCGTGTGTTCGTCCATGTCGGGCACTGGGGGTACTGAGGACTGCTCTGGGCACTGCCCCAAACATGTGCCCAGGAGGAAAACCGGGAGTGGTCAACGGGGTTGAGCAGTGTGGACAGGGGTCCTGGGGAAGGGGATGAGGGGGTTCTAGGGGAGGGGCATTGGCCTGTGCCATGGGAGTGGACAGGAATAGGCAGGAAGCGGGGAAAAATGGGGACATTCCAGGGGAACGACAAACCTTCCTCAGTGCTTGGGGAGTGCGGGATCTCTCGGAGGCATATCCCATTCTGTCCTCCCAGGAGTGGTTTGTAGACCTTGTTATCTTCATTTTACAGACGAGGAAACTTGGGCTGTGCCGGGTTAGGTGGTTTTCCGCAGTCACACAAGGAGCTGAGTTTGAGATCAGCGTGTCTAAGGTCTGGGGCCATGTTCCTGTGCAGGCCAGGGGGTCCTCAGGTCAGGGAGGAGGAGAGAGTGGGTGTAGTCGGTGAGCAGCAGGGAGACCAGGGAAAGGGATAGGCCAGGGACACTATCGGGATGGTTCCCCAGTCCTCACTCTACCCTGTGACTTCCAGGCCAGTGGGCCAGGTCTTGCTCCCCATTGGGCAGAAGAGAAAACTGAGACTGAGAGAGAGAGTGTGCTTTGCTGCTCTGAGGGAGATTGCTTAGGACAGGCACTGGCAGAATGGGGGTGTCTCCACCAGAGTGTCAGCTCAGAGAGGGCGGAGATGGTGCCAGCTTGCTCTCCACCATACCTCCGGGGCCAGAATGGTGCCTGGCTCACAGCAAGGGCTTGGTAAATGTTTGCAGAATGAATGAATGAATGAACAGATGAACTAATGAATGAATGAATGTGGGAGCCGCCCAAGCATTGTGTGTGTGTGTGTATGTGTGTGTGTAAAGTTGGCAGTGTGCCTTTAGATTGAGACCTAGATGACCTTAGGAGTTCTAGGAAGGGCACTTTCTTCATCCACAGCACAGAGAGCTACAGGGAGTGAACGTGTGAAGGCCTTGCTCTGTCTTGGGACCTGAGCCAGACTCCGGGACAAACATTCACTCTCCATTCCCATGTTGGTGGGACTGGGACAGCAGCATCCTGGGTCTTGGGGATACAGCAGTGAATGAGACCGTCAAGGTTCCTATCCTCAGGAGGCTTACCTCCTACGTGGGGAGCACAGAGAATAAATCAGAAAGCAGAAAACAGAGGTGTGAGAATGACTTTGGTGACAATGGCTATGAAGACAATAAAGGAGGGTAAGATTGATCGGTCTGGGGGATGTTTTAGAAAGGAAGGCTAAGGGTAGGCCTCTCCTGACGTGTGCCATTTGAACTGAGTCCTGCTGGTACAAATGGGCCAGATGGGGAAGACCTGGAGGAAGAGCATTTCAGGTAGAGCACACTGCATGTGCAAAGGCCCTGAGGCAGCAGGGGCTTACATTCTGGAGGAACAGGAGGAGGCTGCTATGGCTGGAGCCCAGGGAGTGATCAAGGGAGGGCGTGGGAGGAGAGGATGCAGGCAGGCAGATGGGATCCATCACGCAGAGTTGTGCGAGGGCAAGGTGATCAGAATTTTTGTAAATGTCACAGGAGGGTTTTGGGCAGGCCAGTCATATCATTCTCATATTTGAGTGTTGAAGAGATCAGAAAATCCACTAATGAATGATGTGTGAGGAATGCTATGAAGAAGTAACGAATGTCGTGGTAGTGATTGTGGGAGACTTGGCTCCATCGAAGGAGGTGAAGTTGAGTGGAGATCTTGAGGCATCTAGGCAGGGGTACTGGGGTACAGCATTCCTGCAGGAAGTGGGGCGTGTGGCCGCACTGACCCAGTGAGGGATGCGTCCTGTGGGGTTGGTGGGATGGTCGGAAGGCAGGTTGGGCAGGACCTCTTGCCAGGAGAAAGAGAGTTATTGGCCCTGGGGAGCCTTTGAAGGGCCAGGAGGAGGAGGGACTACTCTGGCTGCTGGAGGGGAACCCACAGAAGGGGGTAGGCGTGGTGGCAGGGCACCAGTGAGGAGGCCGGCTGGAGCCCAGAGCCAGGGGGTGGCAGTGAGGGTGCACAGATGTGGACAGATCAGAGAGCTTCCTGGGATCTGGAAGGATCTGCAGGTCTGGTTGGTCCCACGGCCTTCCTCAGGAAAAAGGGGGACACCCTCGGAGAGGGAAGGAGACCTGTATTGGTGTCCTTGCCACAAAAGATAAGTCTACCTGGAGCCACAGACTGTGGTCTTATTTGGATTGAGGGTCTTTGCAGATGTAGTGAAGGTAAGGATCTTTAGGCCAGATCACGCTGGATTAGAGTGGGCCCTAAATCCAATGACAAGTATCCTCGTAAGAGACGGCTAAACCCAGAAACACAGGGAAGAAGCAACCTGAAGACAGAGGAAGAGATGGGAGAGATGCAGCCGCAAGCCAAGGAGTGCCAGGAGCTGGAAGGGGCAAGGACGCCTCCCTCTGGAGCCTGCAGGTGGCGAGGCCCTCTGACACCTTGGTTCCTGACTTCCGGCCTCTAGAACTGTGGGAGAAGGCATGTCTGTTGTTGTTGTTGTTTGTTTTGTGTGAGGAAGATCAGCCCTGAGCTAACATCCGTGTGAATCCTCCTCTTTTTGCTGAGGAAGACCGGCTCTGAGCTAACATTGCCAATCCTCCTCCTTTTTTCTCCCCAAAGCCCCAGTAGATTAGTTGTTTGTCGTAGCTACACATCCTTCTAGTTGCTGTATGTGGGACGCGGCCTCAGCATGGCCGGAGAAGTGGTGCGTCAGTGCGCCCCCGGGATCCGAACCCCGGGCTGCCAGTAGCGGAGCGCGTGCACTTAACCGCTAAGCCGTGGGGCTGGCCCCGGCATGTCTGTTGTTTTAAGCCCCAAGTATGTGGTCATTTGCTGCAGCAGCTCTAGGAAACTAATACAATGCCCAACAAGAAACCCCAACTGATGTCACTCCGGTGGTTACAACCCTCAGCTTGGATCCCTTTGAAGAGCTCTGCTGTGTTCCTATTTTGCTGCGCTCCCCTCCTGTCCCCCCATCTATATTAGAATAAGATTGAATTTCCTAGCTTGGGTTACTAAGCTTTCAGATCTGGAAACTGTGGCCATTAATCAGCTGTCACGGGATGTCGTAAACAAGGGGCTTTAAAAACCATGTTTGCTTTTTAGGCTGGTAATACTTGGAGGTGAAGCCGGGAGAGTTATACATAATGCATGCATTTTAATGGGCCGCGCGCTACAGCCCTCTTTAGTTGGAATGATTCCTTTTAATGTTCAAAATAAATATCAGAGACAATTTGCCAACAAAGCTGATTTTCTCCGCCCGCCGTTAACTTAATCTTTATACCTCAGCCTAATGACAGAGGGGCTGGGGGCGGGAGGGGGGCTTTATATTGCAAGTAAGTGGGGAGAAGCGGTCAGTGCGATCACGAGCCATGAGGTGACCGCATGTCCCCGTTTGTTCAGGAAGTCCTGCTTTATGCCCAATGTCCTGGAGTAATTATTCTGAGATTGGATCAAGTGGCGTTGCGAATATCTGACTATTTTTGACCTACAAGATGGCAATTTGATATGGCTTAATCTAAACATAGAAAAGTTTTCTGGTTTGTATGATAAATGATATCTCATGTTAAGTATGAGATAGGTGGGGAAACTGAGGCCCAGAGAGCTGAGGAGCATTGCCTGGGGCCCCCGAGCTTCGTAGAGGCCAAGCTCCAGGTTCCCCTGGTGGGTTTCTCTCGGAGTGCGTCCAAACCGTACCTGCCCACTCCGGCCTCAGCTGGTCCAGCTCCTGCCTGCTCTTGTGCCTTCAGCCCTGAGGGCCTCTTGCTGCCGATTTGAAAGGCAAGCCTCAGAGGCACACCTCGTTCCTGTCCCTGGCCTCCTGGGGTGATGACTCCTGAGGAAGGGTCTGCAAACCCATGCCCACCCTGGCCACGGGACCACTGTCCACTCCCACCAGTCTTAATCGCCCAGAACATGTAGCCATGGAAATCAGGAACACATGCTTACCGTTCATTAGTTTTTATTATTGGTATATAACTGGAGTAAGGTATGATCCCTGCCTTCTTGAAGCTTACTGAAGGTAGGATGGGGAGACAGGATGAATGTCCTTCATCATGTGCAGGCTGATTCTTTTAATTCACTTATTTATGTCCTTGTGCAATTGCTGGTGGGTGACAGAGGAATTCAGAAAGGAAGAGATCTGAGCATGAGCAGGGCAGGGCAGGGCGTGGGATTTGCTGGACAAAGCTCATTTAAACTCAGAAGTTACCTTGCCAAACAGGGAAGTGTCTTCTCCCCCTGTAGCCCCCAGGGAAACGCACGTCTACTTGACAGTGGGTGTGCATGTGTTGGGGCAGGTGGGGATGGTTTCTGGAGAGTTCTGCTCTGGGAGCTACTGTGGCTGGGGACACAGAGGGCAGGAAGCCTCAGCCTTGCCCTGCCCACCCGTCCAGACTGAGTACAGGGCTTTGCATCTCCTACTGGAGACATAGTTCCCTCCTCCAGACTGAGCTGCAGAGGAAAGAACATGAACTTCAGAATAATTTATTCTTTCCTTTATTCATTTAATAACTATGGAGTCCTTCAATGCCAGACCTTATGCTAAGTATCAGGATAAATTCACCTAAAAATCCAGGTTTCTGGTTTTCTGGAAAAATCCTAAGTTCTGGCTCATGGCCCTACATTCCTACCTGGCAGCCGTGGGCGAGTGCTGGGCTGTGGCCACCCTCTCTAGCATCACCTTCGTCTAGCCCGTGTCACCCTCTAGGCAGCCTACCTGGCTCCTGCAGGCACTTGACTTTGAGAACCCTGGTTTAGTCTCTGCTTCCTGTACCCAAACAGAGCACACAGTAGGTGGCAAAGAAATTCTTGCTGTTTGTTGACAAAACTGACACTAGATGGTTCTCCTTAGAAGGTCCTGGGCTTCCTTCAGACATTTCCGCAGCCTGCTCCAAGTGCCCTGGGGTTCCAGAGGAGAGCAAGTCTCTGCCCTGGGAAGCCCAGATCCGGGAGGGACACTGATGGACCAACACTGGCCTCAGGTATGCTAGGAGAATTGGGTGCACAGCACTATGGGCACAAGCCTTGGTGAGACTGCAAACTCGCCCAACCATTCGGAGGGCGATTTGGCCACATCTTTCAAAATTTGAAAAGCCCAAGTCCTTGGCCCGGCTTTTCCAGGGCCGTATTCCACAGGTGTGTTTGCACACGTGCACTGAGATATAGATGCAAGCCGGAGTGTTACAGAAATGTTTGTAACAGCAACTAGAAGCCACCGAAATGTTCATCAGGGGGCTGAGTGTATAAGATGTGGTGCTTCCATTGCCAAGTGGCTGCAGGAGAGAATGGGTAGCTGTTTTTGTGCTGATATGGAGAGATTCAGAGATGCATTTTCAGCAAAATAAAGCAAGGAGCAGAGCAGTGTGTATATGAACACGCTTGTGCGTGTAAACAAGGATGGTTGAAGGCGTGGCTTTGGCGCAGCCCACCTGAGTGGGAGTTTCTGCTCTGCCACTTACCCGCAGAGTGACTGGGCTCTGTGACTTGGGAAAGTCACTTAACCTCCTTGAGGTTAGTTACCTTAGCTGTAAAATGGAGCTAATAATAGCATCTGTTCACAGAGTTGTGAGGATTCAACTGAGCTGGGCCCAGAGTAAGTCCTCATTAGCTGTTATTATTACTGTATATGCTTATATAATTTTTTTTTTCCTGGAAGAACACACAAAATGTTAGCAGAGGCCAGTCTGGCTATTGAGGGGGATCTATGTGGGAGGTGAGACTTCCTTTTAATTTTATACCTTTTGGAAAAGTTCAAAATTTTTATCAGAGGCAGTTTTTACTTTTATTTCAAAATCAGTTAATACACTCCCTCCCCCGCTCCAAGACCCCCCCCCCCACACATACCCACACCCACCCACCCACCCACCCCCGGAGGAAGCTGTTTCTCTCTGGACTAAAATAGGAGCTGGGAAAGTTAACTGAAGAGGTTATATTGGAGCGGGACCTTAAAGGATCATCCAGGCAAAGAAAAGGGCCAGGGGATGGACATTCTGAGCAGAAAAACTGGCATGTGCAAATGTCTTGAGGTAGGAAAGATCCTAGGGAGTAGTGAGGGGTCAGGTTTCAGAGTCACAGAGGAGCAGCTGGGAATGAGGCTGGAGGGGTGAGGGTCCTTAAAAGTGCTTTGAGATGGGGCCTAGGCTTCAGGTACTCAAACTCATACATGTTCTCAGGTGATGGAGAATAGATGATATATTTTTTAGCTGGACATGGGAATGTAGCATTCCCATTTCCGAGATAAGAAAACTGAAGCACAGAGAAGTGAAGTGACTTGCCCAAAATCACACAGCAAGTTGGGGGCACTGAGGATCTCTTGACTTCTGGTGTCATCGTGTTCTGCTACATAGTGTGTGCTTCATCAGTCCCTATAGATAGTATCTCAGGATAAGGTTTGGGAAACTGAGGTTTGGGGGAAGATTACTTGTTAATTTCTGTATAATCTGTATAATCCTTTGTTGGCCGTTAGCTGAAGGAAGGCAGGACCCATGACTGTTTTGTGGACTGGTGCCTGCCCGGGGCCCAGGACAGTGTCTGTACATAGTAGGCACATAGGAGATGTTTGTTGGATGCATGAATGAATAAGGTCACATGGGAAGTCAGGGGCAACCAGAATAGGAACCAGGTCTCCGGACCCCCAGGCTGGGCTCTATCCATTGGACCAGGAAACCACGCCTCGTGGGACTGGAAGGGGGCTTGAGCATTGTTGTGGGTGGAATTATCCCACCCTCCTCCAAAAAAAAAACAGATGCGTTGAAGTCCTAACACCCTAAAAAATGTTGAAGTCCTAACTCCCATTACCTAGCGCACTGTGGAAATAGGGTCTTGCATATGTAATCAAGTTAAGATGAGGTCCTATTGGATTAGGGTGAGGCCATACAGGATTAGGATGGGCCTGAAGTCCAATGACTGATGTCTTTAGAAGGAGAGAGAGATTTGGAGACACAGGGGAGAGTTCCCTGTGAAGTAGGAGGCAGAGATTGGAGTGATGCTGCCACAAGCCAAGGAGTGCCAAGGATTGTTGGCAACCACCAGAAACTAGAGGCGGCAAAGAAGGATGCTTCCCTAGAGCCTTTGGAGGGAGCAAAGCATTGCTAACACCTTGATTTCAGACTTCTGGCCTCCAGAACTGTGAAAGAATTAAATTTCTGTTGTTCTAAATCACCCAGTTGGTAATACTTTGTTATGGCAGCTCCAGGAAACTAATACGGGCACCTGAGGGTCTTGTGGTCTGTGTTGCCCTCGGTGCGTGAATGAATGAATGCATGCATTAATGAGATGATCTGGCCAAGCCCTTTCACAAGGACCAGAGAGGGCAAGAGCTTGGACAAGGCTGCACAGCTGATGGACCCAGGGCCAGCTCATGGCAGGGCCTCAGGACATGTCAGCTGGATGAATGATGCAGTCATCCTGCCTGACTGAGGACTCTGGGCCAGCTCACCTCTGTGAGACCCCTTCCCCCACATCAGACCAAGTGGTGCTGGCTGTGTGGAGGGGCCCTGAAAGAGATGCAACATCTCACTTTTGCAGGGAGGAGGGCGTCTTTCCAAACCACTGCTGGGTTGGTTATATCACTCACCATGGTCCCCACGGATGATACTAATGGTGTCCCCAGCTGCCTACAGCCAGCTTGCTCCCACACCTTCACCAAACCCTCACACGGGCACGTGGGCCATGCAGAGCCTCTGGGAACCGCTCTTCCTCTCCCCGAGGTGAGAGGCCCTGACCAGGGTTTGAGTCCCGATGTTGCACACGCTGGCCGTACACCCTTGCCCAGTCCCTTCCCTTTTCTGTGCCTCGGTTTCTGCTTCTCCACCCTATGTGTTTCCACACTGCTTTTGGAGTGGGAGGTGGGACAGGGACATGGAGGAGAAAGCAGGATGTGGAGCAAGGCTGCGTGCCTGGATCCAAATCCTGCTCCACCCTGACCAACTGTGTGACCTGGGGCAGGTTGTCACCTCTCTGAGCCGTGGGCTCCTCCCCTGTTAGATGAGGCAAGTAACCCAGCCTCCCTCTAGTCTATGGTGAGGACTAAATGATGTTGTGCATGTCAAGTACCTGGCACGGTGCCTATCGTGTAAATGTTCCGGAAGCATGGCCATTGCTTTTATTATCTTTCCAGAGTCATTGCCCCCATCTTGGTGCCAGGAGCTCCAAAGATAAAGCATTTTGTGTGGCCAGGACATCCTATCTCCAAGCCTTTGCACATGCTGTGCCCTTTGCCTGCAGTTCACTGCCACAACCCCTCTGCATTGGAGACCCACCTGCACACTCTTCAAGGCTCCACTGGCTTGCCCTGTTTCTTGGATGTTCTTTCCTTTAGGTGCCTCCTGAGGGTCTCGTACCCTATGGTGCAGGCCCTTCCTCTGCTGAATCCCACCTGCTTGCTGTCCCCGACTCCAGGGGTCTCACCCTCTCTCTCTTTGCCTCTTGTACTGCACAGCTGCACACGTCTCCCCAGCTTCAGTTCCTCTGAGGGTGCCTAGACCAGGCCCTTTGCCTCCTCAGCTCCACGAGGCAATGGCACCCTTCTTTAGGGCCAGAGAACCCAGGCTAGGAGAGGCGAAATGCCTGGGTTCAATTACCAGCTCTGCCACTGCCCACCTCTGCGGCCTGGGGCAAGTGGCCTTCTGTCTCTGAGCCTCAGCATCCTCGTCTGTGCAACGGGGATGCGAATGGCACCTGCCTGGCAGAGTCGTCACGGAGGTCCTGTGAGTTGCTGTCTGAAGGTGGCTTCTCCTAAGGGCCGAGAGTTAGCTGCTGTTGTTATCGTTGCTGCTGTGGTTGTCAGCTCTCCCAAGGCCACACAGCAAATAGGAAATTGTGGTATCTTGGCCTGAATGGATCGCCTGTTGCCCAAGTCTGGCCATTTTGCCCCTACTGGTCTCCCTCCCACCTCTGAGGCTGGCCCAGCAGCCAGATTAAAGAATGCAGCACGTGCTGGGGTTTCCCGAGGGGAAAGGAGACCCCAGTGGGCGTCGGCAGTGCCCTTTTCTCCTTTGGAGGTGGCTCTGGAGAAGGGGCCAGGTGAGTGGCAGGTGACGTTGGAACAACAGAGCCTCCTGTTTACCATGAGGGACCTTCATATTGTGACTTGCTTCTGCCCTGCCTCCCTGTGTCTCACTCGGCAGATGTGCTCCCTGCGGATGGCGCAGGACTGGCTGGCTCCCTCGAGTTCCCTGCTCTCTCGGGAGCTCCTGGGAGCAGGCTGAGGATCGGGAGCGGGGCCTCTGCTCCCTCCGAGTCCCTCTCTCTGCTTTCTGCATGACAATGCCTGGCTGGGGGAAAGCACAGCTCAGGGCCCAGCAATGGGTGGCAGAGAGGAGCTGGCCTGGAAGTGGGGAGACTCGGAGCCCCGCCCCGCCCCCAGCTTGCTGCGTGACCTCGGATGCAGTACCTCACCTCTCTGAGCTTTGGTTTCATTACTTGGGGAATGAAAGCCTTGGACTCCAGCTCTACGAAACTATGAAAATTCTCTTCCTCTTCAACAGGAAACGTTCAAAGTTGTTGTTGTTGTTGTGTGTGCATGTTTGCCTGGAATGCTGCTCTCTCTCCTTTGCTCAGGAAGGGCTCACTTCAGATATGCCTTCTTCCTCCAGGAAGCCTTCCCTGACCACTCTCCCTGGCTGGGTTAGGGCCCCTCCTCTGGGTATCCATAACCCCAGGCTTCCCTCGATCCATCTCTCTGTGGTGCAACTGGTTCTACCCCGGATTGGGAGCATCCTGGGGGCAGGTGCTCGGTGTCCTGCATCTTGGAATTTCCATCCCTAGTACGGAACCTGGTCAGAGAGGATCTCAGTCAATATTAGTTGAATTGCCCTAACATTAGACAACTGGAGGAGATTCTGGACTTTCAGATCAAGGCAGTTTCCTGGGGGCAGGGGCAGCTTTCAGGGCTGTGAGGCCCCTCCCTGAAGAATCTTTGAATGACAGAGCTGGGTGGGTATCCAGGAGAAGAGGGGTGACCCCTCCCCACCGAGGGTAGTGAGATTTTAACTTGCATTTCCCAGGCCTGGTTTTGTTTGTGGGTGTTGCCGGAAGCCTCAGTATCCCCAAATGAGCCTTGCTCTATCCCTCAGGGCCTGCAGGAGCTCGGCTGGGCCAGCTGGCACGGTCCTCTCTGATCTTCCCTTTCATTTCGGGCCTCTCTGAACATCAGCCCTGCACCCCTGGCCCTCTGCGCTCAGAGCTTCACAGAAGCAGCTCAGCAGGAAGCGAGAGTCGCTCTGACCCCTCTAGTCTCCTAAACTCTTGTAAAGGAGAAATATCCTGACAGGAGTGTCTTCTGTCAGATTTACATTTTTTTTTAACTCCAACTACTGCTCCACGGGTTTCGAAAGGAGAAACCCAGGCTCCACGGCGAGGATCAAGGCACAGGGAGAGACTCCAGTGGCCGACTTCTCTCCTCACTCCCTGCTCTGGGTGGAGGGCCACTGCCTGCCCAGCTGCCAGGGAGAGAAGCCACCAGGCCAGCCTCGGGCCAGGCTCCCGTCCCGTCTTCCCACCCACTCTGGCTCCGCCATGGTCCTCCCAGCCTCACACCAGGCACACTCCTGCATCTGGATTCCTGGGGGCCCTGCCTCCCGCCTAGCATGCCCCTCCTCTCCTACCTTCTGACGCCTGTTGTGTCCTTGGAGGAACATTCCTGGCTTAACTGGGAGAGCTTCGCTCCACTCCACCCTTTAAGGCCGCCTCTGGAGCCCAGCATCAGGAAAATGCAAGGGCTGGGACCCGGAGAGATCTGGGTGTAAATCTTAGCTCTCTAGCCATTATTAGGCTGTGGAACTTGGGCAACTCACTAACCTGGGCCTCAGCTTCCCCACCGGGAATGTGAGTAGCGTGTGTGACTTGCCTAGCGGTGAGCTTGAGGGCAGTTCTGCTCCAAGCCTGGTCTGGGACCAGCACCGTCCCCACACTGTTTTTTTTTTTATAATTTTATTTATTTATTTATTTTTCCCCCAAAGCCCCAGTAGATAGTTGTATGTCATAGCTGCACATTCTTCTAGTTGCTGTATGTGGGACGCAGCCTCAGCATGGCCGGACAAGCAGTGCGTTGGTGCGCGCCCGGGATCCAAACCCGGGCCGCCAGCAGCGGAGCGGGCGCACTTAACCGCTAAGCCACGGGGCCGGCCCCCCACACTGTTGATTATAGAAATTGAGAGTGAAGACTAGAAACGTCTACAGCAACTTGGCATTACCACGACATTTTAACTTGTTTTACAAAAGTGTTTTTGACAGATTAGAAAATGAATTGATTGGAAATGAAAAAAGTTGTCCTTTCACACTGGGAGTTTGAGAAGCCTTGCCTCAGGGTGGACGAAGTCTCAAGAAACAGTGGCTATTTTCATTCGTCCATCCATCCATCTGTCCATCCATCCGTCTGTCCATCCATCCATCCATCATGAATTAAGCCATCGCTATGATGCTCAGAGGAGCTAAATTGGCTTCTGGCTGTGACTTCTCATTTACTGAGTCTCTTTGGGGCAGGAGGGAGGGTGGGTATGTCCCCCAAATTCCTTCAGGGGGTGGGCAGAGGCAAGTTTGCTTAACAAAGCTGAGGTAATTAGACCCATGTTATATTATATTTGGGGTGGGGAGGGCAGGCCAAGAGAAGTCCCACCCCTTAATTCCCATCACTTGTCCTGGCGTGATGCTTGCTTTCTGTTTTGATGGGAAAACCAGGCAGGATTTACTTTAAGTCTGTCCTTCATCTTCCCAAAAGTCAAAGTCAGGAGATTGCCGCCCCCTCCTGCTCCCCCTCAATTTCCTTTTATTATGGGAACTGGGAAAATGACAAGTAATTGCTTGAAGATGTTAGAAAGATTGCATCTTGTTTTGCAACTATCAGCTTAAAAATAATGTTTAAGAGATTATGAATGGATGATTAACTATTTTTTCTATTACTTCCCTCTCAAAAACAAAACCACGACGATTGTGATAGGCACAGTAGAACGGAGGCCCCACCGTCTAAAACCAGGAGAGAAAACAGGGAGCCAGTGTCCCTTTTGGGGAGAAATTCTGCCTCAGTTTTGGGGAAGACTGGGGCAGGCAAAGTGGAGGAGGCACTAAAACAAACCTGGTCTCCACGCGCTAGTTCCTCTCCATTGCCCCCTCCCCACTCCGTATACCAACAGCAGTTATGGGGACTGCAGTCGAATCCACTATTTACTGCCTTTCCTGAGTCAGTTTGTGTTGGGTGAAAATAGTCTCTGATGCGGCTCTATTGCGCCATTTCAGCGGGTGTTTATCATTTAAAAGCAACAATTTTAATACCTACGTTTGCCTTACAGTATGAGCCATAAATGTGATTTAGGCTTCCCTTTATAATAGACTCTTATAAGCAATTGCCGAGGCTCCAGAAGAACTGTTCCTCCAAGTGGTGGCCATGAAAACGAACAGGCTTTTCCTTCTTTTACGCAAGTTTTCCTTTTTAATACCTCTTGAAATTATTGAACAAAAACTGGGTGAATGGGCTGATTTGTGCGCTGCCTTTGCTGGGAATCTGGAGCTCCCAGGACTGTCTTGGGAAAGGACGGTTCTCCCACAGCAGGATGTAAGGTGCAGGAGGTGTGGTGCTGATGCTGCGTTGATGTCCAGGGGGCTGTTTGTCCTTCCTCTTGTGTCTTGCTTGCTGGGCCCCAGCTTCCTCATCTGTAATGGAGTCGTGGTGGTGACAATACTACGGATCCCCTACCTCAGTGCTACTCAGAGTGAGGTTTCTGGGCAGGCAGCATCAGCATCACCTGGGAGCTTGCTAGAAATGCAGGTTCCTTGGCTCTGCCCAAACCTGCTGAATTGGAATCTCTAGGGTGAGGCCCAGCAATCTGTTTTATCAGCCCTCCAGGTGGTTCCGCTGCCCACTCAAGTTTGAGGAGCTCTGACTTCTTGGGAGAGCCCGGAGCCTGTGAAACACCAGGGCGAGTGGCTGAAAGAGGCCATGGGCTCCCTTAGCCAAATGGCTTCCCAGTCCTGGGAAGCTGTAGGCCCACTGTGTGCTTAGGACCCAAGTTGGCTTATGACAAAAGTAGCAGGTTCAGTTTTGGACACCACAAACCAAAGTTGGATGTTGACAGACTAGAGTGTGTGTCCTGAGATGGCAGGATGGTGACAAGTCTGGAAGAGAAGATTTTGTCCTGTTCATTCAGAATTGCCCGATAGATATCCATTGGTGCCCAAGGCCCTCCCACCGCACTGCCATGGGCATGGGCATGTTTAACCTGGAGAAGAAAAGAAGCCACGCGGGAGAGGCAGACCTGGAGACTGTCTTCCAGTTCCTGGAGGACTGGCCCATGCATACTGGAGTTGACATCTGTGCGGTTTCAGAGATGCCTCGGGGCGAAAGGAGGCATGCGAGAGTGAGCGCTCCATCACCGGAGGCGTGCAGGCAGAAGCAGAGGACCATGATCCCACTTGCCATTGAGGGCATTTTCACATTGGAAAGGGTCCCTTCGGCCCTGATAGTCTGGTACTTGTGCCTTTTGTTCCAGCCTACAGCTGACCTTCTTGTGGCCTCTCTTCCCCAGTGTGGGAAGGCCATAACCTCGTGAATGAAGAGATCCCTCCTGCGTGGATGTGCCACTTCCTGCTGAGAAATGCCTCCATTCAGGGGAAAAATGGGATTAATTTTTAGCGGAAGCAACAGTGGCTGAACGTGCAGTTTTCAAATTGTTGACTATGATATTAAGTAACAAGCAGACTCCTGTCCAATGGATGTTATTAAAATTAACTGTTTTAGCACTACATTTAGAATCAAAACCAATCTGTCACTCCTAAATTGGTTTCTTTCAACTGCTATTTGTGGGTAAAATGAACAGTTTTAACAATTACATCTCCAGTGCAAATCATAAACTTGATTTACAGGAAAACACTTAATTTACTGCATTTGACTGTGCACCAGAGCTGCCAATTATCTGACTGTAAATTTCCCTGCTTGGTTATTTGCTCCTTAAACAGCAGCCTTGGTGCCACTGCTTGCTCACATATGGGCCCGAGGCCCTACCTGGGGTTGTGGACTCTGATGCGGGGTTTTGTCTGTGAAGCGTTGGCTGCTCCAAAGTAGATGGGTATCTATGTGGATCCCCCAGGACCCTCTGTTCCGTACTGTTTCATGTTGTAAAACATTGGGTGGAATATCACCGCTATTTAACTGACTCTGGGCGAGCCATGCAGGAGGGAAAATCACAGTGTGTTTGAGCAGGAGGGCTCTTGGAGAAAACTAATAAATCATTCATTCGTTCATTTGTTCATTAAACAGTTGATTAAGCAGCAATTTTTCCGAAGCAAGGAGCTGCAAGCTATGGAGTGATGGATGCATCCCCCACGGTCCCTGCCCTCAGCGCGTTCACAGTCTAATCGGAAAGACGTGCTGGATAATGCCGCTTTGTGATAGGATAAATCACCCCTTTAATTGTTGGCTGTTAGTGAGCTGAAGTGCCCAGTGGAAAGCGCTGATTCTGCTCAGTCGTGTTGGGGCGGGGAAGATTATATGCAGAAGCGCTGCAGAAGTTCCATTTGAACTGGGTCTTGAAGGGTAAATAGGAGTTTTTCAGGTAGTGAAGAAGAGGAGAGGGCATTCCAGGCAGGGGGAACAGCATGAGCCAGCTCTCGTCTGCATGGGACAGCAGGGTGTTTTCAGTGAGGGGGTGTGTTGTCGGGCCTGGCAGGAGGGGAGGGGGCAGCAGAAGTGGGGGGCAGACACGACTGTTTGGAAGGAAGGTTGCAGCCAGGATGCCTCTTTTAAGGCATTTCGGTTCTGTCTGGTTTACGTTGAACCCTTTTCTAGCTAAGCAAATGGAAGTCCACAGCACCGAAATGGCCCGGTCAGGAGGGACTGAATGCCAAGAAGTTATAGGACGGAGGGTGGGTTCCTGGTGTTTTGAGAAGTCAGGAAGCATATGCAAACCACATGCAAATTACATGCAAGCCCGCACCTGCTCTGTATTGTGTCGTCAGCTGGCTTTCTGCAGCAGGGAGGGTCCTGTGTGTTTCAACAAAGGGGAGAGAGGCGTCTCCTTGTGACACCAGCTGAGCTAGGAGACATCGTGAGGCTGCATGAAAAATAATATTGCCCCAAGACTTTGCCTGCCAGGGGCCTTTCTGTTGCAGGGAATGTCCCACTGAGAGAGGGAAGGACCAGAGTTAAGGCCTCAAAAGGGCAGGATAAGCCGCCAAGACTGCCACCCAGAGGGAGCCCAGGTCTCAGAATTCCAAGGATTTGGTTTCCATTGGTGTCAAGAGGTTGTCGTGGGAGGCTGGCCTGGGAGGTCGGGGTGCTCATCCCCTCTGCTCGCCCCACTCCTCTGTGCTCGTTGTTCCCTTGGGAAGGGGTCAGTGGGATCTATAGTGTCTTCCAGAACTAACGTCCCATGAGTCAAAGGTCTGTGGTTTTATGCTGATTGTCCAGCTCTGACCCCGCCTGAGCCCAGTGGTGTGATTACTGAGATGGTGATGGTGTTACAGGCTGTTCCTCCTCACGGGGGACTCGGGAGTGAACCCCCTGCCCTCCTATGCCCCCGAGTTGTGCTGAGGAGCTGCTGTGGGCTGGGGTTCCTGGGACCACTGGGATAAAACTGGGGGAGTGACTCAAAGGAGTTTTCTACCCCAAACTCTCTCTTTCCTCAAGGATTCTATCAAGAAACAAGAGCGTGAGGACCCTGGCCTTATATGATATTGGGGGTGGAGGTCAGTGCCTGGGCCCTGGAAGCTTCCAGGGCTGACTCCTCCTAATTTGCTGTGTGGCCTTGTGGCCTTGGGCAAGCCCCCTCTACAATATTTCTCTGCACCTCGGAAGCCAGACCAGATATTTCACATAAGAACTCCTCCCTGTTGAGAGTCATCTCTGACCCAGATGGGAGGGGGCAGAGCTGAGCCGCTTACGGGCAGGGGCTGCTGGACAAACATTTTGGAAGGCTGGGGTGGCACGAGTGTCCCAGCCTCCAGGACAATCCTGCAGCCTCAGGTCCCTGCCACCCCTAGAGGGAGGATGGCCAGGGCCGGCTGGTGAGGCTGGCTGCATTTGGGGGCACTGCGGGTGGCTCGCATGTCCTGGCGACCTGCCCCTCTGTCTTGTTCCTCGGGTCTGCTTTTTGTCTCCCTCTGTCTCTCCCCGCTCCCCTCCCTGTCTGTTTTCCCTGCAGGCCTCTGGGTCTCGTTCTTTCTGCGCTCTCTCTCACATTGTCTGTGTCCCGCTGCTCCCGTCTGCTCCTGCCTGTCTCCCTGTCTCCCTTGGGGCCCCTCTCCCCCATCTTCCTCTCCTTGTCTGGGCCCAGAAGTCCAGTCCCCTCCCCCCTTCTCGCTGTCTCTCCCTGTTTCAGCACCTCCTCTCCTCTCCCCATCTGCTTCCACTTCCCTCTGCTTTCCCCCGCCCAGCTCCCAAGACCTGAGCACTTTGGGGGAAACTGAGGAAGAGTCTCTGCTGAGGGTGGGAAGGGCGAGAGGGGAGAGGACCGAGAACAGCCAGGCTTCAGCAGGTGGCACTGTTGGGCGGCTTTTGCTTGTGAAACCTTTGAGCACTGAAAAAACACACTGGAATCTATTGGCATTTGAGAGTCTGTTTTTTTTTTTTTAAATAAAAATAATGACTCTCATTTCCCGGGCATCATTAAACAAGGTGCAGTGCTTGCGTGTGCAGGTGTGTGTGTGTGTGTGTGTGTTATGAGGATGTATGAATGCGGATGTCTGCACGTGAGTCTGTGGGCTGGAAGTGTAGGTGTGTGTGTGAGCACATGCCAAACCATGAGTGTCCTTGTCTATGTGTAAGAATGATGTAGGTGTGTGTGTAGCAGTGTTTGTTTGTAGCCGTGTGAATGTGGGTTTTCAAGTATGGACTGGTGTGTATCAATGTGAGGTGTCTATACGTGTGCACCCTTCCGTGGTGGACTCACAGGTCTGGCCATAGCTGCATGTGTGTGAGCGTGTAGGTGCGGGGGTAGGATTGTGTGGGGAGTACAGGGTGATGTATTTGTGTCTTCACACGTGCCCGCTGGCAGTGGGTTAGTACAGTGGGTAAGAGGCAGACCCACGGAATCAGGCCTCCAGGTTTAAATTCTGGCTTCACATTTGCAGCTGTGAGATTTTGACCTAGTCACTTAACATCTCTGAGTCTCAGATTCTTCACCTGAAAAATGAGACCACAGAAATATCTAAGTCTCTGGATGACTGCGAGGATGAATTAGAATTGTCTGTGTCAAGGGCCTGGCATGGCTCAGGGCATGGGGTGCCCCATAGGCTCAGAGCCACGATGCGTCAGTGTGAGGGTCGGTAGGGCACGGCCTCCTGGTGTCCAGCTCCACTGGCTGCTGGGCTGGGCTTGCTGGATGGACCCAGAGGCTTGCAGTGCTGCTCTCTCCAGGTGCCTAGAGGCCCAGGTTGGGTGGGGGCATCCCCAGGACCTCGGGGTCTGTCCAGCCCCAGGAGTCCTGGCTCTGCTGGACAGAAGCAGGGCTGGAATGAGCCCATGGTGGAGACCCAAAATGAAAGAGCTGGAGGGGACTTCAGGGGTCATCGATTCCTGCTCCTCACTTAACCGTAGGGGAGAGGGCAGCCCAGAGGGGCCAGTGCAAAGCCAGGTCCTGGCATGCAGGCCAGTGTCTGGGGCTTGGGGGTGGAGCAGAAGGGAGCGCTGCGCCTCAGCTCCTTGCAACCCTGACCCTGCCCCCTTGTCTCTTCTTTCCTCTTTCTCGTCTCTGTGATGACTTTCTCCCTTAAAGCTGAAAGTGTTATCTATGGATGTGTAACAATCACCCCCAAACTTTGTGGCTTGGAACACTTTATTCTTATGGTGCCCAATTCTGTGGCTTGACTAGGCTCAGCTGGGCAGTTCTCACTTGGGGTCTCATATCATGAGTCAGGGCCGAGGTCACCTGAGGAATGGCTCCTTGCCCCCCATGCCTGGCCCCTCAGTGTCCTTGGCCTCTCTCTGGGCAGCGTTCCCTCCTCCAGGGCCTCCACATGACTTGGGCCTCTCCCAGCAGGGTGGGCCCTGGGTGGTTGCACTTTTTACATGGCAGCTGGCTCTCAGAATACAGAAAGTGGAGACAATTGGGCTAGTTAAGGGCAGTGCCATTTTCCCATATTCTGTTGGACAAAGCAGTCACGGCCTCCCCCCAGATTCAAGAGGGGAGAGAAACAGAGCCCACTTCTTTATGGAGGAGAGCAAGGCCATATTTCCGCCAAGCCTGTGAGGTGGGGGATGGAGTAGTGGGCGTCTTTGGAAATGCCACCTGCCATGGCATCATAATGACGTTGTAAGATGACGAGCAAATGCCAGTCTCAAGACCGTTTCCTCTCCGTCACTTCATCCAATCCTCCCAATAGCCTTCTGCGGTGGGTCTGTCCTGGCTGCCTCACTGCCTGCGTGACGGCTCTCTTCACTTCTGGTGTCTCCATTTGCACATGTGTAAATGGGATGATAATACCAGAGCCCACCTCATTGAGTTGTAAAGCGTGCAGACAGTCTGGCACACAGTAAGACCTCAGAGGTGTCATTTTTATCATCATCCTTCTTCTCTTCCTTTCACAGCTGAGGAAACTGAGGCTCAGAGAAGTTAGGGGACTTGCCCAGAGCTGCACAGCTTGAAAATGCAAGGGCTGGGCCTGGAACGCCAGCATTCTCCCTCCAAATCCCACAGTGTTGCTCAGAGGCTTTGTGTTGTCAGGAGAAGGGTCAGAGGGGCTGGGAACAAGAAACGATACAAAGGTGAGGAGTGGGAGTGACACGTTGTCCTGTCTCAAGTTCTGAGTTATGTGGACCAGGACTTCCAGCCCATGTTGCTCTCTCCTGGATTCATCATTGGCCTCTCCGTCCCAAACCCCCACTCCAGCTCCAGCTCCTACTCTTATGAGCAGCGATAGGACTAGCTCCAGACTCCTTCCAGCCATGACTCATTTCACAGCATCCCCGACTCTCCCACCCGCACAGACTCAGATCCTCCCCACCATCCTGCGAGGGGCTGCTACCCATTCCACAGGGGAGGAAACCGAGGCTCCGAAAAGTCACGTGGCTCCTCCTGATCCCACAGCCCGGCCGCATTGGAGCTCAGCTGACTGCTCCCGGGCCATCTGCTGGTTGTGGCCTCCTCCGGGTCTGCCTGCTGCCCGCGCCTGCTTCAGCCCTCTTACCTCCGCCAGCACCCCTGGGGCCGCCTCCAGCAGGCTGGGCCCCCGGTAGTGGCGTGTACAAGTTTCCAGACCCACATCCTAAAATGATGGTGCCTTTTGTCCTAGCTTTTTCAAAACCCTACCGTGTTTCTCAGCTGTGCTTGCTGGAGTGTGTTTACTAGTGTGCTGGTCCCATGAGGAGCTCTGTGACAGAAGGGCTCTGTGGTCAAATGCTTCAGGAAACGTGGCTCCCTTCATCCCTTCTTTCTTAGGGGCGCACCCTATATGTTAGCAGATGGAAGGCCTTGGGGAGTCCTCAGTAAACAAACTGGTTTACTTTGGTTTAACCCAAAGTTTGCCAAATTTAGTCATAGCACCCCGCTCTCTCTTCTTTTGTTTCACAAAATCACTTTTTAACACCCCCTTTGGGAATACTCTTTAAGAAACGTGGGTTAAGGAGTAGAGTCCAAGTCTCTACTGTTGGCGTTCTGAGAAAGGACCTCATAGTCGGATTCAGCCCCGTTTTCAGTTTTATCTTCCCTGGATCACAAAGAATCCTTCTCAGCATTCCCTGGTGTCCACAGACCTGTGCCTCTCCCCTCCCCTTTTCGGCTCAGACCTCTTGATGCCCTGGTGTGCTCAGACGGCCATGCCTCCCTCTGCGATGGGAGAGATACAGGTTAGTCACCCTTTCACGCAGTCTTGAGCCCTGAACTGAACATCAGCTCTTGGAGGGCACAGATGTCTTAGGCCTCCATGTCTCCTGCACAGGTGTCCTCTTAGGCCTCTGTGTCTCCTGTCCCTCCTGGCCCTGCACACATGCACGCACAGTTCATCCTTATGGCTGGATCGGTGGACAGCGGGCACCAGGGAAAGTGGAGGAGGGAAAGGCATTTAAATACCTCACCACCAGCTGACAGGCTGGAGTTTGACCCTGAGGCGGGGAGGGACCTATGACTCATTCTTGCCTGGATGTAGGAGTCCCAGGCACTCAGGAGAGTAGGCGTCACTGGTCCACGCATCTGCCGCACGTTCACTTTGATTTGAACTTGGAACCAGCACTTCTCTCTTTATTCTCCCTGGGGGAGGACAATGGGAACTGGCTTTGCCCAGAGCAGCAGAGATCCCAGCTAGACTTAGAAATGGCTTCCACATAGTGAAGACCGTGGGCTGTTCGCCAGATTAGATTTCAGGGCCAGGTCTTAGACTGAGGGGACCTTCTCTGTTGTCCTTAAGGACTTGGGGGTGACTGCAGCCCTCCCAGGCAGTGGAAGAGATGAACTCTTTTGGGATTTTCCATTCCTGTGATTTCCAGGCTGCCAGCTCCCAGGGTCCCTGGGGTCCTAAGTGGGGAGGAGAAGTTATGGACCCAGGGAAGGTGGGTGGGAGAGGAGAGGAGAGCAGAGAGGGATTTGAGTGGCCAGGGCCCATGCTGCCCCAGTGAAGGGAAGCTGCCGTGCCAAACCAGCCCCAACGGCTCTCGGAGCCACTCTGGGGCCACCCCCCACTCACGTGCTGCAGTTATTTTTAGCGCTGGGATGTGCAGAACATGCTACAGAGAAATAGAGTGGAAAATCTGACACTCAGAGCCCAGCTTTGAGGGAGACACGTTCCTCCAGCCCGGCGTCACTCACGTGTCTGATTTGCATCCTTCACGTTTCTCCCAGCAGACTGACCTCGAATTCCAGTGGGCTCCCTGGAGCTGACCCACAGCCTCCTTAACAGGGTCTGGGGTTCTGGGACTCTGTGGGCCATCACTCCTGGTCAGGCTCTTCTTCCTTCTGTTGACCGTCAGAATGGTGACCTGTGGACAAGCCCAGCACTCTACACAAGAAGAGCCCAGCTCTCATGTCCCGGGGCCTCCCAGCCGCAGGGCGTGGAAGGCAGGGCTGATCTTAGGATTCCCGTTGGGTTGGGGATGAAACTGAGGTCCAGAGAGGGCGTCGTGGGGCCCGAGGTTGCACGAGAGAGAATAACAGAGCTGGCCCTTATTGGTCCTTGGGTGTCCAGCACAGAATGTAATGTCTAGGAAGCCTGGAGTGGAAGTCCAGAATGGCTGGGGGCGGAGTGCAGTGTAGGAAAGCAAAAGCGAGCACACACCCTGCTCAGAGGAGGGCACAACTCCCCACCCTGGGGCTTAGTAGTGGGTGTTTAATTAAACATTACTTTAGATTTTTTTCCTCATATTACAAAAACATGCATGTTCTTTGTAGAAAATTTAAAAGTACAGATAAGCAAACAGAAGAGAATTAAACACACCCCTAATCCCAGCACCTGGAGATAAACTCTGTGAATATCAGGTGTTCAGGTGGATACACTGCCCGCCTTTCCCTTTTGCTTCTTTAAAACATTTTCTTTAATTTTAATTACACATATAATATAGGAATGCATTCTTACTGGAAATATTGAAACAATACAGACCGAGCTGAGACTGCCTCTCCCTCCCCACCCGGCTTCCCTTTCCCACTTCCCTTTCCCGCTGAGGTAACCGAGGTAACCACCGTTACAATCTGACGGGTATCGTTCTTGATCTTCCTCTCAGTGAATACACGCATTCATATCTGTACATATAGAGATGTGTGGTTTCATTTTTAGTGTGTTTGTATGTTTTTTCTTCAACAGATAACGGTATCACACTATATGTATTGTTCTGCACTTTGGTTTTGTCACCTAGCTATTAGCCTTGGAGTTCTCTCAGTGTCAGTACTTAGAGCTCTAACTCGTTCGTTCTGACTGTTGGGGAGAATTCCTTAGCGTGGAGACATCAGAGTTTATTTAGCCATTCCCCTTGTGATGGGCTTTTAGACGGCTTCTGCTTTTTTTTTGTTTTTTTGCTATTGCAATGCTGCCTTCAGTGCTCTTGAACATGCCTCCTTGGGTGAGAATACTTCTCTAGGATCAAAGCTGGGAAGAGAAATTGCTAGTCACTCTCTTTTCGCACACATTAAGAGAATGGGAGCATCTTGGACCAACTGCCGTGGGAACCTGCCTTCTCCACTTTTCCATGGCAGTGAGAAGGCGGCTGTGACAGCATTTCCCAAACTCTGCTCTGGACAGCACTGATGAACAGTGAGACACTAATAGGTCTTCCTAGGGAGGGAAAAAAATCAGGGCAGGTGTATAGTTGATACAGTGTATAGTCAATCTCTTGGAAATTCACCAGTGCGTATTAGTATGTCAAGAGGCATCCTGAAGTAAAGAAATACGTTTGTCTTCATTTAGCCTGGCCTTCCCCAATTTGAGGGCTGTGGTATAGGAAAAACAGGCTATAGGAGACAGTGGCAGTGCCCTGCCCACATGCCCTTGGCCCTGCCACTTCATTGCACCACTTGTCCCTGTTCCACCAGCATTTTGTTGCCTGAGGACCTTCTCTTGCTGCAGGAGCCTGCTCGGCTGCCCTGTGGCAGGCTGGAAGTGCTAGAGAATCTACACTCTTGTCACCTGCCTCCAACAGCCTTCAATCAAGAACTGAAGTTCTCTCACCCCTTGGATGGGAGAACTTTGAGGCAGGTGTTTTACATTGGTCCTAGGGTTTCCCCAGAGGAATTAGGCTCCAGTCTCCCACTGTGGTAGCTGGTTTGAAAACACACCTGCTACTGACTGCCTTCCTTCCTTGTCTCACCTCCACCCCCGCCTTCACCTCCTACCTGCATTTGAGACCTGGGTCTGCTTCAAGGAGAGCCCCCACGAAGACTCTGACCAGTGATTACTTCTTAATGGCTTCATGTGAACGTGCCAAAGATTTCTCTCAACCAGCCCTGCACATTAACGGTTCTTTCCAATTTTTTGCTAATATGAACAATCCTGCACTGGACAACCTTGTAGCTCAATAGCTATGCACAGTCTTAATTATTTCCTTAGGGACTGTTCTTAAACATAAAGCCGCTGGTTCAAGGGCATGCGTTTGTCTAAGGCTTGGGTGAACATTTGTGGCATCCACATCCTCCCCTTCTCGTCTTGCTCTGACACCACCTTCCAGCCCACAAAGGGTGCAGAGGGGCCAGCTGTGGGTGTGTTCTGGGGATCTGGAGGTGGGATGAGGCTCTCTTAGAGGGACTGGGAAAGGCAAACCAGAGGAAATGCCTGGCGGCGTCCTGGGAGGGAGCCAAATGTATCCCTGGGAGTTCACAGTAAGGGGTTTGGAGCTTGGTGGTTGGGCTGCGTCTTCACAGGTTCTTGTTCAGAATCCTTCTCATCCTCCAAGGCCCGTTTGAAACCCCACCTCCTCCAGGAAGCCTTCCTTGATATTTCTGGCCCTCGTGAGCCTCTTCTCAAGGCTGCCCATGATTTAGTACTGATTCTATATGGTCTGTGCCACATCCTGTGGGTAGAGATTCTGTCTATGAGAGTCGGTGTTATGCATAGGACAGATGTACATGCTTGGGGTTTAATATGTGCTTGCGGTAGGAGCTCCTGCTTGGGAAGCAGGGAACCCAGATTCGAATCCTACCTTTGCTGCTGACCCCCCCACCCCCCATGGGGACCTGAGATGGGCTTGAGTGGAGATGCACACAATGTAGGCCTGCTCTCTCCTTTTTCAGCCTCTTGTTTTGTCCCCTCTCCAGGGAGTCTTTATGCCAGGAGCCCCAGAGGCTGGGCTGTCTGCATGCTGCACGGGGCTGTGAATATCAGTGCGCCTTTCTTTTTATCCTTCCAGGTGCAGGTTTCCGGAGACAAATATACCCTCCATTCCCAGCCCCTCGATCTGTCTAAACACAATTTGACATGCGTTGCTATTAGCTTAGCACCTTATCAAATAATGCGGCCTGATCGAGATAAAAGGTTTTACAACCCTTGCTGCCTTTGTTTCTGCCTGCATTCACCCGCAGAGACAGCTAATAATTACCACCAAAGACAAAGAGAAATCCATACGCTCAACGCTGAGGTTCCCATGTGCATGTTAAGCAGCAGCCTGAGGAGAAAGAGCAGGGAGGAGATGGCCCCAGTGCAGCCTGTGCAGCCCAGACTGGGCCTTCCTCCCTGCTGGAGAAAGTGGCCGTGTGGGTTCTGGGGCCTCAGGCATGTTGGTTGTGGACATGACCCCTGCAGTTTGATATTGTCCAGTCTTGGAGGTGGAGAGAGAGGTGGGAGGTGGGCCACAGAGTCCCCCATGGACAGGTCGAGGCCTGGTTAGGTAGGGTGGGTGTGAAGTAAAGGGAGAGGCAGGGGGCGCTGGTGTAGAGGGCAGGGCCCCCTCAGGGATGCTGGGGACCTGGGTGTCTGTCCTTCCTCTGCTGCTGGGCCATGCTGTGACCTTGGGTGAATCTCCTACCCTCTGTGGGCCTCAGTCTCTGCTTCTGTAAGTGGGACCCTTGAGGTAGTGGGTGGGGGTGTGGAGATCTCGGTTCTAGAGATAGCTTGGCTGCCGACAGGCAGTTCCATGCTGTTCTGGGCCTCAGTTTCTTCATGTGGGAAACTGGTTTCCAGAAAGTCTGAAAGTCTGGTTGGGATGTTGGCTACCGGCATTTCAGGACTCTATCCCAGGCGGTGGATGACTAAGCTGGCGTCTCCCTGAGCATCTGTTCCATGGCCAGGCCTTGGTGGGGCATTGATGGTGGGGGCTGAAGGAGGAGGAGATGCGGACTTTGAACTGAGCAGCTTTCCCAGCAATGCAGTTTTCATCCCCAAAACAACAAACACAGAAAGTGAAATGAGAGCTTGGAGTGGGGGGATTATTGCAAACTAAAGCAGTCTGAGAAGGCTCCCTGGAGGAGGAGGATGTGAAAGGTGCCAAGGCAGATGTGGTAGGGTGCCTGAATGGGAGTGTTTGCAGCAAGAGCAGTGCTATGGACTGAATTTTTGTTTTTCCCTAAAATTCTTATGTTGAAACCTACTCCCCAGTGTGGTGGTATTAGGAGGTGGGGCCTTTGGTAAGGTGATTAGGTCATGAGGGTGGAGCCCTCATGAATGGGATTAGTGCCCTTATAAAAGGTACCCCAGAGAGCTCCCCGATGTGAGGACACAGTGAGAGGATGGCTGTTGAGGAACCAGGAAGTGGGTCTTCACCAGACACTGAATCTGCTGGGGCCTTTTCTTGGACTCCCAGCCTCCAGAACTGTGAGAAATAAACGTGTGTGGTTTGTAAAGCCGCCCAGTCTGTGGTATTCTCTCCTACCTCAGCCTGAATGGACCGAGACAAGTGGTGATGAGGATCGTGAACAGGTGGGCTGCAGGGCTGTGAGTCTCTGATAGAATAGCGTGGACTCTAGCATCTGTGGGCACTGGCCACTCTCGAGGGGACAAGCATTCCCCATGGGTCTCAGGACTGAAGGGGCTGCCTGGATTCCCTTCTCCCACAGCCCTGGCCTGCTGTGGGGGAAGACAGAGCTGGTGGAGTGCGGGTACATGTTTAACAACCAGTTCTCTGGGGAAAAAGAAAGCCCTAATTTGTAGCATTTTCCAACTTCCATGGTGTAAATACTCCCATCATGGCTGATTTCAAGCTAGCAATGTGACATCCCCGAACACGGAGTTGGGAAGAGATGCACAATTGGCTCTTATGATTGGGTTTGAGCCAGCTCCACAGCTGCAACCCAGTTTAAGCCTGAGAAGTCAGATCAGAGATCACAACACCTCACCCCCACTGTGCCTATGGCAGACATCGCTAGTCAGCTGTGTGTCTGCTGAGCCCAGGATCCTTCTCATCAGAGTGCTCCAGGCAGCCACTACCTATTCATTAGGGCTGGCGTGTAAAATGACAACACTTTGCCGTTGGTGATCTAGACTAACCTTCTCAATGTGTGGTCGGGGAAAGTGAGGCCCAGATAGGGGAGGAGATTCTCCCAGGGTCACCCAAACAGTTTGGGAAAGCTGAGGCTGGAAGCCTGCATTCTCCCCTCCCCGCTGTCTTCTCTCCCTCTGAAAGCCCAGCTACTAAGAGAGGTGGTGTTGGGCCTGGGCTGGGCAGGTCTCTTTCCCAAAGCCCCTACTTTGAAGATGGGATGAGTCTTGTCCTAGTCATGATTCTCATTACAACGACCCATCTGCAGCCAACCGCCATTTTTGCTCTGCGCCGTTCCTTGAGGAGGGTGTGTGTAAGAGTGTGTGTGCATGTGCGTGTATGCAGACTTGTACATCTCTGCACACACAAATGGACATGTTTTTATTTCCTGTAAGCTGGTGACAAACTTGGAGCCCTCCCCAGAGAGCAGCAGTCCCTCCAGAGAGCCGCCTGTCTGTCTCCCAGATTTACGGCTGGAGCCAGGCCCTGAGTCATGATTTATCCTGAGATTGGCTCTGGGCCAGCCCACTCATGGCTTCGAGGCGTCTGGCTTGCTCTCTCTTATTCCTTCCTCTTTCTTCCTGGCTTTTTCACTTAGCTGCCCTTAGACACCATTCCTCTGGGAAGCCCTTCCTGATCCCAGAAGCCAGCTGCCTCCTATGCCCTGTGCTTACCTCCAGCTTCACGTCCATCACCCTGCATTGGGATTATTGGCTCTTGCGCTGGTCTCGCTCCTGCACTGGGAGCTCCTTGAAGGCAGGGCTGTGGCTCTCTCTCAGTAGAGTAGGCCCTCCATCACTGTGAATAGACCCCAGCACCTGTTCATTCTCCCTTCTCCCTGCCCCTCTCCATGGTTGTCTTCATCTTCTTGTGATTTGGAATCCAGGATTGTAGGGTCCAAGAACAGGCCTGGGGGGCTTGTAGTCATTCCTGCATTGCTCCCTCTATCAGCTAGGGCTTTAGTTCCAAGCCACAGAAATAAACTCTAGCTGATGTACGTAGGAAAGACAATTTATCAAAAGGGTCGCGGGTATTCGCTGAATTGCAGGAATCCAAAGAACCAGGTTCAGGCAGTAGGCAGGGGGCCCAGATGGCAGCCAGGATCACAGCCACAGTGCTAGAGGACCCTCCTGCCGCGGCACTGCCAGCCCTGGGCGCTGGACGCTCTGGGGCAGCATGGCTGTGGTAGCCCTCAGAAACAGGATGCTCGTGCAGCTGCTGCAGCCTGCACCAGGATGGAAACGTTAGGGCTTGCTTTTTTGTGTGTGTCCTCAGCCCAGATTCAGAATTCCAGGTGGCTGCTTCCACCCAGTTGAGCCAGGGCACCCGCCATCCCATAGCTGACGGGGAGGGGCTGGGAGCACAAGCCCCTGGGCCTTTTGTGGTTCATAGTCCCCCACGGGCCCTGAGGCAGCACTGGTGGAAGGAGGATATGTAGGGTGATCCCAGAAAGCAAAGTGAGGCGGGGAATGAGACAGGAATGGAGGAAGACCAATAAAGGGTGTATTGATGAGCAAATGGACCAGAGAGGCTCAGCCCCACTGCGGAGCCCCTGAGAGGGTATGGGGGACATACCTGGGTAAGGGGGCTGAGGTGTGCACCCATCAGTTCTGGTCTCTTGTTAGTAAAGGTCATTCCTGGGGCACCATCAGCTCCCGGGCACTCTGCCCTGCTGGGCACACAGGCCAGACCACCTCTACTATGGAGAAGCCAGGGGCCTTGGCATGACTGGAAAGTGTCTGCATGTGGCCTTTAGAGTGGACCAAGGTACTCTGGTGGGTGCTGACTGGTCTGTTACATCCCTCCAAGATTTCCCCAAGCATGTGGAGTGGTTCAGGGGTGTGGATTCTGTGGGGTGCTGTGGGGGCCTCTGCTCACCACATGTCAGCTTGCGTTCTGCTGTTTTTACTATACTTCCACGTGGAACTTTGTCGAGACTGTTCTGATCCTAAACACGATTCCCACTGCACCCAGGCCTCCTTCACAGGAGCCCACCCCCCAGTGTCGGAGCTTACCTTGGCGAGGACTTTATTTGGTGGGCTTCTCTGGAAATGGGACTTGGGTCTGGATTGTCCAAGTGCAGGTTGCTCAGACCCTCAGGTGGTTAGTTCTGGGAGGGGTTTTAGAGATCTTGGCCCCATCCCTAATTATGCAGATGGGGAGGTGGGAGCCCCTTCCGCAGCAACCATCAGTGACTTCTGGAAGGGATTTGGTGACACGTTTCTGACTCACCAGTTTTGCACAGAGGGGTGATCATTAACATCGCCGCCTGGCCAGCAGCCCTACCAGGAAATGTGTGCATCTTGTGAGGGTTATCTGACCCATGGCCAGTCATACGTGGTTTATGGGCAGTGCTCTGAGGATGCCATCCTGCACGGGAGCCTGGCCAGGGAGCCCAGAGCCTCCCCCCTGGGCTGAGGCAGGGCCGTGTGTGAGACAGAAAGCTGTCGGCTGCAGTTCACTGTGAGAGAGCCTCTTCGTGGCCGGAGTCTGGGGATGGGTGGGTACGGCTTGTCCATCTCTGCTTCGCCCACACCACTGGCTGGGGCACATGGCAGACCCTGAGTCCACATGTGCTGGATCGATTATTGTTAACCTGCCAGAGCTCAGATTGGAGGGGAGTCCCTGCAGGCTGGGGTAGGGGTGGGTGCCCTGACAGGGAACTGAGACCTTGAAAATTGAGGTGGCAGGGAAACGGGGAGCACACAGCACCCTCATTGTGGGCTGTGCTCAGTGTCACTGTCACAGCACTGCCCTTCCTAACTGCTGACGCAGCTCTGCCTCGGACCCTCCTTTGTCCTTTATCTGGCCAGAGAAACGGCCCCCACTGCAATTGGCTCCCACGCTGCAAGAGTCCTCCTTTGGGGGCGGGAATGTCACCTCTGTCCTGGCCAGCATCAAAGCCATAGCTCAGCTGCCCTTCTCCACGGGGAAAAGGGGTGGCGCTGTGCCCCTGCCCATGGGAAGAAGACGGGCATTTATTGAGTACCAGCTGTGTACTTGGTATATCATACCAGATCCTGTAATGCCTTATTTCATTTCATCCTCACAATAGTAGGAAAATGTGATATTATGATCCCATTTCAAAGATGAGAAACCAGAGGTAAGGCAGACTTGCCCAAGGTTATACAGCCAGTAAGGGCAGGGCTTGGGGGTCTCATTCTGGGTCTTTCTGTGTCCGTAATGCCTTCCTGAGGAAGAGAGCGATGAGGCTGAAGGGTGAGCCAGACCACCTTACAACTCATTTTCCTGGGTCAGTCCTGGACACCATTTGTGAGGACAAAGGGTTGACAAGGCCCGGTGGTGGGGGGGACCCCACAATTCGCTACTTCCCGGTGTGAGCTCTCTGAAGCCAGGAGAGAACTCATCCTCTCCCAAGGGCTGGGACCCATATGGCAACCCTGCTTAGACCTCCAGCATCTTCCACTCCAGAACTGGAAGTGACCTTAGGAACTTCTTGTTTACATCCCCATTTTACACAGGAGAAAACTAAGGCTGGAATAGAGAATTGCCTCAGATTCCTCCTGAGGAGCAGCCAAGCTGAAGAGGGCTGTTCTCTGCCCCTGAGCAGCCCTCACAAGCCTGAAGGCCCAGACAGCATTGGGGAAGGCTCATTAGCCAACAGATGGACTTCTCTGGAAATCCTGCAGGCTGGTGTTTAAATGGTAAGCCCCTTGAGGTTCGAGCTCATTCTTGTGCCTCATTGTACCAGCAGAAAGCCACGCCAGGCATTATGCCCAGGGTTGGCACTTGGTAAGGCAACACGAAATGGTCTGGAGTCCCTGAGCCAGGGAATGGCAAAGTGGTAATTCCCAGATTCCTGGACTCCTGGTCCAGTGCTCCTTCTGTGGCCTCCCTCTTGAGTAAGCAGGAAACACACAGGCTGTGAGGTCTCCATGGCTTTGGAGAGAGTTCAGACAAGGGACTACAGAATTCTAGAATCCTAAAATCCCTGACTCTTGGAGATGGATAGGGTCTTGGGACCCTCGTACCCACAGCACAAATCCTCACAGGGCCTCTGTTTGAACACTTTGGGTGATGGGGAGCTTGCCCCTCCCCACTGTTGGCCACTTCTGTTGCTATCAAGTTCTCCTTCCTCCCTCCTGGTGCCTGATGGCCAGCCTGGACTCAGGGCCTCTTGGGCCCCCACTGCCTGAGCTCTCTGACTATTCCTTTGTTCATAGCAGCTGGTTCTCCGGGTATGCCTTCTTCCCTTTTGCAGATCCCCAGCCTAGCCGGGAATCAGGGAGGTTGAGTCTGAATCGTGGCTCTCCCTATCATCCTGTGACCTTGAACATGTTACTTAGCTTCTCTGAGCCCTTGATTCCCTTATTTGTAAAATGATGGTAACTTTATCGGATTGTTGTGAAGATTAAGTGAGAAAAGGCATGGAAAGTGCTTAGCTCGGTGACTGGCACAGAGTAAGAATGCAATACATGCTACATAGTATTATTATGACCTCCTAATTTGTAAGCTAGGGATGGTAGCATCTGCCTTGCAGAGTTATCTTGAGGATTAAATGAGATGATCTACATAAGTGCTGAGCACAGATTTTGGCTCATAGTAAAGCTGGCCTAATGGTGATAATAGTACTTTGTCATGAACCGTTGCAAGGGAGGGTCCTGCCAGTGGAGTGCCTGAGAGACCAGCTCCCAGGTGCCACTTTCTTGATGCACGTCCAAGACTTACCCAGCTCCCTTTAATTTTAAATTTTGATTTTCTTTCTTTCTTTCTTTCCTCCCTCCCTCCCCTCTGCCTCCCTCCCTCCTTTCCTTCTTTCCTTCCTTCCTTCCTTCCTTCCTCTCTTTCTCTTTCTTTCTCTCTTTCCCTCCTTCTCTTTTCTTTTCTCTCTCTCTCTCTCTCTTTCTTTCTTTCTGCTTATCCTGAGGTATATCAATTAGGATACTTTCAGCTGCATTTAACAGAAGAACCAAGTATAAATGGCTTAAAGGATAGGGAGATTTATTTGTGCACATTACAAGAATAGTAGAGTGGTAGTAGAGTCTAGTGTAACCAGAAAGAGTTCAGAGCCAAAGCTAGACTGCCTAATGTAGAATAATTGCTAGCTATATGACCTTGAGCTAGTTACTTAACCTTTCTGAGCCTCAGTTTTCACATCTGTAAATGGGGCTACCAATAGTACCTTCCTCACTGGGTTCTTTTGAGGATTAAATGAGTTAACAAATGGAAAGTGCTTAGAACAGTGCCTGGCACATGGTAAGGGCTACATTAGCATTGACTGTTATTTATACCAGAGCTAAAATGGTTCTGGGGCTCATCAATTTAGGGACTCAGTGATGTAAGCAAGGCATTGGAGTTTTTCCATTGTCTGCTCTGCCCCTGTCAATGTGTTGACTTTGTCCTGAGCCTTGTGCCCTCATGGTAAAAGATGGCTGCAGCTGCACCAAGCATCACTCTTTATAAACACTGTCCAAAGCCAGAAGAGAGAATATCTCTTTCTTTGGAGAGAAGAAATCTTTCCCAAATGACTTTCTTGGCATCTCATTGGCTAGAAATGGATCAAATACTGGAGAGAAAAATAGAATTACCATGATTGGCTGAGCCTAACCCAGATTCATCTTCCTGAAGCGACTCATACTTGGGTCAACTTGGGGATCTATAGTGATAAAGAAGGGAGGTGGAATGATGAATCCTCCAACAGTGTCTGACTCAGGGTAACAAGTATAGGGACAGAGCAATGTGGCAGGGGATCGCCATCATGCCAGGTTCTGCTTTGCAGGCCCATAGATAATGTTTTGGCTAGTCCTGAAAGTCTCTCTGAGTCGGTGTGGGCTGCCATTTAGGTTGCCTAGGGCGGCTCAGATGGGGGCTGGAGAAGAGCACGCCATGGGCTGAGCTAAGGCCTTGTCCACAGTCACTCTCAATAATAGCAACTTCACTTATTCAACAGTAACTTCCATTTATCCAAGCTCGCTTTTTCTTCCTCGTAATCTAAGAGGCAGTTCCTACTTTTATCTTCATTTGCAGAGGAGAAAGTCGAGGCAGAGGGAGGTTAAGTAATGTGTTAGAGCAGATACTATTGGTGCCCCGCCCATAACCCTTTCTGGAGGTCACTTGCAGCCTTGGTGGCCTGTGGCCAGTGGTGGTACATGCTAATGGCTTCCTGCATCGAGCTGTTGGTGTGCAGGCTGGCCTGGCAGTTCCTGTGCCGATGACAACCTTCCAGACAGGAGGGGTGGGAGTTGGAGGGTAAGCACGGGCTTCCTTGGCCCTTAGGGGACAGTTCTGAGGCGTGTTCTCCAGTATCTGGAGGCATGTATGGTGGTGGTAACCTGATCACGGATGCACACGCGTGTCGCTCTTCTCCCTCCGCTGTCTCCTGTTCCTACTTCCTCACCTGGACTTCCTGGACCACCGTGCCCAACTCCTGGGCTCAGGGCTGTGGTGGGTATAACCTAAACCAAGGCCTCTGTCTCAGGTTGCAGAGTTAGTGGTGGCACTGTATACACAGCACGCTGCCAACACTAAGCCTGAGCTCACGACCACTAAACCATTGCGCTTGTCATCAGAAGAATCGAGAGAGAAACAGGAGAACCTCAACCTCAAACCCCAGACCCCACCCGTCCCCAGCCTGACCCGTGCCCGCGTGGCAGCCATCTGCCTGTGCAGTGACCCATGCCACTGTTTCCTGTGGGCGCAGGCCTGCTGGGCTCTGACAGCAGCCACGGCGGCTCGTAAACTGCCTGATGGGATGGGACCAGTGACCTGTGAACTGAATCCGAGGAATAATTCGGCCTTCCCCAGCCGGCTTCAAAGGAACGATTACGGACCATCCAGGAAATAATACATTTCATGGAAAAGACAGTAATTATGGAGTATTGAGTAAATAATATGTGCTTTTTAAAAGTCTGCAATTATGTATTTATCCTATCTGTAATTAGGGAATTTTTAAAGGGTGCATTATAGGTAATTTAAAAATAAAATAATGACACCACTCAAAACAAACAGCCCCAAACAAAGACAATTCAGGCCACCCCAAACTCAGCTGAGTAATGATTTCAGGGGGAGCCACTGTCCTTGGCTTCATGGAAACCAGACGGCCAGTGTTCGCCTGGGTGGGTGAGGTGAGCTGGACCGCAACCTCAATTTGATGTCTAGAACTTCACCAATGCTAAAATTCTCTCCTTGGCTAGCCTTTTCCTTGACAGCCTCAGTCCTCAGAGGTTTCTTCCTCTCCTGACTCAGCCAACAAGTGATTCTTGGGTGTCAGCAGCTTTCCTCACCTTCATTCTTGTAGAAACTTCAAAGTCCAATATGGCAACCACCTGCTATGTGTGGCTTTTTAAATTTAAATGAATTAAAAGTTAAAAAACTTAAACATTCAGTTCCTCGGTTGTACTAGTCACATTTCACGTGCTCAGTAGCTGCACACAGCTAGTGGCAATTGTATTGGACGGTACGGGGAGAGAACATTTCCATGTCTGCAGGAAGTTCTACTGCACAGTGTTGCTTTAGAATCTGCCAGCTGCTTATGTGGTTTAGACCTGGTCTGAGCAATGCAGTGAAGGAAGCTTGTTTCCTTTGTCTGGAAGTTTCCTCCCCACTGGTCTGCCTGGTGTACACACCCCTATTCATCCTTCTTTCCGGAAGCCTCCCTGACATCCCCAGTGGTCAGCTCCTGCTCCCTTCTCTTGTACTTATGATATTCTTCTGCACGTATTGTTTTCACACCAGTATCTCCTACCCTGGGGAGCCCTGTCTCATTCATCTTCATGACCCCCCCATCCCAGGCCGGGATCTGGAATGTTGGTAGAGAAGTCCCAGCTCAAGACTTCTGTGAAAACCTCCTCCCTTCCTCATCTCCTTGCTCCGCAGCTCAACACGCGCATCTGTCTTATCACTCGTGGGCACATAAATGACAAACCCAAATGCAATGTGTCATGGGAGGGAATGACCGCCGGCCTTCCCATACTGCCTACGTGTAGCTCTTGTTAGTTGGCACTCGTCACCACCTGGCATTAAGGGGTGGGTGCCTGTGGGCCCGTGAGGGGAGGGCACACCTGGGCAGGATCTGGAGGTGCTGGGTCCTGATTGGTGCCTCTCTCCTGACGATGAGGCCCAGAAGCCTGACCTGGGAGTGGGGAGTCAGGGGCAGGTCCTGAGGGCGTGAAGGGGGGTTGGTGCCTCCACATGGACGCCCCAGGAGAGCAGAGAGGCAAAGATGCCAGGTGGCAGCCAGGACGTGGCCAAGGTGCTGCCAGGTGGACAGGTCAGAGATGTGTGGATGGGATACCTGGAAACGAGCCCCCAGCAGCAGAACCTCCTTCTCCTGGTCTTGATCCCCTCAGTTCCTTCCGTGGAGCTTTTTGGAAAGTTGATGTTGGTCTTGGTTGTGCTAAGGGAGGCCAAGGGCTGGTGTGGGGGTTGAAGCAGTAGAGGGGCAGTGGCACCTCTGGGTGGCAGCGGGAATCGAGGCCAGACCCTGTCCCCCAGGAGGCAGATCTCAAGGTGACAGTGTCCACATGCCCTGGCCCAGCCTCCCTCCCTGCCAAGGGGCTATTCTTCTGGCCAAGCCTTGCAGGTGCTGAGGTTTAGTTTCCTTTTTTATGGGAGCAAGTTTACCACTTTACCATGGCCCTCCCATCTGGAGGGAGGGATGATGCCTTATTTACTGAGACCTACTATGTGCCTGGCCTTGCTGGGCACTGGACTAGGATCCAATGCTTGCGGAATGAGGGGGTGGGTGGGCGGCACCCCCAGTGTCCTGCTGACCAGTGCGTGAACCACAGCCCCCAACCAACCCATCTGAGCTTCTGGCTCCTTTGCTGAGAAATGCCCCCTCATGGTCTTATAGTGGGCATCCAACGGGCTAATGCATGTGAAAGGATGTTTGATTTTTCAGTGAACAACTCTATTTAGACGTCTGAATAGCTGGTATATTTATGTATTCAAAAATAAAAATAAGATGGAGGGATGGTAGAGTGAAAATCTCCCCCAGCTCCCCTGCCCCCGTCTGTCCATTCCTTCCCCCCAGCTAGACACTGCTACTAGTTTCTCATGTCCCAGAGGGTTTCTTTTTAATGTGTTTACATTAAAGCAAACACGAACATATTCATTTCTCTCTTTTTGGCACCAATGGTAGCATAGTGAGCACACTGCTCTGTGTTTTGGTTTGTTAAGCTGTGTTTTAAGCTATAGGATGCTGTTCATGTATGAGATCTTCACTCCTGAAAGATGGTCACCCTAGATGAGCTCACAAGGTCCCTGAGAGCAGGGACTGTGCGTCCTTCTGCAGTAGCTGCCTGCAGGGCGTGGCCCAGAGCTGTGCACAGCACAGACCTTTGGAGTCAATAGAATCACGTTCTTGGTGAGCTTAGTGACCTCTGTTTCCACATCTGTAAAATGGGGACAAAAGGAGTTCCTTTCTGAAGGGTGGTTGTTGCCCTGACTCAGGAGTGCACCCAGTATATGCAGTGCCTGGTGCACAGCAGGTGCTTAGTCAGTGGCAGAAATGAGAGCATGGTGACTCCCTGCTGTGAGTGGCATCAGTGTGGCTGTGATGGGCGGGCTGTGAGGGTGACTCAGGGGACCTGCTGTCTCCCCTTTAGCTGGTGGGGGCGGGCAGGGTTGGGGTGTGTAGCAGATTCTGGGGTCCTTGTCTACAGGGAGCTGGGAGCTAGCGCTTCCTCATTTGTGTCCCGTCAGAGGCCGGGCGATGGGTAAATTGTGCCCGTGTAGGGTGTGACGGCTGCAAGGAACCTTTCAGGTCCCATCAGAATCTTGAGACAGGTTGTCAGGCGGAGGCTCCGCGAAGGCAGCCTGCCCCGCCCCATCTCCAGTGCTCTTGCGGAGGATTAAGAAGGACTCCCTTGTCACCACTGTCATTTAGGTGTGCTTACATGTGTCCGCTCGAGACCCTCAGAGCCCACCAAGGCTGCTCTGAGTGCTGGGGGAGAGGGAAGGGAAGAGGAGAGGCCCCGAGGCTGGAGCCTTTTCTTGCTATGTTTGGGTGCCTCTGGCATGACAGAGTAGAGACCCAGACAGGATGTGCCCCAGTGGACCCCGCTTCCAGCCCATCACCCCTGCTCCTTCTGTCCCCTCTGATCTGTCTACCTTGCCATCCCTGGAATCACTGACCCACAGATCAACGTCGAGTGCCTTTCCCCTGGGCTTACTGAGTGCACGTCTGGCCTGATTCCCCTCTGCTCCCTCCAGACACGCTGGGTTGCTTCCTTTGCTCGTAAGTCACTGGTTTGGGCAGGACTTGGAGGCGGACAGATATGACCTCCAGCCCTCTTACTATTGAGGCAGATCCTTCCCATCTTTTACTTCCCAGCACCAGTCTCACCTCTTTCAGCTGTCCTCCTGACCACCTCTCCCTCCTTCGAGCTCCTCGCTATTGCTGGACACTAAGCTCCAGGTGGTCTACCCTGGACGGTTTCCCCAGGTGTAACTTTCTTCAGGGGAAACAGGAAACTATAGTAGTTGAGCATGTGGTCTTCAGAGACCTGCTGTCTTGGTTCAAATCCTTTACTAGCTGTGTGTCTTTTGGCAAGGCACTTCACCTCTCTGAGCCTCAGCTTCCTCATCTGTAAACAGGAGTAATTGTACCCACCTCCTGGGTGCTGCTGAGTGAATGAGCAGATGCAGGTAAAGGATCTTGTAGGGTGCTGGTGCAGAGTGAGCCATTAACACATGTTGGCTCTTAGTATAATCCTACTGACCTCTGCTTTCTGTCACAGAGAGAAATATTCTGACCATCATCCCACTCACCCTGTAGGAGAGAGGCTGGCCTGGTGGGGCACGGCAGATAGGGTAGTGGCTGTTTATTTTGGGAATACAGGAAAGATCCAATCTATTTCATTCTACTCCCTCCAGGCCTCCCCACTCCCTGTCTGGGCCCAACCACCTAAGCGTCTCCCCAGAAGGGATTCCCAGGCTCCCAGCACCCTGAAATATAAACTTTGGGCCCTTCAGGCGGGTGCCAGCCACAGAAGTAGTGGGTTTACAAGGTAAGGGCATATAAGATGTGACAGGCCTGGAATTAGCAATGCAATTCCTCTGTCATTTTTATCATTGGCCCCTGCAGGGAGGAGCTGATTAAATGGATATTCAACTCTTTGCATTAATGTGCATCCAGCTTCAATTTGCATTTCATTAGCGGCACAAAAAGCATAATTTTATTATTTGCCATTGGAAAGCAGATCTCTGCTAACAAGCAGCTACACGCTGTTACTGAAATATGATGTGACTGACTTGCTCTGCTGTCTTGCTTGCTCTGCCATCCTCAGCCCCTCCACGGGCTTCTGGCTCTCTGTTGAGGGGCGGCACGTGATGGTCTTGGCCTCGTCATATCAGACCGTGTTCTCATTCTAGCCCCAATCCCTTAGAGGGCTTCTCTGCCTTCCTGTGGCCACCAAGTGGGAGCCCACTGGCTCCATTTTCCAATTCACCTAGGGAGGCAGGGTCTGACTGCTACTGTCTTCCTGAACAGTTACTGTCATCACCAATAACAACAATGTTACCACTGCCCAAACAGTGTTTCTACCGTTGTAACACCACCACCACTATTATTGCCATTGTTGTCACCATCACCATCATCCTCGTCACCTCTACCACCACCTCCACCGCAATCACCATCACCACTTCTGTCACCACCACCCTCATCACCTCCATCGTCATCACCTCTGCTACTTCCACCACGTTGGTACTACCATCGCCACAACCATTATTATCACCATCACCATTGTCACCCCCCCCCACTACTCCACCACCACCACCACCACCACCATCACTTCTATGACCACCATCCGTATCATTTCCACCACCACTATAATTTTTACTTCTGTCACCTCCACTATCATCACCTCCATAATCATCACCTCCACTACTTCCATGTGAATACCACCATGGCCACAACTATTTTTGTCACCATACCATCATACCTCCATCCCTACCTTCCCTACCATCACCACCACCATAGTTGTCACTTCTGTCGTCACCGCTCTAATCATCTCTACCACCACCATGACCATCATTATTATCAACTCCGTCTCCACTGCCATCATAACCATCACCATCATTATCTCCATCACATTCACCATGCTAACACTATCTTGACCAAACCATTATCACTGTCACCATCATCACCTCCACAGCTGCTTCCACCATCACTATACCATTACTTCCACCACCACCACCACCACCACCACCACCACCACCACCTCTACCACTACTACCAGCACAGTCTCCAATACCACCATCACCTCTACCACCATCATCACATCCCACCACTACTACCATCACCACCTTCACCACTACCATTACCAACTTCAGTGCATCAACCCCAACACCATTTCTATCACTATCACCACCACTACTCTCACCACTTCCACCATCCTAATAGTTTTACTTTCACAACCAGTATTTTGTCACCATCACTGTCTCTATTGACACCATCAGAATTATTGCTACCACGGCCATCATTTCTACCACCAACACCACTGTCTCCATTTCTTCCACTTCAATGAGTACCTTGACCCTGTGTGATGTTGATGGAATAAGCAGACTGAATGGAGCCCTTGAGGACAGCAGGGCTCACCAATGCCATGAGGGGATCTGGAGAATGGAGCAGAGGGAAAGGTGCAGTAAACTCTTTGCAGTGAGAGGATGACTTTGGTGGCAGATAGAATTGATCTCTTATTAACTTTGGGGCCTTGGGTGAGTCACTTTTCTGAGTCTTAGTTTCCTCATTTGTGAAGTGGGGCTGATAATACCCTCTTCATGGAGTTGAATATTAATTAAATGAGGGCATGTATATTGAGGATCTGTGTAGTGGACACTGTCAGTTCTCTGCCCAGATCCCCTTGGGTCTCCTTTATGAGTTCCGTTTGTCCATCCCCAGCTTCTGCATGCCTCTCTCCTAATAGCTTGCAGTCACAAGCTTCCTCAGAGGACCACTTTTAGGCTATTGCAGTTGCTTTATCCAGAGGTGCTGAGAGCAGGAAGTGTCTCCAGAGTGGCCTGTAATCAATGATCAACTGAGGCAAGAGGGTGAAAGCCCAACTCCTTTGCTTCAAGGTAGGGCCATCTTGGTGGTATGACTTATACTCTAGAGCTCCCTGCAGGGGCAGTCCCTGCTGGGACTTCACCTGTAATGGTGTCACTGTGCAGCTTCTCTCCCATCTTGCTTCCCCCACTCCCTTACCAGGTTCTCCCAGGAGCAATTTTGTAGTACATGACTGGCACATGAACCTTCATGTCCGGGTCTGCTTGTGACATGGCACATCGCAGAATTCAGAGTGTACCAGTTCCGTTCCGCCTCTCCTCACGTTTGTCAAGTACATTAGTTAACAGAGGCCTTTCACACACGTTGTTGGAAGAGTATGCTAACCCTGGCAGTTTCTTAGAGTGGGAATCATCATCCCCATTTTACAGATGTAAAACTGAGACCCGAGTCCAAGGTCCTGGAGCTTATAAGTGGAAAAGGTGGGACATGAACCACATCTTCTGAGTTCAAGTCCAGCCTTCTTCCTGCTGTAGCCGCCTGCAGAGTTCTCAGAGCTCAGAATGGGCTCGAGTCTGGGCCAGCATCTACGGATGGCGATTCTGGGTCAGTTGCCAGGTAGAGAGCTCTAACTCCAGTCTTTTTTCTTCCTCACCTTGAGCACAAAGTCACCAACCACAGTGGGATCACCGTAGAAGAAGGGATGGCCCAGCTGGGGTAAAAGGAAGATCATGTAGTGAAAGAGATCTTGCTCCCCTGCTCCCATGCAGGGGGACCTTGGGCAAACTGCTTAATCTGTCTGAGCTCTAGTTTCCCATTTAGTCCTCCCAACCACTCGGTGAGGCAGGGATTCTCACCATCCCAATTTTTCAGATGGCTGAAAGTGGTCGTAGATGTTCTGAGGAGGGAAGACAATGACCTTGTCCTCTTCCCCCAGGTCAGAAATCCTCTGAGCTACATTCCTGACAAGGTATGTCTGGCTTCAGCTCAAATGCTTCTCCATGCCAGGGACCTTGCACTCTTGCAAAGTGGCCCCTTCCAACTCAACTCTCTTCCCACAGAGCCAGCTGGCCCTCCTATGGTTTCCACCCACTGGATCTGGTGGAGTTTTGGGGGTTGCTCAGAATGGCCATGGCCTTCAGGGATTTGAAGACAACTTCTTATGCCCTCAAGTCTACTCTTTCCCAGGGCAGCCCCTACGCATCACTGTCACCTCCAGGTCATTCTCCTCTGCACCTGTGCTCGCCAGCCCTCTCAAGGAGCTCACTACAGCATGTTGGGACTGTTTATGTGCCTGACTCCCCCTCGAGTTGTGCGCTTTGAGGGCAGGGACCTCATCTTAGTCCTCTTTAAATCTCCTGGGTCTGGCCCAGAGGAAGTTCTCACAAATAGCATAATAATGTGGTTTTTGGAGTCAGACAGACTTGCATTCAAATCTCAGCTGTACGGCCTCTTAGCTGTGCAGTCTTAGGCAAAGCACTTTGCTTCTTTGAGCCTCAGTTTCTTTGTCTGTGAAATGGTCTGCTAGTATTACCTACCTCACAGGGCTGTTGTGAGGATCAAACAGCATCATGAATGGAGAATGCCAAGTCCTGCACCCAGCCTGCAGTGAGAAGGATCCGGAACTGATCAGCACCTGCTCTCTGCTGAACATGGTGGCTGGAGCTGGACATGACCCTTGAGGGGAGTCTGAGCAGCCTGAAGCACTCTGGGCCTTTCACCTGCCTTGTCCCAGCACATTCCCACTCTGCCTGTGTGCTGCAGATGTCTGTCTGCCAGTGGAGTCACACGGCTGGAGAGGTCCTCAGGCAGCAGAGTGCAGACAGAATGGGGCAGGCCTGGGCTCTGGCACTGATCGCTGTGGTTTGAATGGATACACATCTCCAGACTTCAAGGCAAGTGTCTCTGGCCAAACCCGTGGAGATCCTAAATTGGCACCCTGTGGAGCGAGCTGTCTGCTTCTACAAAGGCAGTATTTCTGGTTTTCAAAGGAACTGAATAATTTAAAATGCACAAGACAAAAGGTGGGATTAAGGTGATCTGATCAGCTTTCTAGGCCGGGGTATCAATTATACACACTCAACTCGTAAAGTCTTATTTGTGAGATTCAGAATTTATTATCTGTTGGAAGCACTAATTACCAGGTTTCTCTCTTGCAGTCTTACAGGTCTCTGTTCAAATTTATTTTCTCCTTTTGCTTTTTCCCCCCTGGGGCCAAATAACTCCCACTTCTGGGAGGGAAGCTGCCTACCTGGGATGGAGAGAGGGAGATGTTTAGGTTTGGCTCATCCCACTCCGGGCACTTTGGGGAAGCAGGAGGGAGGGCAGGACGACTGTAATGTATATGTATTAATAAATGGGCTGTTTCGTTTATAGATTTTGCCAAATCATGTATGAATATTGTTTAAGGAGGCAACCAGTTCCGTGTGGTGTACTTTACTTTTCCTTTCCTGTCCAACTTTTCGTTTTATCTAGAGCTAATAACTGTCTTGTTCTTTTGCTTGCTTGCCTATCTATGTAATTAGCACTAATTCAACTCTAGTCTTTGCTCGTCATCTATGCCTTCTCTCCAGGTTTTCACGTGCATCAGGCACTCCATCAATTTTATTGTCCTGAATAGTCTCACCAGAGTCTTCTGACCTGGTGCCCTCAGACCTGGCAGCACCCTATGCTTGGCCACCTGGGGTCTTCCTCTACCACCGTCCTAGGAGTGCCCTTCCATCTCTCCTGTGTCAGAATTTTCTATATCTTCGGTCTTCCTCCATTTTGGTTGACAACTTTGTTTTGGCAGAACACATCCTCCGATAGCTTTTAAGAAATGATCTGTGAGAAGCAAAAAATTTGTCTTTCTGAGAAATCACCCTTGATTATTCAGTTGGGTACAGAATTCAGAGTTGTATTTTTTCTTTTAAAAATGTGAAGAATTTTCACATTATCATTTGGTTTCCAGTGATGTAAAGAAGTCAGTGCCAGTCTGCTCCCTAATTCTTTGTATATTGGTTTTTTTTTTCCTTGGGAAATCTTGAGGAAGCCGTGGCTCTTCTCTTTGTTGCTAGAGGTCCGACAGTTGACCTTGGCCTGCTGTACTGAGGCCTATTTTTATCCATTGTGTTGAGTGCTTCATGGAACTTTTAGTTTACAAACTCATGCCCTCTCATTCTGGGAAATTTTCCCAAATTATTTCTTGGATGACTTCCTTCCCTCTATTTCTTTGCTTCTATCTTTCTGAGAACACTTATAATTTATATTAGACTTCTTGGGTCGGTCCTCCAACTTTACCTTTTTTTCTCCTTTCCCTTTGTATTTTTGATTTCCTTTTTGGAATCTTTCTTCAGCTTCATCTTCCAGTCTTTTTATTGAGTTTTACCACTTTTTTCTCTTATACTGTTAATTTTCAAATCATTCTCTACACAGCCCCAGAGCGGTTGTTTATATCTCTTCATTGTATTGAAGGCTTCCATGTCTCTCCGTTGCCTTATGAGAGGTCTTTTGTTTTTGGTGACCTACAGGCTCAGCCTGTTTCTCCAGTCTCATCACAGAAAGTCTTTCCATGTAGCCAAGGCTGCACTGCTCCAGCCAACTCACCACCCTGGACACATGAAGCAACCTCTCACCTCCATGCCTTTGCTCAGACTGCCATTTCTGCCTAGAATTCTCTTGCTCTGGCTACTACTGTCGTTGACTTTGGCCTGCCTTCCCCACTAGACTGTGAAGTCCCTGAGGGCAGGAGCTATGTGGTATTCACATCTGTTTGCCCAGCACCTACCAAGCCCTTGGCCCGTGGCAAGTAGGTGTTCCATTGATACTTGATGAACACATGGGTTTGTTGAGTGCACTCATGTGTAAACCTCTGGACTAGCCTCGTGGGAGTCCAGGGATGAATCCAGCACAATCTCTGTACTTCGTTGATTACATAAGGTGGGATAAAGGCCCACTAAGTGTGTTCATGTACACACACACACACATCATGTCTGTGCATGGCAGACTGTGACCAGTGTATTCAGAGAGGGGCACACAGTGTGCCAGGAGAATTTTTGAGAAATAAACCTCCCATCCAATCCAGTTAAATTAAACCTCAAGCCTTTGTAAGAGGGTTTGTGTTGCTACCTCTTTGGACCAGCATGTAGGCTGGGATGCTTCTTGGAGCCTCTGCCTCCCCAGGTGGGCCTCTCCCTCTGGTCCGTGCTGCCACCTCTCTATGCTGCTCTGTCCTTCTCTTAAGGACAGGGTGAAACCATTTCCATTTGCTTCAACACTGAGCAGCAGGCTGGAGTTTCCAAACATTCCCTCTCTGTAAATAGGGACAGGTTGGGAAGAGCTGAATTCTGCAAGCTCGCACTGACCTTAGAGCCGTGGTGGGATCCATACTCTGTCCAATGGAAGTCCTGTTTTCAGAGCTGCTACCATTTATTGAGCATATCTCATGCACCAGGTACTGTGCTAAGTGCTCCAGGTATGTGACTTTGTATCCGAGATTACCGCCTCATAATGGATCTGTGGGCTAGGCGATGTTGTCATCATTTTAGATGAGGAAACTGAAGCTCAGAGAGGTTAAGTGGTTAGCTCAAGGTCACACAGGCTGAAAAGGCCAAGCCAGCCAGCACTCAGATCTAGGTCTGATGACTCCATTCTTTAGCAGAGTGAGGAAGAAAAGTGAGAGAGAAGGAGGGTGCAAAGGTTCTCGTTTGGAACGCCTATCCAAGGGCTCCTGGCAGGAGGCGCCTCAGGGGAACCAGGACAGAGAGATGGAGCTGTGGGGGTCCATGCAGCTTGTGTCCCTGGGCCAAGGCAAGACAGAGATATGACCTGGGAAATCACTGTCTCCTCCCACTGCACAGCTCGTGTGATGAGTTGGGGTGAGGGCATTGGTGAGGAGTGAGGATGTGGCCCCAGGGGTTGAATCCCTCTGTGGCTGACGTCGTCAGGCAGGTGCAAAGGCACTGGGAAGATTTAGTCATGGAGCTGGAAGGTGGAAGTGGCTTCAGAGACTGTCCAGTCTGATCCCTTTGCTTCTTGCACGTCAGAGGAGGCGGAGGCCCCAGGAGGAAGGCTGACCTGCCCAAGGCCACCTGGTGAGGGGAGCAGTGACTGGCCATGGTCCAGGCCTCCTATTGTCCATCCCAGGCTCCTCCCATGGCACTTCAGAGATGCTTCTCTGGCTCCGAGAACATAGCTTGGAGAGCCCAGAGGGGCCCAAGAACAACCGCAGAGGGGTTGGGAGAGCAGGATATGATTCAGTTATTCTAAAATGCCACTTGTGTTTCTAAGAAAGAGGTGCCATTTTCTCATTTTATGTGCCTGACAGCAACTCCAACAGCCAAGGAAGATGTGCCCTAGGAGGCCTTCATGGCAGAGACAGTCCTCGTTTTGAACCTTTTGAATGGATCCCCACCTTGTCACTTAAACACTGCTGGGGGGAGAGTAGATTGGCACATCATTATGGAAAACAATTAGGCATTATCCAGAAACGTCAGGGATGCTCACACCCTGTGACCCAGCAAGTCTATTCCTCGGAGTCTTAGAAAATCTCTTGGACGTGTGCTCCAGGAGACATGGATGAGAATGTTCATGCAGCATTACCAATAATCGTAAAATAAAAGGACAAGACGCAAACGCCCATCACAGCAGAAGGGACAAGAATGGTGCTTGCTCATACCGTGGAGCATGAGTGACCTACAGCTTAAAACAACAACATGGATCTATCTCAGGAACAGAATGTTGAGTGAAAAGAGCAAGTCTCAGAAGAATACACAGAGTATGATTTTATTATGAGAAATTAGAAAAACATGCAAAATGACCATTTAGGGATGCAAACATATATAGTAAAATTATAAAGAAGGGAAAAGGAATGAGAAGAATGTTCAGGATGGTGGTGTTTGTAGTTACTACTATGAGGGTGGGAAGGGACTGGGATCATGGAGGCTCATGCAGGGCCTAAAAGAGTGGTCAATTCAATGTATTTGGCTGGGTGGTGGGTATATGGGTGGGTCATGGGGAGGGTGCATATATGAGTGGGTTGTGGGGGGCTGGGTAAATGGGTGGGTTGTGGGTGTTCTTATTTTAACCTTACACATATTTTATAATTGTTATTCTGCATTCCAATAATTATTTAACAGACTTAAAGGAGCAGATTTAAAGAGATAATTTTATGAAATTCAGGTAGACAAACAAAAAATACTAGTCACTCATTATCTCAGCCGAGGAGATAAACATGGGTAACCTTTTGGTGTAGGTTGTTCTGGGCTTTTATTGACTTATTTTGTTTGGTCATGCATTTGTCTCCACTTGTATGTGTGTGCAGGCTGAGACAGAGCTGGATCCAGTTGTTTCTCCAAGAAGGAGACCTGGTGATTCTCCTCCCCCACCCTCAGCACTTGTCTATGCAGGAGGAATTTTCTTTTTTGTGGTTGGATGGAGGTTTTTTGGATGGTTGGATGGATGGTTTTGGAGATTTTTTTTTTTTGGCAGGGGAAGATTTGTCCTAAGCTAACATCTGTTGCCAATCTTCCTCCTTTTTTTTTTTCCTTCTTTTTCCCCCCTAAAGCCCCAGTACATAGTTGTGTGTGGTTGTAAGTTCTTCTGATTCTTCTGTGTGAGCCGCCATCACTGCATGGCTACTGACAGATGAGTGGTGTGGTTCTGCGCCCGGAAACTGAACCTGGGCCACTGAAGAAGAGCATGCTGAACTTTAAACACTAGGCCATCAGGGCTGACTTGGGAGAATTTTTTCTGGGGCACATGAGTGGGACAAGAAGGGAAACCCCTGTCTGGCCTGTAGAATTGGTTTTTGGCCCAGATGGGAGAGGGGATGGAGCAGAAGCTGATTGAATGCCATCAATAAAAGACGTGGTGAGACTTGAAGCTCAAGGAGGCCCACTAAGGGGCCAAGCCCAACAGAGCATCAGTTTAGTACTAGAACTGAGTGACAATGTCGGACGGGGCCAGGGAGCAGTTTCCGAGTGGGACAGTCCCCACCAAGCCAGGCGGAGGGTCCTTTCTGCACGGTGCCTCCTCAATTGGCCCACGGTTCCTGCAGGAGTGTCATCAGCCTTGCTCCTGAGGACATGTGAGGCACCTGTAGCATCTCCCAGCAACAACTGGGGGAGGTTTGGGGAGGGCAGTGATAACACCTCGAGGTTATGCAGGTGAGAGCTCAGAGCTACCAGGATTTGAATATTAATGTTAATATAACTGCATTTATATACACAGCTGTCATTAAATAATATTTGATTAAATAATTTTTAATGGTTGCCATTGTATTCTATTGTTTGGATGTATTGTGGTAAATTTATCTGATCCCTTAAGTTGTTTCTCTTTACAAGTGACTCAGTGATAAATATTTGTTTTTATGAAAACATTCATGACAATTTCCTAAGGAGACATTCCTGGAAATAGACTTACTGGGGCAATAGGTTTGCAAAATTTTAAGGTTTTTCATACAAATTACTAAGCTGTCCTCCAGAATGAATGTGCACTCCCACCAGCAGTGAATAAAAGTAACTGTTCCCTCACACTCTTGCCAAGATGAGACATTATTATTTAAAAATATATTTTGAAAATTAAAGGGCCAAAAATTATGATGTCTCATTTTCATTTGCATTTCTTTGGTTTCCAGAGAAGGTAAACTTTTTTCATGTTTATTGGACTTTTTTTTGGCATTATTTGTTCATCTTTTGTCATTTTTTTCTATCTAGGTATTCATATTTTTCTAATACAATTTCAAGCATTGTTTATAGGTTGAGGATGAAACTCTTTTTCTATCATGTGATTTGTATTTCTTCCAGTTTGTCTTTTACATTTTTATATGGTTTTTGTTTTTTACTTTTATTTTGAAATAATCTCAAGCTGATGAAAAAGTTGCAAGTACCATACAAAGACCTTTTTTTTTGCAGGCCCATTTGAGTGGGAGTTGCTGACCTGATGCCCATCATGCCTGGGTACTTTAGTGAGTATTTCCTATAAACAAAGACATTATCCTATATACCCACAATACGACCATCAAAACCAGGAAGCTAACCTTGTACCTGGGTACCCGCTATTTCTCAGACCCCATTCAACTTTTGCCAATTGTCCCAACAATGTCATTTGTAGCAAAAGGATCCAGTTCAGAATCACGTCTTGCATGCAATTGTCAGGTCTCTTTATTCTCCTTCAATCTGGAAGAGTTCTCAGTCTTTCCTTGAGTTTCATGGCCTTGATACTTTGAAGTGTGCAGGCCAGTTTTTTGGTCAAATGGTCATCAAAGTGTGCTTTCAGATGTCTCCTCATGATTCGCTTCAGTTTATCCGTACTTGGCAGAATATCAGAAGTGGTGCTGAGTTCTCATTGCTTCCCATCAGCTCACACATGATTTGAATTGGTCTCATTACAGGAGAGTGAAGTTTGATCACTTGATTAAGGTGGTGTCTGCCAGATTTCTGTACCATAAAGTTACTTTTCCACTTTGTAATTAATACGTAGTTTGTGGGGCAGTACTTTGAGACTATGTGAATATCTTGTTCCTCTTCAAACTTTCAATTTATTCATTTGTATATTTTTATCTGTATAAACTTATGGATTTCTACTTTATGCAGTGGGTTATAACTCTTTAATGTCATTATTTATTTTGATGCTCAAATTATCCTAGGTTTGGCCAGTAGATGCCCCTTCAAGTGGGCTCTGTATCGGGCCGGCCCCGTGGCTTGGTGGTTAAGTGCGTGCGCTCCGATGCTGGTGGCCCCAGTTTGGATCCCGGGCGCGCACTGAGGGACCACTTCTCCGTCCATCCTGAGGCCGAGTCCCACATACAGCAACTAGAAGGATGTGCAGCTATGACATACAACTATCTACTGGGGCTTTGGGGGGAAAAAATAAATAAATAAAATCTTTAAAAAAAAAAAAAAGTGGGCTCTGTATCTTTCTGATTTTTGTCCTCATCATTCTTTGAGCACTTCCTTATTTTTTGGCAAACCAGGGTGTTCCTCCTCAGGCCTGGAATCAGCCATTTCTCCAAGGGGCCCTGGTTCCTTTTAGTGGAGAATAGTATTTAGAAGCCAAAATCTGAGTCTTAGGTGTGCTTGTTGCCATTGGGGTGTCACTGCTTCCTGTTTCTCTTTGTGGACATCATGTACATATAAACATACATTTGGACATTTACATCTATATTTATTCCATACATATCTACATATGTTGAAAACATATATATGTCCATAAAACCATGAGTTTAATGCCTCCAATTTTAATCATACACCATGGGGTAAATTCTAGCTTTCTCTCTTTCCATTGCTGTAACTGTTTTCTATAATGGTGAGAAACCTGGCTCCCATCTCATCATCTATATTATACTTTTAGTTGTTTGATCAATACTTTGTATGTAACCAGTCTTCCATCACTGCCACTGCCACTGCCTAGGGACATCCCTACCCCTCCCCCTCAGTGCAGATGCCCTTCTCATCCTGTTTGGGCTCCAGCACCCCCTGCCTGGAAACCCCCCTGTATGAATACCTCCTCACTCTTCTCAGGCTATATGACACTCCATTCTGGGTGTCCCCCACTCCCCAGATGCCCTCCTCACCCAACTTGGGCTCTGATGCTCCGCATGGGCCACCTACCCTCACATATGCCCCCTTCACTCCACGTTGACTGTGACACCCACGTGGGCCATGTCCCACCCTCATGTATGCCCCCTTCGCCCTGCTCAGGCTTTGACACTGTGTTGCTCCCCCACACACCCCAGACCCTGCCCATCTTGTATGGATGCCTACCTTTCTTGGCTCCACCTAGTGGCTTTTGGTCTAAATTGTTTTGGAAGGGAAGGGAAGAATGTGTATGGTGTATTTTGATGTACAGAAGTTTTACCTTTCAAAGAACATGAATCTATCCACCTTTTTCTTTATATTTTCTCAAATTAGTGCCATACTTAGGCCTTATTCGGTCATCTTAGTCTGGGTTCCTCCAAAAGCAAAGTCTGTGACAGGCGCTTGAGTGTCGTTTATTTTGGTGAGTGATCCCAGAGTACTGAGAAGAGGGAAACAGGGAAGGAGGGGAAGCCAACACAAGGGAAACGGGGGTTCAGTCCTGCCTGGGGCCTTATCAGGAATAGTGTGCAATGTGCCTCAGAATTGTCTCCCAACAGATGGAAAGGGGAAATATTCACCCTCAGCTTTTATCTCCCAAAGGCCAGCGGTTGCCCTAGGGAGTGTTAAATCCTTGCATGTCTGTGTTTGTGCACACACTGGAATGGCTGAGCGGGCTACTGCAGGTGTCCCACAGAGCTGTGTCAGAGAAGCCGGGAGGAAAGAGAGAGAGAGAGGGACAGGGAGGGAGGTGGTGTGGCAGAGGTGAAGGATTGGCAGACCACACCTAGTACAGTGGTTGCTATGGCAGTAGCCAGAGCAAAAGTTGTGCTGAGAGGATGTGCCAAGGGGCATAAAAGATGATGATGTACAACTCAAAGAATACGAATATTAATCTGCATTTTCTCTTAGTATGGCTTATATTGTATTTTAACATTTAACCTATCTGAAATTTATTTTGAAGTATGCTGTGAGGTAGGGACAGAGTTTAAGTCTGTTCCCTGGTGGGTTGGTAGGTTATCCCCAAACCATAATTCACCAAGTATTCCATATTTTTCCACAACCATATTAAATTCAGTCTTGAAAGTATATTAAAAATTTAAATATATCAAGTCTATTTCGTTGCTCTGTCTGTCCATTTCTTTGCTGGTACCATACTGTTTTAATTATTATAGCTTTAGAATGCATTTTAATGTTGGCAGAGCAAGTATCCCTTTAATGACATTCTTTTTCAGAAATTTATTAATGAGTGGTAGTAGTTAATTTTTCTAGAGGAACTTCTGAATTATTGTGTTTTCAATTCCGTTTCCCCTTCCCCTGGGGGAAAAGCCCTGTGCTTGTATATTCTTCAGTTAAGTAGCAAACTCTTGTTTCACAGATGGCCAGGTGACATAAAAGCAGAAGACATAAAGATGCAGATGGTGTATTTCCACTCGCTGTGCTGCCTGCCTGTTAATTTTTACCTTCACAGCAGTCCTGTGACTTTAGGAAGGGTGGTCGGTCATTGTGTTGACCACAAGCACAAGGCTTAGAAAGGTTTTGCCCAAGGTGACACAGTTAAATTTCGGAACAGGACTAAATCTCAGTCTTGTATTCCGAAGGCTCTTTAGCAGCAGCGTCAGTTCCATCAGTCCAGAAATCAGGACTGAAGTCTGTGCTTCTAATGGGAAATCTTTGGTCCTGATATGTTTAAATAGAAGCATGATTTTAACTGAGGCTCCAGGAGGACCTTCCTAGGAGTGAGGGGCATGAGATGTTAGAACAAAAAATAGGAGGGCATCTTCTGTGATGGTCTTCAAATAGAGAGCCTGGTTCTAAGCACTGTGTCTCTGGCACACGGAGCCAGTCCTGCACTCTGAGCACCCCCTACCTTGGGCCCTGCTAATGGGTGATGCTCCTGCCAACAGCCACTGCTGGCCTCTGCTGTGCTGCCCGCCCCTGGCCTGCCTGGACCTCAGCCCCTGCAGTCTCCTTGGCCCACTTCCTCTTAGGCTTGTGGCTGGATCTCTGGTTATACCTGAGTTGGTCCTTCTGTCCTCCCTATCCAGATCCTTCCTAGCCTGGGCCATCTCAGCTCTGCAGAAGCACCCTGGGAACAAAGGTATACCACTAGAACAGAGGTGGGTTCCTTGGGTGAAGTCGTTCCTGCCCTGCCAAGACACTGCTCTTGTTTGTAAATTTCAACAACCAGAAAGAATCAGGGTGCTACTTGTTTCTTGGTGGTGAGAAGAAAACAACTGAATGCCTCCTCTGAGCCAGGCCTTTTATAGGTCACCTCACTTAATCTTCCCACGAGTCCTATAGGAAGGGTGCTTATCTCCACTTGACAGATGGGGAAACTGAGGCCACAGGGCTTATGGAACTTAGGTTCTAAGTCACGTGGCATGTTAACAGTGAAGCCAGGGCCAAATCCCAGGTCTGCCCGACTCCAAGTCCAATTCCACAATGTGATGTTGGCATCCTTGCTGTGCACTGGGCACTGTGCTTTGGGTCTGTAGCTGTCTCCCTATTGCCAAAGATTTGAGCTGATCAACCGAGGACATTTCTTTGTAGGTCTCTATTTTTCTTAGAGCCGTTCTCTGTTTTAAGCACATGGTGCGTAGACTTTTGGAGTCTGATCTATTGAGCTGGGCATGTTTGGAAAGCTGTAGAGCGGTGGATGTAGAAAGACCATGTGAGATGGAGTCCTATCTGTTGGGCCAGTCAAGCCTCATGTGTTTGCTGCTTTCATTTTCCTCTGGCTCAGGAAAGGATGGTTTCGTTTTGCAAATGAAGGCTGAGGACTTTTGCCAGCTTGCTAACTGCCTTGCCCCCATCAGATGTGTCAGACTCACAGAACATCACTCCCCAGCTGCAGGCACCTGGTTCTGAGTGGCTGAATAGAAAACCACTCATTCCCCTCCGCAAGAGAGGCGCCCAGAGCAGATATTTCAATATATTCCAATTTAGCCGAGGGAAGGCAGAACATGGATGCTGTTGCCAAGGAAACCACCTCCTTCCTCCCCGTGTGCTGTGCATACGTGTATCACTTCATCTCTCCGCTCTCCAAGGTAATATCATAGCCCTGTGCTTGGGGAAGGGTTTTTAAAAAGGCATATAAAACCTCTTAGCATCGAGAAGATTCATTAAATGATCTCACTCCAGAGAAGCTTAAATTATTCTTTTTAGACCCTTTTATGCTGAGGATGGGGAAATGGCTGAGTCAGTGCTATCTCTCCTAGCCCAGTGTGGTGTCTTGCTGGAAACAGTTTTCAGAAATAAACAAATCAGGATTCGGAAGCTTAGATAGGGAGAGAGTGTGTGTAATGATAACGAGGCAGTCATGTAGCTGTAGTGTCACTGGCTCATCCCTCCGAGTAGATCTGCCAAGACCACCTTGATCCACAGGCCTCCTGGGTGCAAGGCCGCGTTTCGCAGGGCAGGCTTCAAAGCATAGACAAGAGAGGGTCTCTGTCGCAAGGCCACCTGTCAAAGGGCCCCTGATTGGGGAACTGTGTGGAGATTGCTGCTGCCCAGTCTGTTCTGTGGTGAAAGCCTGGGGCTGTTTCTGTCCTTACTCTGGTGTCTGGTCCCAGTCTGCCTCTCTCTCTCCTGATCTTGCCGTCATGCTCATCTCACCTGCCCTGATTCTGCCTGCTCACATCAGCACAGATCAGCCCTACGCCTCACAACCGAAAAGGCATACAGTCTCTGCTCTTGATGACCTGAGAGCTCCTTGCGTGCGTTGCCCCTGATCTCACACCTTCTCTTCTTAGCCCTTCTCTGCTTCTGGTGCTCAGATCCCCTCTCACCTGTTGGACAAGTGGATTCAGTTTGGCTTCCCCTGTTTAATTAGTGGCACCAGCCAAGGATATTGGCTTGTATTAGTGTTTCTCACCTGGGGGCAATTTTTTCCACCCATGGGGACATTTGGTAATGTCTGAAGACATTTTTGGTTGTTATGTCTGGGGGGCTACTACTGGCATCTGGTAGGTAGAGGCCAGGGTTGCTGCTAAACATCCTACAATGCACAAGTCAGTCCCCACAACAAAGAATTAGCCAGTCCTAAATGTCAATAGTGCTGAGGTTGAAAAACCCGGGCTTGTACTTACTCTCTTTGCTCATTCATTTAATATATATTTATTGAGTACCTACTATGCACAAGGCTCTAAGCCAAGATCTGGGGATGTGAGTTGAACAAGACAGACGTAGTTCTGCTCACTCTCTCACTTATAGCCAACTGGGTGATATTAAACAAATAATTATACAATTAAATTATTTACTTTCAGCTGGAATCCTGATCCTGCTTGGATCTCCTGCCCCAGCCCCAGCCCAACCTGCCCTGGCTCCTGGGTGGGGTATGGACCTCCATGGCATCCCCACCCCCACCCCCACCCCACCGAGCCTGGCTGCAGGGCAGGTTGTAGTTGGCCCCACAGGTTCCTTCCTGGACAAGCCATAGGCTTTCCTAGGCTTTAGAACCAGAAGACCTGGGTTTGAATCCCACCTCCACCACTTACTAGCTGTGTGACCTTGGACAAGTTACTTAACCTTTTTATGCCTCAGTTGCTTTTTCTGTAAAATGTAAATAATTGTAATGTCTGTCTGGGATGGTTGTCATGAGGATTAAGTGAGTTACTATATGTGGAGTTCTTGGTTCACAGTAAGCCATTTATGTTTTGCTATCATTATTACCATTACTGTTTTCCCAGCTTGTTGGCCTGGTGACACAAACAAAGCGGAAACTTCTGTCTCTGCCTCTGTGGCCATCTGCTCGCCTCCACAGAGCTCAGCCATGCCTGACATGCCACAGACCTCCTTTCTGTGCCCCTCTGGAGAGCTCGCTGCCAAGAGGTCAGTGGGTGTTCTGCCTGGGTACTTTGAGGGCTTCCTCCACCTGGAGGAGGAAGATGACAATGACTGTGGAAGCAGAGGGTTGTCATGGAAGGCACCTGTCCCAGGTTGTTGCAACCTGGGCTCTAGGCTGGCTTTGCATGGGCTGCTTTGCCCCAGGTCTTGGCCTCACCATTTGTCCAGGGGGATGATGGACTGAGATGGACGTCTTTCTTCCCCACCATTCTGTGCCTTGGCTTTCTCTGTCCAGTGTGAAGAGTAACTTGGGCTTTCCCTACCTCCCAGGGCTTCTGTGAACATCACGTGTATGAGATAGAGGGCTCCAAATAACATTGGTAGCAGCCATTGCCTGGATGGCTACCACTGTGTCTGACTGCAGGGCGGGTGAGGGGAAGGGAACTGACTGTAACTGGACATCCTCTTTGCAACTGGGCTAGGAGGCTGATGTGTGTCGTCTCGTTTAATCCTCCAATAATGCTGTGGGGAAGACGCAGCATCCTGATCTCACAGTGGAGGAAACTTGATTGTAGACACATTAAGTAACCTGCTCAGTCTCACACTGAGAGGTGACAGCCCCAGGACTGGTAGCCGTGGTCTGTCTGCCTTGAAAGCTCATGCCATGTCCCTGTATGTGAGGTTGCTCCTGGCCCATTGGGGAAACCCCATAGCATCCAAGAACTGCCAGCACGGGTTCCACATCTGGTTATCTTGGATGACCAGGATCAGCAGAGGTGCTTTGCCAGCGGGGAAGCACCTACCCTGCCTCTGTCCAGGTGGGCTGGGGTGGGCCTGGGCCACCTGCTACAGGGTGGTGGGACTCCAGGGTGCTCCGGGGCCTGCCAGCAACCCCGGGGCCAGAGGGTCCTGCTGCCCCTCCTGGGAGGCCAGTGACTGTGTCTGGGCCCACAGCCCGGCACTGACAGTTCTTTCTGCTCTTGTCTTTTCTTCTCCTACCCACCTGCTAATCTCGCTTTCACAGACAAAGCCTCCCCCTGCTCTCCCCCTTTCCCTCTTCACTCCCTTCCCCGGCTTTTGTACTTTATGATGCGGGGACTTTGGTGAGGAAACTCATTAGAGTTATTATTCCATGCACAGAAATGTGTCTTTCATCCCATTCATATTTCATGTTCCTCCCACTTGATCTTTTGACGCTTTTTAATTCCTGATATTACACAACGCACACACACAGCTCTCGTCCGGGATCGCTCTTACTATAAAGTTGTCATTATTGTTCTCCGTGTGAGGAGTGCTCCTTGTTATGTATTTATTAATTTCTAAAAAAGATTTCAGTATTTTGGGATTGATGCTTTCTGATGCTGTTGACTTTGAGTGGTTGCAGGGAGTGGGTGACATTGTGATAGGAGGAAGTGTGGGAACAGAGGACAAAGGTCTGGATTCTCATCCCTGCTGTCACCTTTCCTCTCTAGGGGCCAGGTATCTGTCTATGAAATGGGCAGATCCATTCCCGATGGCCTAGTTCAACCCCCACATCTGGCATCAATTAGGACTTTTTGGGTGTAAGCAGGGAGTCTAAACTCTGTCTAACTTACCATAAGAGGAATATTTGGGGAGGAGACAGGGCCACCCGCAGAATCACAGAAAAGGCTGAAGAATCGGTCCTGAGAGAACAGGGCAGCTCTGGGGACCTGGAAGCAGGGTCCCAGGCTGTGTCTTTAAGCTCTGTGGGAGGGAGGCTGGAGATCTAATGTCTGTCAGTGGCTCTCTTCTCAGCTCAAGTTTCAAATTCCAGGGAGAGAACTGATTGACAGTTCTGTTAGGATTTCATCCAATGAGGGCAAGTAGTCCCACCAAAGTAAGATGTTGTTTCCAGAAGGAGGGCAATGGATGCTGAGTAGGTGGAACAACAGATGCCCACTACACAGTCCATACAGTGGGAGGTGGCAAGACCACTGGACAAAGAAAGGAGGAAGCAGTTCTTTCTGGCTCTAAATCTTTGAACAAGAGACATATTTATGGGCCTCAGAGATTGCCTTCTAGTTCAGGGGCTGGGAAACTTTCTCTGGAAAGGGCCAGTTAGTAACTAATTTTGGCTTTCTGGGCCACGTGGTTTCTGCCATAACTACTCAACTCTGCCATGATATTGTGAGAGTAGCCATAGCCAATCTGTAAATGAATGGGTGTGGCTGCATTCCAATAAAGCTTTATTTACCAAAGCAAGCAGTGGGCTGGATTGGGCCTGTGGGTCACAGTGCACTGATCCCTGTTCTAGTTGATTGGTTGCATTTCATAGAGGAGAAGGTCCCTCCCAGCTTTAGCAATTGATGTCTCTCTAAGACTGTGGCTCTCCAACTTGGCTCTACTTCAGAATACTCTAAGGAGCCGAATCAGAATACGGATGTCTGGGACCTCCAGACTTCCAAGTCAGAATTTCCAAGAATGGCCCAGGGGTCTGTATTTTTCACATGTGCCCTAGGTGACACAGACCTATGCAGTGTTGTGAACTGGTCCAAGACTCAGTCAAGGAGACAAGACCATCTTACGTGAAATGTGGAAGAAATAGATGAGATGGGGTGGGCTTAGGAGCTGAGAGGAGAGTGAGGCTCCCAAGGGCTGGGGGAGAGTGTGTGTGCAGGGCAGGTTTCGTGGAGGAGGGCTCAAGCTGGCCCCAAAGGGAAGTCTGAGCTGTCACAGTACTAACTAGGCTTTTTCTAGCTCCCAGTCTCTTTCCTCATTCTGTGCTCTGCCATTAATTAGCCAGGAGGGATGTTGATTAAAATTCCAGGTGCTAAACATGAAACATTTGATTCCCTGCCGCAAGGCAGCGATGTCTCAGGGCGGTTTCTTGTTTTTATCATTCTGAAGGGGCTACACACATAACCCAGCCTCATCTCCGGCTCCTCTTCCCCTTGCAGTTGTGTCCCACTGCCCAGCTTTGTGACAACCCCCTTTCTCCTTTGCCCCAGACGACACCTACCTGTGCGTCTTTCTAGTACTGACCTTGTTCTGGCAAACTCAGCTCCTTCCTGCTATAATTTTTAATGGGACTAAGAGCCATGTGGCTCTCTCCCATCTCTCTCCTCTTTCCATGTGTTCTTCCCCAACAAACACCCCACCCCTAAAACCTCTGGGGCCTCTTCTGCTGGGGTGGAGGTGGGGTGGTGTACTCTGTAGGTGTTCAGCTGTAAAGAGGAGAATGGGATCCTAGGCTATGGCCCTGGGCCCAGAAGGCCCCTGGCGTCACTGCTTTCCCCTTGGACCCAGACAGGGAGCTTTGCTTAGTACAATAGAAAGCATCTATTGCCTGCCCAATATTCATCTCCCTCTCTAGTGACAGAACATCCCTTTTCTTGGAATACACTCCATCCCTACTCTGAGTCCATGTGGATTGGGTGTGATAACTCCAAGGTGGGCATGTGACCCTGGGCATGTGGTGCAGGCTTGGCAAATCAGTGCATCAGATTCCCTCTGACACAGTAGTTGGTCCAAGGATGGGTCTGTGGGCAAAGTTAGTCAGTGTTGGCACTTGTGTGGGGTTGTGGAGAGGAGAGAACTCTCTTTGTAGATTTAGGGTTGTGATGCTGTCAACCTGAGCTTCTGGGTCCTCCAAGTGGGGAGAGTGTGTCTGAGAGTGAATGCAGCAGAGAAGAAAACAAAGCCAAGAGACAGAACAGAGAGAACCAAAGAGTGAGAGAGAACAGAGAGAACCAAAGAGTGAGAGAGCAAACACAGGTCCAGGGGATGTGGTTTAAGCCTCTGGATCCAGCTGGACCTGAAGTCAAAAGACCTACCTGTAGACTTTGCTGTTATATGACTCTCACATTGTTTTTGGATTAAGCCACTTTAAGCTACAACTCAGAGAGCCTTGATTGATAGTGTACTTGATGCTGGCAGTGTGGGTCCCTCAACAGGGATGCCTGAGCTGCAGGTAGACTACTATAGTCAGCTGTGAACTCCTTCTTGTCCTGAAAGAACAGCCCAGATTAGTGCTCACCGGGAATAAGTACCCAACAGTTAATCGCAGCAGGGTTAATCATGGGCCCGTTGTGCTCTGAGAGCTTTGTCAGAACAGGCACATGTCCATTTCTGTCCCTCTTCACACCCCTCGTGCAGTACCCAGCACGGTCGTCAGTAAATGTGTTGATCGTCCAGCTGATCCAGAGGCAGCACAGCCCTCCTCACCACTACCCAGTCACTGGAACACTCTCCTGCCTCTCAGTCTCCTTGGTATCATCCCATCCCATTTACCCTTAGAAGCCTTACTTCCTTGCTCTCCTTAATACAGCTCTAGCCTGTTCCCACTTTTCTGTCTCCACTTCCACTTGCTTAGCTTGGACCTCAACCTTTCCCAAGGAGGAAGCCATATGGTCTTGGATCTGACACCTAACCTGAGTGGCCTCAGTTCCCTTACCTGTGAATGGGGATGAGGCAGCACCCTAAAGATGTGAAGTGTGCCCAAGGATTTGAATGTGAGGGGATACAGGGGCCCACTGAGCCAACTAAGACAACCTCATACTAAGACAACTCATAAAATGGAGTAGAGCAAAGACACAAAGTCACCTTCAAGGGGCAGTGGGCCTAGAAAGCTTAGAAATCACTGACTGAATGTATGTGAAGGCTGTGCCCATAAGAAGAGAGTCTCATCAGCCAACAGGAATGGAGAAATGGGGTGGCCTAGACGCTCACATTGGCAGGGCCCTGGATGGCTGGACTGGGCTCTGGCCCACCTACGGGCCCCTGTCTGTCATGAAGAAGGACACGTCACAGCCTGATGCCCCTGACTCTCCTGGCAACCCTCTAATGCTCTGGCTTCCTGTGTTGCTAGCCATCGGGGAGAGAATGTGCTGGTCAGACAGTAGAATAGTCTGCAAATGAATATGCTGGCATTTGGGTTTTGGCCATTGCCCTTGTGAGCCATGAGTCAGCATCCTGGAGCCTGTCAAGTGTGGGCGCCGATGACTGTGCATTTCTGGTTTGCAGGGCTTGGTCAGGCCCTGGCCCAGGGTTCTCAAGGTTGGGAGGGTATCAGTGTAACTGATGGGCCCTACTCCAGAGGTTCTGACTGATGAGGTTGGAGTGGGACCAGATGCTTCCATTAAACAACTCCTCAGGAGGTGCTGAATCCCGATGCCCAGACGCAGAGACCATGCTACTCCAGGCCACCTGTCGGCCTCCTTTCCAGCCTCCACTGAACCTCTACACTGGGTGCTGCTGATTGGCTTTGGGGTTTACTTGAGTAATTTACACATAGTCCATTTTAATTCCCTTGAGACCCCCAAGCAGAGTTTGATGAAATTAAACAAGCAACACCAGACACTCCAGTGAGAAAAATAGCCACTTGATTTGGAAGTTGTGAACACAAAGGGACAAGCTGTGCCAACAGTTGTCTGTCCTCTGAATATTCTACCTCTGGACCCATAGTTGACTCTTAGACCATCTGGGCTTTGCTCCCCAGGGTGGGCGTGACTTAGGGTAGATGTGATTGTCATGGTCCTCTGTGTGGGATGACCCCCGTTTGTAGTGACTTGGCTTTTTGGTACTGGGGAGGTTGTAAGTTGGCTCTTGAAGCATTTCTAAATGACGAGAGCTGAGCATGGAAGCAGCACCCTCCGCTCCTGTGCTCCAGAGTGGCAAGCCCTCCTCTGGTCCCTCTCCCAAGGCTGCTGGATCAGGAGTGGTTCTCACTCATCCAGCTCCTCCAAGCTCACTATGGGCTCTCTTACCTTATGTGACTTAGAAGCGCACAGGTAGGGTGACTGTAGAAAGCAGACTATTTCTCTGGCTAGGCTCTGTTGACCTGGCCAAAATCATCTCAACTCCATGATACATTTTGAGCCAAAGTATACTCGCTATTGGAACCGTGGACATCATTGGCACGGCCTCACTTCTACTGCATTTTCCTCTCCAAATCTCTGCCATCACCTCCACCTCATTCACTCTTTGCAGTTAACCCCACGTCCTGCTTTGCAGAGAAAATGGAAGACATCAGATGGGAATGCCAATCTCTTGCCACCAAAATTCTAAATTTAAAAACATTGTCTGCCATCTTGTCTTTGTTCTCCAGGCCTCTTCTCGATTGAGGTTGAGGCCACCACTTGCTGCTGTCTTAAGGACCCCTCATTGCTCTGTCTTCATGCTCTCCCTTCACTAAACTATTCCTGTCAGCATTCAGATGTGTCTTTATCTTCTCCATATTTACAATGGAGTTCTTTCCTTCCTCTTCCTCCGCCCCTCCACCCACTCAGCTCTGTCTTTGTCCCCATTCACAGCCAAACTTATTGAGAGAATAATCTACACTCTCCTTCCTACTTCCTCACCTCCCTCCTCCCCCTCAGTCCATTTCAATGGGAACTCTGCCCCCATACTCCTCCCAGAGTGCACTGAACAGTCACAGAGACCTCCATGTTACCAAGTCCAAGGACACTTCTCAGTCCTTACCTTACTCAAACTTGCAGAAACATTTGACACACTCAACAGCTCCCTCCTGTAAAACCTCTTCCCTTTCACAACAACTGAATTATCCTATTTTCTTCTTCTCTCTTCTTCCTTCTCAGCCTCCTTTGGGAATATTCTCTGTCTGTTCCTTATCTCAGCGATTTCCAAACTTTAAGGTGCCTAAAAATCATCTGGGGTGCTTGTTAAAATGGAGATTAGATTCTCAGGCCCCATACTGCATACATTTTGATTTGGTGGTTTTCATGCAGGCCCAGGACTCTGCATTTTACAAACTGTCCTGGTCATCTGATACACATGGTCTTGAGAAATCTTGCCTTAATTGTTGGTGGTCCTTTGCTTGGGCCTTTTCACTCTTCCCCGTTCACATTTCTTTAATTTTTTTTTATTTTTTTGTGAGGAAGATTGGCCGTGAGCTAACATCCAATGCCAATCCTCCTCTTTGTGCTGAGGAAGACTGGCCCTGGGATAACATCCGTGCCCATCTTCCTCTACTTTATATGGGATGCCGCCACAGCATGGCTTGACAAGTGGTGTGTCAGTGCACGCCTGGGATCCAAACCTGCGAACCCTGGGCTGCCGAAGTGGAGCGCGTGCACTTAACCGCTGCGCCACCAGGCTGGCCCCCCGTTCACATTTCTTTTGATGTCTTACCTGGCCCAAGGCATCAGCTACCACCTGGAGTCCACTTTCTATCTCCCGCGCAGTCATCACTTGAGCTTCAGAACCACATATCCAACTACCTACAAGACAGCTCCATGAAGGTGTGCCAAAGACACTAGAAGCATTCAAAGCAGAACCTCATCTTCTCCAAGCTTGCCTGTCCCCCTGCGCCCCTCCCTGTCACTGGCACCAGTACCTTCCCAGTTATCCAAGTGAGAAGTCTCAACTCCCCTTTTCTTACTGCCCCACGCCAAAGATCCCGTCAATTTGCAAGTCCAGCACACTTGAACTCCTAAATAGGTCTTGAATTCACTGGTTGCTCTTTATTCCCACTGCCACTGCCCTGTCCAGGGCCCTATAATTTTTCTCCTGGATAAGCCCCTACCTGGGCTCTCTGCCTCCAAGCTAGCTTTCTCCCATCTGGTTTCTGCACAGTGACTGAGGGGCCTCTCCAGAGCTTCAATCTGACTTTGTCACCCTCTACATTCAAGCCCGTTGTCCTGTTGCCTCTGTTTGGACAAAATCCACCACTTATCCTGGCACACAAAGCCTTTCATAGCTCCCCTCCCATCTCCAGGTACTCATCCATCTGCAAGATCAAGCGGCCCCCTCTCCAGCCTGGCTCAGTCCCAAGGCTGGGCAGAACATTCAAAAGATCATGGCAAGCTTTAGTACGTTTCTGTCCTTGAGATAAAATACAGAGTCAGGTTGTCAAATCAGACTCCTAAGAATTCAGAGATCTTACCCAGTGTTAAGCTTTACTAATAATTGCAAGAATACAAATAATTGTGAGACACAGGTACAGCACGAGGTCTGGAATCACCAATACTGCTCCCCAGGACCTTTCTTGCCACATTAGGAGGTGCCGTGGAGCAGATTTATCACAAGAGGTCTCTATGTGATACATGCAAGGCATCCCTTACTAAAAAGGGAGCTATTTTGGTCATGAAACATCTCCATTTTATTCTCTGATAGTTGCTTACCTTGCACAACATTTCCCAGGGGGCCATACCCCATAAATCCGTAGGTTCCAGGTTTGTTTACCATAAGCAGTCCTAGACAGATAGGGCACATCTTGCTAAAAGCATTCCATAGATAAGAACTCTTCTGCTAGCCGATATCATCAGTGTGTTTGCCAGGGCCTCTGTCCTAGCGTGATTATGAGGGGATTTGACCAGGTCATTTCTCTTTCTTTCCCAGTAAAGGTAGAGAATGGCCTGTGCTAACCCTTTCCTCCCTAGTCCTGCTTTGCCCACCTCTGATGTGTCTGTGTTCCCAGAACTCCATCCTTGGCCTCCTTGCTCCTTCCTCTACACATGTGCCATTGAGGATCTCCTCCTCCAGTCCTGTGGCTTCCTTTCTCTAAATAGTCTCCGAAATTCATATCTTACACCCTTGAGCTTCAGACCCACACATTCCACTATCCGTCAGATACCTTGGTGTCCTCCAGGTCCTCAAACTACATGCCCATTGCCGACCTCATAGCCCTTCCAGATCCGTTCCTCTTCCTCTGGCCCCCCTCAGGGCAATAGCCCCCACATCCACCTGGCTGCCTAGAAACCTTGAATCATCCTGGTTCTACTACTCACGATCTCTTTGACTTACGGTAAGTCAGAGAGGGTGAAGTCTCTGAGCCTCCGTTTCCACATGTGTAAAATGGGCATGACAGCAATACCTGCTTCACAAAGCTGTTGTAGGATTAAATGAGATGATGCAGCCAAGTGCTTATCACAGTGGCTGGCACACAGTAAGTGCTCAATAATTATCAGCAAGTGTCCTTGACTCCTCTTCTCTGCCATTCCCCAGGGCTACTCATTACCACATGCTGTAGATTCTGCCTTCTAGGGGCCCATTTTCACTATCCTCTCTTCCGTGCTCCCGTCTCTGCCTCCACCCAAGACAACAGCCTCAGAACTGGCCTCCTGGCGTCGTTCTGTGTGGCCCTTCCAATCTCCCTTGTACTTCATTGCCAGAGAAATTCTTTACAATTGCACACCTGGTTTTGTCCCTTCCTTGGAAGACTCTACTGCTCTTGGGGTAAATTCCACATTCCTTAAAGTGGCTTAGGAGGCTGATATGACCTGGTGGTACCTGTCCCTGTGACTCCTCACCTCCAACGCTGACCACGGGGAACCTTGAATTTCAGTTCCTCTGACCGTCAGAATTTGGCCCATGTCCTCTCCATAGCCTGGAAGACGCTTCTCCTTTCTCGCACCGCCACCTGACGAACCCTCCCACCATCTCCTGCACTCTTGAAACACTCTGCGTTTCTCCCATCAGAGCACTTTCCACCCGTGTGGTCACTGCCAGGTCACAGATCGGGACCCTTGGTGGGGCTGTGAGCAGCGGGGGCAGGGCCATGGCTGGTTCCTGGTTGTAGCCCCAGCACCGAGAACAGCGCCCGGCAGAGTAAGTCCCTGATCTCGAATGGTGTTGTTAAATGGAGGGGCAGGGTGAAATGGGGGATGGTGAAACAGGGAGGAACCCCTGAGTCTGGGGGTTTTCCGGCCATATTTAGAGAGGTCTGATTATATTGGAGTTATTGTATTAATGAGCTCTTTGGACCAGGAGGGCCCAGGTCAGTTCGGCCATGGCACTGGAGATCAGGCCCCTTGAAACAGATCTGAGACATGGCAATTAGCGATGGAGAGCAGGCCCCCATTCCCTGCCCCCTCCTTAGCTGCCCTGCCGGTCTCCCAAGGGTCGGGGCACACAGCTCATGCTCTGCCTCTGGGGGTGGCGGAGGAGTAGGTAAGTGTTCACAAGGTTTTCTTCCTCCAACATTGTCTCCACCCTGCAGGAGACAGAGGCTTCACCTGGATCTGCTAATCCTGCTGCCAATCTGTTAGTGCTGTAACCCGTGTGCTGGGCTGTTTGTTCTCCTGTTTCAAGTGACTTGTCTCTAAGAACCTCTCCAGAGGGACAGTTCAGGCTGGGGGTGGGGGGTATTATCCATACTCCGTTGTCTGCAGGAAGCACTCACCACTCAGGAGTGCACATGGAGGGGTTGGAGGGCACTAGGGAGAGGTGGCAGTGAAAAGTCACCCCTACCTGTCCCAAATCCAGTCTCTGCCACCATCCTCAAAGAGAGTACGACTTCTGACCACAATGACAGTTTAATCGCCTCTGTCCTGAGGGTCTTGGGGCAGGAGGGTGCCAGAGAAGGTGGAGTCAGGCCTTGTGCCCTGGCTTAGGCACCTTGCTCCCCTGACCCGCATGTGTCGTGTGGGTGTTCCCTCTGTCTTTGCAGGGGCTCCCAGTCACTCCTCCCTCCTCTCCTCCTGCTCCTGTGTCTTGTAAGTTCTACTGTCTCTTCCATCTGCCGACTGTTGGTGGCTTTCCTCTCTGCCCATTATCTGCTGGCTCTGCAGAGGGAGGGTTAAGCTCTGCTCTGAGGAGGGGTGAGGTAGAGAGTACCAGGGAGGCGGGTGGGAAGGCTCTCCAGGCTGGGGCTGATTTCTTCTAAACCAGCAGCAATCAAACACGCCTCACCACTGTGAGAATTAATCGTCTTCTCAAGCTCCTCTTCAGACAGGTGAGAAATGTATGCGCTTCTTATTAACATGAGCGTGACCCTGTTTCTTGTGAAATGACAACCCTGGTCCGATTATGCTCAGGGAGCATCCCCACCTGCCTGCCCTGGGCTGTGTACAAAAGCTCCCTTGCATTAACTGACAAGTGAACCGTCCCAAGTCCATACCTTCTCTGTAATCAGCAGACAATGCCCACATTTCCTCCCTGGCACAGGATGGGGTCAGGAAGAAGTTCTAGGTACCTCACCACAGCTAAAGTATATGCCCAGCAGCAGGGGAAGTGAAAGTGGGAAGCTATTCATAGGAGTGGCTGGAAGAGTGCTGGGATGGGAGCTGGGCGACCTGGGGCCAGTCTGCTATTTGCTAGCTGTGTCTTTGCCACCGAGTCCCTTCCCCTCTATGAGAGTGGAGGGCTGGCCCATTACACCTGGGAGGGCTTTTGAGTCTGATACTTGCTGATTCCAGGCTATCACTGAGTACAGCCTTAGAACTTCATAAAAACTGGGCTCCCATTTTCAATGTTGGAGAAAAGGTCTAGAAAGTTCTCTAGAAGACTGACTTAAGAAGCCAGATCAGTGGTCAGATAAAGGCCTTCCCCCAAGATACAATGTTGCTGAAGGCACCAGAAAAGCTTCTCTTCCTGGAGGCTCAGCCCAGCCTGTGTGTCTAGTGGGAGGCAGAGGAGGGCCGGGGAGGAGAGAGTGTGTATGTTCCTTTGTTCAGACATTCTCTCACTCATCAAATATTTATTGAGTGCCTCCTGTGATCAGGCAGCATGGGAGAGTGGGAAGAAGTCTGTGGTCAGCCAGAGTGCCCAGCTCAGCCTCTTACTCCAGTGTGACCTGGACAAATGGCTCCTGGCCCCTCGGATGTGGCTGTGAACCCTGCCTGTCTCGTGCCACCCGCGTGAGGATGAACTGAGATGGTGTTCCTGGCGTGGAGCAGGCCTCGCCCCACGCCATCCCCTTCTCCCTCTTCTGCATGCACAGCAGTGTGCCGGGTATCCCAGAGGACACCAAGGCCATTCAGAAAATGCCACTGTCCTTAATTGTGTGCAGACCCATGAGGGAGCAGCCAGGTGCATGTCCAGAAATACCTTTGATACAGAGCAGGGACCAGTGCCCTGCAGTCTGGGGAGGGAGGGGCATGACCAGAAGCAGTTTTATGGAGTGACGCTGAGTTGAGCCTGGAGCAGGTCGGCATTTGGAGGAGAAAGGAGGAAGGTCATTGCAGGGGCAGGGAACAGCTTGAGTTAACGCACGGATGCACAGAGCTTGGGAGGACGAGGAGGAGAAAGAAGACTGTGTGTGGGGTGTGTGAAGACAGTCACTCTGTGCAAGATGGTGTTTCTCTGCAGGCACTGGGGGAGGGGTGTTTGGACCACTCTGTCTTGAGAGTTGGGGGTGTCCTACTGGCATCTGGGGGAGCTATTCTAGGCTCTCCACTGACAGAATAGTGGTCTTGGGTAATCCATCCAAGCTCAAATTCATCCAAGACTTGCAGTGCTTGAGGATGAGTGGTAAATATTATGGGATGCTCAAAGCTCCCAAGGAGATGATAGAACAACCCTGAAGTTACACTAAGGGCTACACTGGTAGGCTGACTCCTCTCATCCTCCTGATGATCACGGCTTGTCGTGGGGTGCTGACTGTTATGGTGATGGCGTGGCTGAACTGGATGGCAGTGGTAGAATATTGCAAAGGGAGAATGGGTTTTTGGCTTATCAATAGGCTTAGTTCAAATGAAGTCCTTCAAAACAGCATCAAGAAGGGGTACATCTTTTTCCCATGGTATTGGTAGGTGTCATGATGTCAATAACAGTTCTAATCTTCGGCAAGCAGCCAGACTGGTTTCTGTCTTCTCTATGTTACTCAGGACCCCATGGGACCAGGGATATTAACAGGAAGGAGGGTCCAGATAGAAAATGTAGCAGAACAGCAGTGGGTATGAGTGGACATCCAGTGCCCACAGCCCAGTTCCCAGCCCCGCCATGTCTGTGGAACTCTCAGTGGATTTCTTGCCCACCTTTCCCCCCAAATGCTATGTTAGCCCCACGCCAGGCGCAGAGGTGGGTGCTAGTTAGGGAGGCACACATGGCAGTGCAGCCGATACGGCCGGGACCAGGCAGAGACCAGATGGAGAAGCAGGCCAGGGCAGTGGGAGGGGTGGGGTCGGGGTGGGGACAGCATAGGGAGTCTTCAGATGCCAGGTGATTCCCGAATATGATTCTGAGGACTCAAGATTTAGAATAGGATTCTAAAGATTCCCAAGGCTGTGAGCTTATTCACGGTTGGGGGAGAAGAGAATTCCAGGTGTGTGTGTGTGTGTGTGTGTGTGTGTGTGAACCTATAGGCAGGTGCCTGGTGAGTGATACAAGGGAGGAAGGAGGGAGGTGGGAGGAGAGGGGGCTGGTGAGGGAGGGAGGGCCAGGCTGTGAAGGTCTTGAATTCCCCTGGACATGGTGGTAAGTCACTGACAGGTTTAAGTAAGGGAGTGATGGGACCAGATCTATTTCAGAAAAAACAACCCTGGCAGCAGTGTAAAGAATAGATTAGGGGGTGAGGCCAGAGGCAGGAACACTAGTTAGGAGGCTGGTGAAGGAACCCAGGAGAGGGACTGGCAGGAGCCTGATGAAGGCTGTGGCACTGAGGACAAGGACAGGGGACAGGTAGACTGGTCAGGGCCTGGTGACCGACCAATTGGTGTGCAAGGAGGAGGCCTAGGGGGAGAAGTGAGTCTAGGATCCCTCACCACCGGGGTGTGTAGCCTGCTAGCTGGGTGGGAGGGGGCGAGAGATGACATTCACCAGGTTAGGGGCCCCTGGAGTGAGACCTCATCGGTGCCCGGGGAGGAGGAAGCTTCGCACTCCAGGTGGTGGTGAGGTACAACTATGTATTGCATATTACATGTCCCCCTGGCCCTGACTCAGGCGCACTCCGGAAAAGCTGGTTCCTGGGATCCTTCCCCCTCCGCTTTCCTTTCTTCTTCCCTTCCTTTCCTCCCTGGTATGTTTTTCCAATCTCCTGCCTTCCCCCTTCTCAGACATCTCAGGATGAGCAGCTGGGGAAGAGGAGCTACGGAATAATGTCCAATCAGGAAAGGTTATTAACCCAAGATTATAATCACGGTGGCTCCCCATGTCTCTTACATGGTGAGAAGCCAGACTCGACAGCTTAGCTAAAAGCAAGCTCACTACTTCCCTCAAGCAGCAGGGCAGCCCTGTGGACCACAGATTCCTGCCAGAGCCTCCAGAGCACGTACCCCGCGTCCCCGGCCCAAGGTCTCTTCCCTGAGAGGGGTGATCCGTCTGTCCTTCAATGTTTTCTTTGAATAGCTGAGACTCACGTTGCCTAAGTCCGTGATTGGCAGCAAAATACCCTCAACACGGAGTCCCTGGTTTCAGTGCTGGCAGTCAGCTGTTGAGCGGCTGCATTTTATGCACCTGCCTCACCTGCACCGTGACCCTGACCGGACCCCCGGGCTGGGGCTGTTCCCTCACCTCTGGCGAGGAGGAAGGAGCCCTGGCCCGGGTGAGCTTTCTCTGAGCACCTGTTCTGTGAGAGGCTCTGGGCTCAGTGCTGGGGACATGCTGTGGACCAGGCAGAGCCTCAGGGACCTCAGCCATTTCTTAGGCACTTAGGTCATCAGAGCTCAGAGGAGGGGGCCGTTGACCTTGACTGCATGTGTCTGTGTGAGTGGAGTGGAGGGTTAGAAAAGGCTACTTGCTGTTATTGCGAATTTCTAGGTTGCTTTAACAGCTCCTGGTTGGTTTCTCAGGTCTTTCATCACCCGTGTAACGAATTCTCTTTGTTGAATTCTCTCTGTTTGAAATACTGAAAGTGGTCTTGTCCTCCTGACTGGATGCTGACTGATACAGGTACTTGATGAAGGTGGAACGTGGAATGACTCTAGGGGAAGAAATAGAAAGTGAGAGGGTGTGGTAGGCAGACTGACATCCCCCCCGTGTCCTATCTCCAGAACCTATGACTGTGTTACCTCACATGGCAAAGGGACTGGATTATCCTGGATTATCCAGGAAATTATCTTGGATTATCTGAGTGGACCCTGTGTAAGCACAAGGGTCTTTATAAGAGGGAGGCAGAAGAAGAGAGACAGGAAGAGAGATGTGCTATGGAAGTGGAGGTTGAGTAATTGGATTGCTGGCTTCAACATGGAGGAAGAGGCCATGAGCCAAGGAATGCAGGCAGCCCCTAGATGCTGAAAAAGGCAAGGGAACAGATTCTCCCCTAGAGCCTCCAGAAGGAAAGCATCCCCACCAACACCTTGATTTTAGCCCAGTGAAAACCATTTCAGACTTTTGACTTCTGGAACTGCAAGATAATAGCTTTATGTTGTGTTAAGCCTGTAAGTTTGCGGTACTTTGTTATAACAGCAATAGGAAACTGATACAGGGGCCAGAGTTCAAGATGCTGTAAATCATGCAAAGGAGTTTGGATCTTGTTCTGAAGGCTTATCGCTGCTCAGGCGTCATGTATGCTAAGCGTATGAGCTCTGACGTCAGACCGCATGGGTTTGAATCCCATCCTTGCCAATGACCAGCTTTGTTAGGCAGGTGGTTTAACTTCTGAAGCCTGCAGTATTTCCATCTCCAAAGCGGGGGAAAGTGGTTCTCATCTCTTCGGGCTGGTGTAAGGATTAAATGAGATGATGCACGCAGGGTGTTCGCCACAGCATAGGCCAGGAAAGCGATTGCTACTTGCTTTGCAACCTTGGACAAGACAGTGTCTCACTTGGAGCCTTGATCTCTACGTCTGCAAAGAGGAGGTAGTAGTAGGCCCCCCAGCCTCCTTACCCTGCAGGAATAAGTGGATTTTGTGATATGATGAATTCAAGAGGGATGATACCCCTGTGAGCTCCTGCTGGCCTGGCGTGGAGCTCTCTGTCCGCCCATGGAGGGAGCGGGTGCCTGCTCGCCCTGCCCCCCCCAGCCCTCCTTTCCCCACCCTGCAGGCATGCCTAGATCCCTGTGCCCCTGAGGGGCTGTCCTGGTTTCTGCTCCCTTGCACTGTGCTCCAGGCATAAGCTATTTTAGTTACAAATTCCTTGAAATGCTACACCTTCCCTGCCCACCCGGACTGACCTCCCCAGGCCCAGCTGCCAGGTATTGATTTCCCTTTAAATATTACTGCAGCCCAGGAGCACGTATGGATTAATTGACGAGGCTAGGCTTGTACCTGCACACTTCATTAACAGCTGCCACTAATTAGTGGAGTAGTCATTAAGAGACCTACTGGGGTTTTGAGGATAATAGTTTTATTTTTTTTCCATGACTCTTAAGCATACAATAAATTGGGGAGTGAAACACCATAGTCCCAGATTGGGATGGAAGTCACCAGGTGGCCTGTGGTCAGGGCTTGCCCCCAAGAACACAACAGAAACTAGAAAATCACCCAAGTGGGACCAGAGTTAGGAGGGCCTTAGAGACATCTGGTCTACCACATATGCCTACTGTAGTTGGGAGAGGGGCAGGGCCTCACTCTCAGGTTCACACAGGGACAGGGAGGAAGAACTGGGACAAGCACCCAGGGCTGCTAGCTTTGCTTCAGGCCAGGGCTCTGTTTGCTAAATGGGGTCTCTGCTGCATGCATTTGGATAGCCTATTGGGGGAGGTTAAACCAAGCACATGGCTATGTCCCCTATCTGCCCCAAACCTGCCGCACTTTTTCCAAGATGGTGCTGCCCTTCCTTTCCCGTTTCTGGGCCTCCTCCTATCCAGTCCACATCATTCCACCCTTCCCTCTCCCAGTGGGAGTCCTGGTGTACCTTGCTCCTGGAACCCCTTCCTTTGTATTTAGCATACTTATCTCCAAATGGGCAGGACTCAGCAATTGTCCTGCAGTGGACCCTTTGGGTTATCCATGCCGATGGAAATACACAGTGAGTGGAATTAAGCCTCACGTGTGTGAATTTGGACAACTTATTGACCCTCTTGGAACTTCATCCTCCCTGGGTCAAGTGGCCTAATGTGTGTGGAGGGCTGAGCACAGGAGGAGTATAGGTGAGTGAGTCCTCAACAGATGGTAGCCATCATACCCTGTGCTCCTCAGGAAGGTGCATCTGTGGCCTAATCATTGTGCTTTTCTCAAGCTGACTTGAATCCTTCATGGAGCACACATTGAGAGGCGTTACAGCAAAGGAATAGAGGCTTGACTTATTATTTCCTTCCTGTTTTAGAGAAAATGATGATAATAATTCTAATCACTAACCTTCCCTGAAAGCTTACTACGTGTCAGAGGTACTGTTTTAAGTGATTTACATGGATTAATTCATTTTATCCTCTTGACAACCCTACGAGGCAGGTGTTTTTATTATGATTCCTCTTTCATACAAGTGAAAATGCATGTACTAAACTTGCCCAGGGTCGCACAAGAAGGAGGTGGAGCTGAACCCAGCATTCCAGCCCTGAATCCAAGCCCTTAGCCTTGGAACTTCTCGATCCCTTAGAGAGGTCAATTTCCTGGCTAAGGAAAACCCCTGTCCCCCAGTGCATGCTGCATGGGTAGCAGCTGTGTTTGTGCCATGTGTCTGCATCCCCCAGACCTCAGCTGACTGATCTGGGATGGGCACTTGAAGCAGAGGCTGCCCCACACTATGTGCTTTGGGTGGTCTGGCTCGGAAGCATGAGCTGGGCCAATCTGACTCCTAACTAGGGAAGTGGCAGGAAGAGGCTGAGCCTGGGAGTGGGAAGAGCTGATGAGCTAGACTTAGGGCTGGAGGCCCATCGTGATCACCAGCTGTGAGTGACCAGAGGGAGCTGGCCAGCCAAGAAAGGGGACAGAGAGATACATGGATGCCCTGAAAGAGACCCCTGGTCTTGGACAGGCTCCTCATAGTGCTGGATCCCATGCAGCCTGGCTGCTCTTGGCCCTCTGTTTTGGGCTTCTGATGAGGATCTGCTTTATACTGAACTAATCTCTCTCCTGAGCTAGTGCCTCTCTCTGCCTTGCAAACGGAAGAACTCTAACATGAACAATTCTCTTATCAGATCTATAAGGTACTGCCGATGCGAGGAGGGGCTCAACCCCATCTGTCAAGCAGGCCCCCTGCACGAGAAGAATATACTAAATATGACTAGGGTCTGTAGGGAAAGGACTCTAGGGACAGCATCCAGTGGAGATAAACATCTCTACTAGTTAGAGTAAGGGTGGGCTGCTGTATCATGATAATGTAGTGACATAAAGAGGACTGAAATGTCTTCCTCACAGCTCACAGTTCTAAGGTGAACTGCCTAGGTTGGCAGGGCAGCTCTGAGTCTCACAGTCGTTCAGGGACTGGGGTCCTCTAAGCCATTGCCCTGCCACCCTTGCAAGCCTTTTTAGACTCAGTGGTTAGATCTGGGAGCTGCCATGCCTGCCTCCAGCCAGAGGTGGCAGAGAGCATGGAGGGGGCACACCTGATACCTTCCATCCCTTCCACTGGTGAGAACTTAGCACGTGGTCCCACCTAGCTGCAAGGGAGGCTGGGAAAGGTAATCTTGATCTGGAGTCAGCAAATGTTTTCTGCAAAGGACCAGATAGGGAATATTTTCAGCTTTGTGAGTCATACACTCTGCGTTGCAAGTGCTCAACTCCATCCTTGTATCTTGAAAGCAACCATAGACAATATGCAAATGACCAGGCATGCTATGTCCCAATAAAACTTTATTCATGGACACTGAAATGTGAATTTCATATAATTTTCATGTGTCATGATATTATTATTTTTATTTTTTTCAACCATTTAGAAGTGGAGAAACCATTCTTGGCTCAAGGGCCATTCAAAAATAGGCAGTGGTCAGATCTGGCTGGTGGGTCATAGTGTGCGGACTCCTGGTCTAGATGGTGACGTTGGGCCTGGCCACATTTTGTCAGGGGAGATGGAATTTTAGTGGAGAGCGAGTGGTTTCCACCACAGCATCCACTTCAGGCTTTGCTAAGAGAGGGGCATTTTAGCAGAACCAGGGGGTCTTCTGCCCCTTCTCCATCTGAAGAGAAGAGCAGAGTTTGCTGGGTGGAAACAGCCATGCCCCCTCCCCAAACTTGCCAGGAGCGAGGAGAGGAAGAAACCATGCCCTGGGAGGTCCTTGATGTCAAGGTTGTGGAGAGGGTCACATAAGAGCTGGCAGCTGGCCTCCCCCACTGCTAGAGGCCAGCTGGGCGAGGACACCAGTGGCTAGAGTTATGCCCTGCAGGTCAGCATCCAGGCCCACACTGAGGGGCAGCCAGTCATTCACAAGCAGGACACTCCCATCCCTGCTGCTGGGGCTCATGGAAGCCACGCAGGAGTTGACTTTGAACTGGACAATGACACTTGTTAATAGAAAGTGACAGCTACAAATGTTAAATGTGACCAGGAAAATTGTCACAAGGGATGAAGATACCATTATTTGGGGAGTTTGTTTTTTCCCTCCCTCTCTCCTCTCCCTCAACTACCAGCTTGTCTTGTTGGTACTTGCAGAGCAAAGTTGATAACAGTTATAGAGAAAAATAGAATCATTCCGTGTTTGTACATCACTGAGCTTATACTGTCAATCAAAACAGCTGCATATATTTTTGACATCAACTGCCAGTTATTCTTTCTGTGCCTCAGAAAAATCGAGAACCAGAGACAGAGAAATTCACCTAAGGGTGTTAGATGTGGAGTCAGACCAGCCTGGGTTTGAGTCTTGGTTCTGTCCGATCCTGTGTGACCTCCACAAGCCCTCTGGCTCCTCTGGGGCTCAGCCCCCTCATCTGTAAAATGGAGGAGAATAATGCCTATTGTGCAGGTTTGTTGTGAGAAGCTCATTTCAAATGCAAAGGATGATTTTTGCTTCTCTCTCTGGGCCTCAGTTTCCTCATTTGTAAAATGGATGGGGTGGACTCATAGTCCATTCCTGTCCTGACACTCAGTAATTGTGTCGCCAGTGGTTGAGTCTATGACTAATGAGAAAGAGAAAGCTGGCCTTCAGATGTGTTTCCTCTTGGCGGGACGTTTTGAAGATGAAGGAAGCAGTGGCTTGATCAGGAACTTCGTGCTCTCTGATTCTCTCCACCCTTCCTGGCACAGCTCAAGCCCACCTCCTCCAGGAGGCCCTCCTGGCACAGACCATCTCAGCCTTTCTGAAAGACCCAAATGTTTGACCTTGACCTCCACCCCAGACTTTTTTACTATCTGCCTGAGGGGTGATGGCCGTAAACTCCCTACGGCCACTCCTATAACACTGACCCTAACCCTAACCCTAACTCTGACCCTAACCCCACCTCTCAGCTCTGCAAATGGGTCCAGCACACACACAGAGGCACACACACACAGACACACACATGCACATGCACACATGCATAAACAAACACAGACACACTCATCATAGCTCTGCCGCCAACACTGGCCCCACTTACTGGTTTTAACCAGAGCCCCAGGTCCCAACATTTGCCTTTAAGGCGCCCTTGCCTAGGCAACCCATTCAGATGCGCTCGCTTGTCTGACTTGGGTCCTGGCCACAATTCAAGCCCCGCCATTGAGCCTCTCCTCCCATCCTGTGGATGTGAGCTGGAAGTGCTCTGTTGCAAGGCCAGCCTGGCAGGACCCACCTTCTTCACATCTCTGTCAGGCAAAGGGGACTCAAAGCACCCAGATCCCCCAGCCAGGAGCCTCTGTGGATAGCCATGTCATCTTGGGCCTGGGGCGAGTTGGAAAGAATAGGAACTAGCTGGTTCACAGACTGTGCAAACATTCCGTTGGCCTTACGATCCCCGTTGGCTTCGTGGACGCAGGCAATGCACCATATCAAGCGGAGGTCTGTCCCCTCCTCCCATCACCATACCAACAGCCGTCCTGGAAGAGTGATCTTATCCAGGGACATGTGAGGATGCAAACCAGCCAATGAAATGTATGCCGCTAAGTTAAAGATGCTGGTCCTTGTTGGTCTCATTGAATATCTAAACTTCTAGTAAATGTGTGGCACGTGGTGACATCATTTGCTTCATCCATTAATTCATTCATTTACCTGTTCATTCAGCAAAGGCGGTCTGCCCACCAGGTGCTGGGAAAACAGGGCGAACAAGACGGAAACAGTTCCTGGCTTGTGAAGCTTACAACCGGGAGGAATCTACACGATTAAGCAAACAATTGCAAAGTATTTGACGAGCCCGCAGCCCGGGCTGTGGAGTTGAAGGTGGCCAGACAATGATGGGGTGTGGTGGTGCAGGGCAGAATACCTGGGATGTTCTGGGCAGAGGGACCGTGGGTGTAAGAGAAGCAACGTGGGTGTGGGGAGCTGAAGGGAGATCCCTGTGTCTGTACAGCAGAGCATGGTGTAGGGTACAATGTGGTGCCAGAGGGGGTAGGCAGGGGCTGGACTCTAGAGGCCCTCGATGAGGATGCCAACAGTGTTTGGACTTTAGCCTTGGGGCATGGGGGGAAGCCCCTGAATCTTTTCAGGCAGTAGCACATGTGATGGGCTTTCACTTTAGAAGGATTCCTCCAGCTCCTGTGTGCAGGGTGCACTGATGGGAGGAGGATGAGGGGAGTGGGGACTTTTGTAGTCATTCAAGTAAGACATGCAGTGGCTAGAACATGTAGAATGGGGTACAATGGGTAGAAGAAGTGGGTTCGAGAGCCATAAAGGGGAAGAGCCAACAGGACTCAAGTCTGGGGGAGAGGGAACATCCAGACAATTCCTAGGTCTCTGTTTTGAGCAATTGGATGGATGGCGGCATCTTTAATTGAGATTGACACAGAGGGAAAAATGGACTTCAGGAGGAAGATGATGGATGTATTATGAGATGCCTGGGAGACACCCAAGGGATCCAGAGTTTAGGAGAGATAAAAATGGGGAGTCGTTGGCATGGAGATGGAGACTGACTCCCCTGGAGGGGTCAGATCCCTTGGTGAGAGAGTGTAGAAGGCCTGGGGTGGAGCATGGGAAACTTTTCTCTATGCTCCATGGCCTCTACCTATAGATGAGACCAGTCCTCAATTATATAACAGTGATACATCAATTATATACCCCATCTTGGTCAACCTGTGGAAAAGCAAGGACAGAACTACAAGAGAGCAGTAGAACATTAGAACAGCAAGGGTAGTCCTGCCTCCTCCCCCTCCAGGCCTCACAGCCTCCCCAGGGACCATGTCTGCACCATGCACAGCTGCTTCCCCAGTGTTCTCCTTGGCTGGGGTCATCCTTGGCACCCCCTTCCACACTCTCCGGGAGGCTCCCGGGAGCAAGACCTGAGGGCTCTAACTTTAAGTCTCTGCCTCAGCCACCTCTCTCTGAACTTAATCCATCAGCAGGTCTTGCATGGGTGACTTCTTTTCCCTTCCTCTACCCTTCCAGTGTAGCAACCACTTCGCAGCCAGGGGCATTTATCTGAAATGGAAATCTTATCCTGTGGCTCTCTTACCCGAAACTCCTCATAACTCCAAATGCAGTCTGACATTCTTCAGAGGCCTCTGTAGTCTAGCCCCAGCCTACCTTTCCAGTTGTCTCTATTGCTTTGCCCTTAGCTCTTTCTGGAACAGACATAAGGGGCTCTCTGCATCTCCAAGGTGCCTCTTCCTCTCTCTCAGTGTGGTGCCTTTGTCTGGGCTCATTGCTCCACCTGGAGCATGCAGTAGGAGCTCTATAAATGCTTACTGAACAATAAATGACAGATCCAGGAGAACAAAGGAAGAAAGAACACTCACCGGGACAGATGTGCCTCCTGTGTCTCTCCGCTTAAGGGGAAGCCCAGCAGAGCCTCTTTCATCGTCTTGCCTTTCTCTCTAAGCCTCCAACGCTTTCCCTCCTCCTGGCATTTGATGCCTGAGCCTCAACCCAGCACCTCCAACTGCCTCCAGGGCCTCAGCTACCCCAGGCAGCCTTAATTAATTATACAATTGATTAAGCAGCCCCCTTTGTTAGGCTGGGCTGGTGTTTATTTGTATTTTCATATTATTATCCTTTTATACTTCTCTGGGCGCCTTCAGCTCTCTACTGACACCTTTTATTGGGGAAATGTTAATTTAAAAATCATCTATAATGCAGGTGTCACAAATCAAAGCTGTTCGGTAATGAGTTGCTCTTATGTCGTATAAAAACAATTAATTAAAACCCTTTCTGAGAGAGCCGTGCCGGCAGATTTATGTTTCCCAGTGTCTCCCCTCGACCTTCCTTTTTAAGGACCCTCATGCACTCAGCTGGCTTCTCCAGAAGGCTGGCTTCCTCCCACCTCTGCTCAGGAAATAGAGGCCCAGCCTGGTGGAGTGGGGAAGGCTGCGGGAGGGCGTCTGGTCCCAGCTCCTTGTGTATAGAGCACCGAGAGGGACTTGGCTATGGTCACACAACAGTTGAGTGCCAGGGTGCCAGGTGCAGAGCAGCCTCCGCCACCTGGGTCCTGTCCTTGTCATCACTGCTGGCGTTTCTCCTGCCATCCTCCTTTCGAGGCCAGTAGACACTGGAGCACCTGCACTTCTCTTTTGCCAGTGCTGGTCTAGTAAATCCCACTCATTTCCCCAATGGCAGATATGGTCACCTCATAAACGCTTTCCTCCATTTCTCATCAATTCAGCACTTAAGGAATATAATCCAGGCCATCTAAGTTCTGGTCTTGCCTCTGCTCCTGATCCATCATGGAACCCTGGGTAAATCACTTCTCCTTGGTTGGGCCTCAGTTTCTCTCTGTACAAAATGGGTAGATTGATTTAGACCGGGGTCTGCAAATTTGAATACCTCCAGGTACCATGAATGGATAAGGCGGGCCCCATGGGAACTGGCAAAAACTGGAGAAGAGCATGCTCCTTCTGAAGGGGATAGCCTCTATCACCTCCAGATGTTTGCTGCCACTTGGGAAAGCAGGCCCAATGTTGTCCTTTTCAGGAGAAGCTGGAAATCCAGCTCAAGATTTTAAAATGTTGGCAAGGGTCCAGCCCTTGGTTAATTTGCCCTCAGATCCCCTCCTCCCCTCCCCCTGTTCTTCTCTGTGTCTTGGGGGGCTGGCCCCTTAAGGCTCCCAGGTTGGTTGTGCTGAGTCAGTGGGAGGCTCTGGATGGAGAGGGGAAGGTGAGAGGGTGGGAGGCAGGGAGAAGCTGGGGTGCCTCCCCAATCTCTCTGCCTCAGGCACCACCTCTGACAGTGCCCATGTCTCTCCATGACCTCCTGAGGTTCTGGTTGGCCAGGTCATCGTGGCCCCTGGGCTCTGGTAACACCACCTCTTGCCTTCCTCTGCAGGGGCTTGTTGCTGTTGCTCATCTCTGGGTTGCCTTGCTGGTCTTTCATCTCCTGTGTAACCTGTCCTTGTGTTAAATTCTCTCTGCTTTAAATACCTAGAGTGCTTTATAGGTTCCCGCTTGGACCCTGGCTCATACAGTTAATCATTATATTATTATTATTTAACACAGTGAGGGCTGGTCTGTGGGCTGGATGGAATATGGAGAGCACCAGTTCATGACTGGCTTGGATAAGCTGAATTTCAAGGTCATAACTTGGTTCAGAATTGACCCAAAAAATCAGACAACATGGATCCCTGCTTTTTGGAAGCTTCCAGTCTTAAGAATGAACATACTCTCCAGGGCATCTGGATTCTGGCCCCTCTGCCTCCGCTAAAAAGCTGGCCTCTTACTCCATGCTGGAGCCTCTTGGGCTGGCCCTGCTTAGCCTCTCCCTGGTTGGCGCCCCCTCCTGGCAGCAGGGTGGCACTGCTCTCGGGTAGCCCGTGAGGGGGTTGGGTGGGCTCTGAGCAGGCAGATGACTTCCTCTGCACCCTCACCTCTCCTTCCTTCTCCAAAGCCAGGCCACACTGAGGGAGTGGGAGTGAGGACTAGAATCCAGGGCTTGTTCCCTCGGGAGGCATGCATCCCGTGCCTGCCATGTGCCACTCTCCGTGGCAGCGGCTGGAGACACCACCATTGAGAAGACCCAGCCACACCTTCAAGGAGCTCGTCATCCAGTCTTGAGGGCAAGGAGTATCCTGCCAGCTACCGCGGGTGAGAGCTACCCCGGGGGAGCCCTGGGTGGGAGAGCTACCAGGCTCGGGAGCTTAGCTCCTGACTTCAAGATTGTTCCACCTCGGAAGGGAGTACGCTTCCTTTCTGTCTAACATTGTGTGATTTGGGGACTGTCCAACTCAGAATGAAAGAAGCCAACCATGTGGCGAGCCGCACCGCACCCCCCCCCCCCCCCCCCCGCCCCCGGCTCCGAGTGGCGCCCCCTCCCGCCGGCCTGCCTGCCCTCCCAGCTGAGGGAGGACTCCCTCCTGGTGATCTCATCTCCCCTCCAAGTGGGGCTGTGAAGTGTCTAATCCAGGCTTTTATCTGGCATCCACAATTATAATGTCAAGATTGAATAATCTGCCTTTATCTCCTGGGTGACAGCCATGTAGAAACTTCAAAAGAAACAGTTTTGCTGGCATCTAACGGCTTTTGTTAATTACTATATCCCAAAGAAAATGAAATAAAGGAGGAAGAAAAATGATATTTCTCTGTGACAACTTTGTAAAAATATCAATGATGGAGCGGCGCAGTTTAAGGGCTTTAACTATTCACGCAGCAGAGATGGGGCCTCCACCCACCTGCGGGGAACAGAGCGTGTCTGACACCTGTGCACACACACACACACTCATCTGCCTACACACACTCCTTCACACACCAGATGCGCCATCACATACGCTCACCCTCCTCACCCCCTCACATAACCCTCTCACACACAACACACATCCTGACATATACACGTGCTACACACACTCCTGTATATTCTCACACACAGAGTCCTTCCCACGCTGTACACACCACTGCACAGACTTGCTCACGTAATCCCCCCCGTGTATGCCTCTCACACACACACACCAGCACCCCACCCCCGCCTCCTCACACATACACCACACACTCCTTCACGTTACCACATCCTCACACAGATTCACATGCACAATCCCCATGACACACCTCTCACACACACCCCATTCCTAGCCTCACATTCACACTCCTTCATAGACTGCTGCCACGCACACCCTCTTGTGAACATGCCGCACACACACACACACACACACATAGGTGAGTATCCTTCATCTGATCGTTCAGAACCTTTCCCCCACCTACGTTGTGCCGGACTCTGGGCTGTGCTGGGATACAGGCACGCAAGGGGTTCTGCTCAGAGTAGCAGGGAAGACACACAGGTGGACTCGTAGCGGTTTTCTCTTTTCTCTGTCACACGGCGCTGATGTCCTGTGTGATGGGGGCACGTGGGAATAGGGTGGTGGAGTGGGTGAGTGCTCAGGCTCTGTGGCCAGGATGCCTGGGTTTGAATCTTGGCGCTATCACATTATAGCTGTGTGACCTCAGGCAAGTCATTCTCCTCCCTGTGCTGCAGTGTCCTTACCTGTAAGGTAAGGCTTCATGGAGGAGGTGGTATTTGAGTTTGGGGCCTTGAAGGCTGGAAGCAAAGGAGCACACATCCCAGGGAGGGAGAGCAGCATGTTCAAACACTCAGACGTATGGCAGGACATGGACATCCCAGGAATGCTGGACATTTGGTGCGATTGGAGGATAGTGTGGGGTATCAAGAGGAGGATCAGGTGGGAGAAGATTCTGGAAGGTAGGCAGGGCCTGATGATGATGGACTTTGTGTTTCATTCTGAGGGGGTAGGGTTTTCCTGTAGAAGCTGAGGCCACTGAAAGTTTACAGTCTGGTGAGTAATGCCATCAGAATGGAGGAAGGCCAGGGACAAGCAGGGAGGGGTCCCGCAGTGGGCCATGCTTTGCCCACCCCTTCACAGGACTGTGGGCGCTGAGTGGTTCTCAGAGAAGGGGATACGGCTTGGCCAGCCACCTCTCTCGCTCACTCTGGCCTTGAGAGCCTGGCAGAGGACAGCATTTATGTTGGTAGGCCATGGGGAGCCACGGCAGGTGGAGTCTGCTGCATTCTAGAAAGGCTGCCCTACTCTAGAATTGTAAACAGGCTCCGCCGGAGTAGGGGTGAAAGGAAGGATTTCCCAAACCCGTGAGATTTAAAATAGAATCTTTTCCCTGCGGCCTAACGCAGTGTCCGGGGGAGATCACGTTGTAAAATTCTCCTTTTCTGTGAGGAGCAGCAACGGAGTGTTTCCTAGTATTTGTGGGTTGGGTTTTGGCCAACAGAGGCTGGCAGGTAGGCAAAGACAGCGACTTTGCACAGCCGGAGGGAGGGAGGGAGCCTGGGACAGGAAATTTGACGCTTACACTCAGAGGTGACCCTGAGTGGCAGGGGGAGGAGGCTGGCGCAGGCACGTGGAAACCCCCCGGCTTTGTCTACCTGCTTGCCCAGGAAGCAGGCGTTTGCCCCTCTGGGGACGTTTTGGAAGTCTGGAACCTGGAAGGGAAGAAAGCCAGAAGCAGAGGGGCCTGTCTAATGAGAGAAGGGACTCAAATTCTGCTGATTTTCCAATATTCCTCAGCAGCAGATGAGCTCTGAGGTGGAGCCTTGACACATAAGGCAGAAAGACCTGGGGCTGCTGGGGCGGGAGGCCTGGGGCCAGCTCAGCACTGCTGCAGGGCTAGGGGAGGCGCTCACCGGAGTTGTGCAGGCACAATCTGCTCTGCCCCGCATGCTGGCCCACGGGCCCGCTGACCATCCCTTCCGCGTCCCCGGGCCACCTCCTCGGAGCTTGCTGAAAACTCCTCTCCTGGATGAGGCCAAGAGAGGGACATCTGCTGGGCCAAGGGCACCGCAAGATGTTGGGGGGCAAATGACAGTTCCCTCCAGGGCAGAACTTTGTTGCAGTGACCGACTCTGTGAGTCTGAACAAAGACACTGGGCTTTAGATTGCACAGCACTGATGCACAGAAGGGCTGCAGTGTGACGCTGCTGGGTTTGGGTCACGGCCTCACAGCGAGGGGCTCCCCTGCCCTCCCTGGACCCCTGGACATTTCCAGCGCTGACAGCACTCTCTCCAGGGTGCTGCCCCAGGGTTTGGAGCCCTCCAAGTCCTGAGTGTCCCCTGTGCTGTAGCCCTAGCTAAGTCCATCACCCCAGGGCCCCTGTGCAAGGTGGTGGGGAGGGGGCTGGGGCTGTTCATTCCCCCCCAGTTAACCCTGCTGGCAGAGGGGGAGCACTGGCCTCGGATCTGATCTCAGCCAGGTCTGGGCGCTCCCTCCCACTAGTCATTAGTCTCCCCGCTGCAGGTAGAATGACAGGCCAGCTCAGGGCTCCTGAAAAGGCCTTTGTTTTATCGCCTTCAGTTCAGATGCTTCAGAGCGCTAGCAGGCCATATTTTAATCTCAGGTCTTTGCAAACAAAATCGTTAAAAGCAGATGGCTGTGAAGACTGCCATGAATATTAATAGATATTGAAAAAAAGGCCCCTTAATCTTTCCATAAATCTTCTCCGAGGAGGTGGGGGGAAGACTCGGAGGAGATGAGGGCTGCAGTGGAGCTGTAGGTACCCCAGCCCTTCCAGTCCTGTGAGTCCAGCCCCGCGCTGGGCACAGAGCAGGCCTGGAGCAGCGGGCTGGCTCACCATCTCGTCTTCCCCTCTCCTTCCCCTGGGGAGCACCCGGATTCCTGCGAGGCCAACTGTGGATGGGCCCGTTCCTCCGTTCCTCCGACTCTCCCTGCAGCACTGCTGATCTTTGCTGACTGCCCCCGCGTGCCAATTTCTACGTATGCCCGTCTCACATCAACTTCGTGAGGGGCGATTATCACCCCCTTCCACAGATGAGGAAATGGACTCAGGAAACGGAAACCACAGGCTCAAGAACGCTGGGTTAGTACATGGAATGGAAGAGATCTGAATCCAGATCTGTTGACCCTAAAAGCCCGTGTGTTGAGAATCTTCTGGGACCACCTTGTCCCAGTGCCAGTCTTTCCTGTGCACATGCTTTTGTACCTGACATTTACTATTCAGAATTCATTCGTTTGCATAATACATTTCCCTCTCTTTTTAGTTCTCTTTTAAAACTCAAACAGCCTTGGGAGAGGTAACCTGTTAAGCGGCTGAGAAACATTCAAAGCTGTTCAACCGCATAACCCAGGACCTGAGTTGAAGTCTTCATAGCTCAGCCATTTCCTGGCGCTGTGACCTTGAGCCAGCATTTATTTCCACAGAGTCCGCTTCCTCTGGAAAAAAATGGGAATAGTGCAATAACCCTGTGAGAGAGACTGGACCGGCAAGAATTCAAGGAGATCAAAGATAGGAAAACTCTTTGAAAACCACATGCTGTCGTGCACCTGCAGAAGAATATTTTCATTGTTGTCCAGACACCTTATGCATTTCCAGGACCACTTTCATGAGAGGAGGGAAGAAGTAACTGTGGGGAGCAGGGGTGATGAGACCTGGAGCAGGGACACAGGTCCTGCCAGGGAAGGGTGGCTGGTGACAGGCAGGGAAACGGCTGCTCTACAGAGCCAATGACATTGATCCCAACACTTCTGTTTTTGGAGGGGTGCTTGCTTTGCTTCATGCTTCAAATGGAATTCCATCAGTCTTTCTCTCTCCTTTCTTCCCTCCCTCCCTCCCCCCTCTCCTCTTCTCTCCTTGCCTCTCCTCTCCTTCTCTCTCATCTTCCTTCCCTTCCTCCCTCCCTCCTCTCTCTCTGCCAAGAAATACTTTCTTATCATTTGTTAATCCAGGGGTGGGGATTCAATAGTGAACACTAGCAGCATGGTCCCTGTAGTAAACAAATAACAAATAAATAAAATAAAATAACTGGATAAGCACTCTGTGGAAACAGACATGGGACTGAGCTCAGGAATAATCAAGGAGACCCATTTTAAATAGGACGAGGCTCTCTGTTCTCCCAAACTGGTTTCAACAAAACTAAGGAAGTACGTTGGTATGGCAGCCCTCATGACCAACACTGGAAGCAGGTCAGAGCCAGACAGCTGGATGAGCAGAATGCCCCAGATAGGGAATCCTTTCCACCTTCCGCTGTCACTGGCCCAGACTCCACCCCCTCGCCAGGCCCCACCTCTCTCCTGGCCCAGTCCCGCCCCTGGCCTGGTGCTGCCCACAGGTGCCCTGCTAATATGGGATAATCTGGTTTGGTTTCTGCTCTGAGGAGTGTGTTTAAGCGAATCCCAAAGGCTGAGGAGAGGAGAGCGGGGATGGGGGCTGTGAGCCGCTCCCTGTGTTCTCTGGCTCCGAGTTTTCACGTACAGAGTTCTCAGGGCCGCAGTCCAGGGACTGCTTTTGAGAGAAGCCGCCGATATGGAGGAAGAAACCCATCCCTCCAGTGCTGTTAAACTTGCTATTCCAAACGCAACGGATTCTTGGAGCCTGAGTACAAAGAGGCAGAAGCTTGTCATGTTTCAACAAACATACTTTATTATACTGTATAATTTAAGGTATCATTTTATTCAAGTGACATTCAAACGTGTGAAAAACGGTTGCATATGCCACAGCCATTAATGAAATCATTACGTACAAATGGTTACGCTTTACCAAGTCATTCATTAAAAGTAAATTAATGAGGGGGCAGCATTAAAATTTTTCGCAATCATTACCAGGTCCAGTTTAACCCACTTTTATAAATATTCATCAACAAAAACGTGCCTCAAGAACTCACCCAGTAAATTAAATTCTCGTCTTGAAGTGTTTTGCTTCTATTAATGGCATTGGCCGTGGTACTTTCTTTGATTTGTTTTCCGGAACTTTGGGATATATTGTACGGAAATAATGACAAACTCTGAGTAATCCCTGATAATTAGGCCAAATCTATTATTCCCATGGTATTTACATTTTGATTACGATTTTCCCCCCAAAGGCAAGTCTCGAATCTATTCTAATACAAGACAAAATAGTGTCTGAGATTTTCAGGGCTGGAAGAAAACTCAGAAATTAATCCAGCTCTTACCTGATGTTTGAATCTCTTGTCAACATCTCTGCCGGGTGGCCCTTTGGCTTCTACTTAAATACCCCTAATGATGGGGAACTCATTATCACCTCGGTGGTCCATCTCGTTCTTGGAACCTTTAATTGTCATCTTTATCTCTAAACTGTGCCAGTCACTTTTCTAACTTCCATGTGTGTCCTAAGCCCTGTGTGTTGGGGTGGGAATTAAAAGGCTTCACAAACATGGGAACGTTGTTCTGTAGAAATTATCACATCCTTGTCTTCCCCCAAGTCTTCCAGCTCTAGGCTAAACATTTCCTGGGTATTTGAAACTTTCTCCAAGGAAGTGAACTGCAGGCTCTTCGCTTCCTTTATCTTTCCTGCAGAGAAAGCCTTACCTCTAAGGCCCTGAATGATCTGGTCTCTACCTACCTTTCTGGCTTTGTCTTCCCCATTACCCACAATTTTCCTCTGCACTTTAATCCAGGTAACCCTGAACCATGCATGGTGTCCCTACATGGACTGTTCACTAACTCAGAACCTTTACACAGGCGTTTCCCTCTGCATGAAATGCTCTTTTCCCTTTTATATGCCTGATGAACTCCTATTCATCCTGCAGAACCCCTGCTCAGTGGTGATCATTTCTCTGAAGCCATCCTTGATTGATTCCCAATCCTTACCCCTGAGAGAATTGATCACACTTTCTTCCTCAACTATTTTTGTTCCTTGTAAGTATGTAGTATCTCCCAAGGGAGTGGGAGAGAGGGAACCGGAGGGCCTCAGATTCATGGGGGTTTCCAGATTAGACTTCTTTTTTTTTTGGCTTAAAACAACAAATTTATTTTCTTACAGTTCTGTAGATCAGAAATTTATTCCTTGACTCATGGCCTCCTTCTTCCATCTCCAAAGCCAGCGACGACAGGTGATTCCTTCAGATCAGACTTAGGATGTTATTCCCTGCAGAGGTTAGACTCACAGCTTCAGAGCAACACTCAGAGCAATGCTCCTCTACAATTTACATCTTCTGCCCTGTCATCAGCTCACATTGCTTGTAGTGCACTATGAAATCACACGGTTGTTGTAAATAATGTAACTGTCTTGGAAAGAGTATAATTTTTATTGCATTGTATTTAGAGGACTAAAAGCATTAATTTGAGAAACGTAAACATTTAAAACCATTCACAGTGTTGGTAACCCTGTTTTGACATTAAAAAAATATATTAGGAGGACCAAAACATGAGGATAGTGGGGGCCTCTCTTTATCCCCGAGAAGTCCTGATAGGTGCATGCACCCCACACACTGAATTTACTGTCTTGCTTATCTGATCTACCTTCTAATCTGTATATACCACTCAGTAGTTAAGAGCACAGACTCTGCAACTGGGGTACCTGGATTCAAGTCTAGCTGGGTGACTGGGTGCCTCTGTGCCAGTTACTTACCCTGGCTGTGCCTCACCTTCCCCCTCTGTAAAATGGGGCCCAATACTAGCCCTACTTCATTGGAGGTTGTGAGCACTAACAGAGCATCATATGTCAAGTGCCTGTCGTGAGGCTGTGGTATAAAAGCTTTCCTACCATGGCTGGAGGCAGGGAGCTTGTCTGTCTTTGGTCTCAGCATAGCTCCTGGTCCAGAGCAGGAGGTCTGCGAGTGTCTGCTGCAGCTCTGCTGATCGTGTGGTCCAGGTCCCCTCATCCAGAAATCCTGCCCACGTAGACCACGTGCATCACCGTGCCCCCCCCCGCCCCCCCCCCCCAAGGCATTGCTTGGATGCTGGGAGCATCTGCGGGGATGCCTGTAAACCAGTAGAGGCCTATTACCAGCTGGCGTGTTCCTCCCTCCTTAGACAAAACCATCAGATAAGGCTGCTCCCATTTTCCTCCTGCCCTGGGAAAAGCACCGAATCAGGGTGATCAAATGCGATTTTTCCACCGTCAGTGTGCTATCTATGGCTGCAGTTAGTTTTATTTTTCATGGAGCAGCAGCCTCTTAGGGAACAAGTCTCTTTCCCTTTTGTCTAGCAAGGAGCTAAGAGACAGCCCGACTCTTCTCCAGGTAAAGTGGCTGACCCCACACCTGATACGGAGAGGGCTGTCAGTGTCCCAGTGCAGAGATTCCTCTTAGGGAGGCAAGTGGAGATTACACACTGGCAAATTCGGGTTTTCCTCCTTTAATGGGGAGGCCTTCCAACGGTGATTAGTCCCAACTATCCTCTGTAGGAGGGGTCAGTTGAGAAGGCAGCGTGATGCTGTGTAGAGAACCTCTGGGGGGAGTGTGGTACAGAGAGGTTAAGTGACTTGCCTGAGGTCACACAGCTGAGTGTGGGAGCAGCATTGGAGGGCTGGCTGAGGGCAGCAGAGTTAGCAATTTGACTGCTCAGAGTGTGGAGGGGGCGGCTTGCCTAGCAGAGTCAAAGTCTCCTGGGCATTTTGCCCCCACGAAGCTTAGGGAAGCAGGTGTGTTGGTGGGGGCTGGAGGGAGGGATGGGAAGGCGGGGAGGTGGCTTTTGCAGTCTGATTGGCTCATTCCAAGGATAGCCCTTGACCAGAAGGCAGGTGTTTTCAGGCCCTGAGGGAGACACCTCCCACCCTCCCCCGCCAGGTGGGTAACAGAAAGAGACAGGCTCAGCCACACAAAGCTGAAGAGAGACCAACACAGAGACAAGCAAACACAAGAAGGAAAGCGAAGAGCAATCCAAGACACAGAGAGAGCCACTGAGGGCAACCGAGAGGAGCCTTCCCAGACATCCACAGAGATGTAGCCAGAGACGCAGCGAGACACAGCCCAAGATGGAGCCCGAGGGATCTGCCCAGACTTAGAGAGACAGGCCAGAGAGATGCACCCGGAGACCCAAGGAGGCGGAGACACAGGAGGAGCATTAGCTCTTGGATACGGAGGAGTGAAGACAGCAGGATATGGAGAGAGACAGAAGCAGTTGCACAAACCTGAGAGTCACTCTCCTACTCCCAAGCAGCGGGCCACAGAGCAGAGAAAGCAGTTTGTTGAATGCAGACTTGGTAGGCTCTCAGAGAGAGTCCCCTGATGGTCAGTGGCCACATGGCTCAGAAATCTGGGCCAGTGAGTCTTGGCTCCTGAGAGTGTGCCGGGGGTGAGGACGCACCTTCTCTCTGCATGCACGCCAGGTGCCCAGAGCCCAGCCCAAGGGTGGGCAGCACAGACCTGTACCCACCTGCCCATGGCCGGTTAACTGAGGCTCAGAGGTGTGAAGGGAGGTGGTGATGCTCACCAGCCGGGAGGCCCCAGCCACCATCCCCATCTGCTTGCTCGAGCTTGGCTTGCAGGAAGCAGACAGACTGCCTGGTTGTGTCAGCTCCTGGCTACACAGCCTGCTGTTGCTCTGGCCTCTCCATAAATCTGCCCCACAGAAGCTTCTGAGGGGGAGGGAGAGAGTGGGGAGCTGTATATTTGAGATACCACACAGACATACAAGATATACCAGGATTGGCACAGTTCCCTGCAGAATAAACTGAGCTCAAGCAACAGGCTCCAGGGGAATGTTCATATGAAGGTACAACTCGTTTGAAAATGAAGCTTAGTTGGCTTGGGCCTCAGTTTGCTTGCCTGAAAATGGGAGAGCTTGACCAGGTGAACTCGGCAGCTCAGTCACAGATTCAAAATGAGTTTCAACCCAGATAAATCTGTTATGGCTCTCGAAATTCCTCTTGGACCAGGAGTTCCCACAGAGCAGGGGCTGTGTGACTTTATTCTTCATCATCTCCCGTGCCTGGCGCTGAACGGACACTGGGTGCATATTGATGAGTGAATAAGTTCTAACATTTCTATTCATGTTAATAACTATGATTTATTGAGTTCTTGCCACAGGTCAGGCATTTGGCTGAGGATATGCACCATTGTCTCCAAACCTGGCAGCTCTAGGGGGTAGGGACTCTCATGATCCATTTTACAGTTAGGAAACTGAGACCCACTGGGCAAAGTGATTCCCCCAAGATGGTACAACTAGGAAGCGATGCAGCTGGTATTTGTACCCAGGTTGCCTGAATCTAGATTTGGAGATTCATTGTGCAACTTCTCGTTAAACATTTTCTTAATTGGCACAAAATTTTGCATACCTATTACCTCATTTGCTTTGCAAAACTGTTACATCCAAGCTGCCACCATCTCTCACCTGGCTATCGCAGCAGCCTCCTCCCTGGTCTCCCTGCCTTCACTCCAGCCTCCTCCCATCGACTCCCACGCAGCAGCCAGGGTGACCTTTTCAAAATGCAAGTCTCATTAGATTGCCCCACAGAAGAGAACCAGGGCTTCCATTGCTCGTGGGGTAAAGATACAAGTCCTGAACGCAGCCTGTGAGACCCCACAACGCGCAGTGTGTCTTAACCTGCAGCCACAGCCCATTAGGGGGCTAGGAAATCAACGTCATGGCTGGTGACCTGCATTTTCTTAAATCAAAGAAATAGAGCAGGCTACCATAGAAATAGAACAGAAACTCTGAGTGGGTCATATTTAAGTAGGAAGAGTCCCTTCGTTTCATCAATCTTTTAAAATTGAAGCACGCTGGTAATTATATGTGTGTGCACATGTGTGTGTTCTATGTTCCAGGTCACCACGAAAAATGTGTTTCTTACAGCATTGTCAAACATGGAGGAAGCCACTGGTCAGGAGCTCCTGGTATAGCCTTATCTTGCCCACACCCTCATTCTCGGCCTCTAGCCACAGCGTTCAGCTCTAAGCTCTTCCAGCTTTTCGTCAAAGACACAGGGCTTTTTCCTGGAATGTTCTTCCTGCCTCTTCGTTTAGATAGCTCCACCTCATCCTTTGCATCTCAGCTCAAGCACTGCTTCCTCAGGGAGCACCCTCCCCACGCCCCCGCCCAGTTATCTGCCTGCGTGGCACATGGACCTCCTTCCTCTGTCAGCACTTATCACTGTTGCCATTTGACACTTGTTCATGAGCTTCTCCAATGAATAGCAACCACCTCCACTCGTCTCTATGCTCTGTGGGGGGGGTGTGGTCACCCAGGGGAAGACAGCCTGTCTAGTTGCCCCAGGAGGGCCAGAACAGGCTCGTCTTTGCTTGCCATTGTTCCCTGGACCTAGCACCGTGCCTGGGGTAGAGTAGGCATTCCACACGCACATGTAGAGTGAATCAATTGTGAAGGGCAGACTATTGCTGTGATCTTTACAGGGGAGGAAACTGAGGCCCAGATGGGTCCTGGAGTGACTTGCTGGGGGCCCCAGCCAGAGGACTCACTAAGAGCCCTCCTGCCCTACACTCCCGCGATTGCCTCCATGGGCATTGCGTGGTCCACGAGGTCTGGCTCAGGGTGTCAGCCCTGACCCCCCCACCCCACCCTGTCCTTCTCACCTTCCTGTCCACCAGCTCCCTGCCATGGGGCTTCTTGGCTACACACTCACAGTGTTTCTTCATCTTAGAGTGTTTCTTCTCCCTTCCAGCTGGCTGAGCATGATGCATGGGGTGGCTGGAGGAGGCACAGCTCGGAAAGTGACAGCGACAATATTAGGAGTGAAAAAGATCAATTAAGCCCATCGAGCTGATTTGTGAAGCTGATTAAATTAGGAGCCTCCCTGGGGGCAGATTCTCTCTCAGGTTGACAGACCAGCTGCTGGCTGCACTGTAGGGATACTTGCCAGCCCACGGGGTGGGGTGGAGGCCACTTTGCCTGGCTCTCTGCATGGAGAGGGGACGCCGGGAAGCAGCACTTAGAATGTACGGACAGGGCTGAGCTGGGCCCCTGGCCTGCTCTCCCAGTGCTTTCTCTTGGAATCACCCCAGCAAGCCAGGGGCCTGGGTGGGTTGTCCTGACTTCAGAATAAGAATCTAGGCCTCCAGGAGGTCAGGTGACCTGTGCAGGATCACCCGACTGGCAGGTGCAGACCCTTGGTGGGGCCAGGATTGCCACCCAGGCCCCTTTGTTCCCTCGGTGTTCTGGCCCCTTGTCGCTCTGCTCCCACCTCTGGCTTCAGCACCCTGGTTTGTTTTCCATTTTTCCAGGCTCAAGGCTCCTCCTCCCCCTCACTACCCCCACCCCCACCCTTGACTAGATATAATCAGATTATCTCTCCAGTAACCTGACCCCTCTGCCTTGGCCTCAGGACTCTTCTTCACGGTCTGTCTCCAGGGCAGCTCTGGCCAGAATATCCTTATACTTCAGAATCCATCCCCCTCTTCCTGGCCCCTGGGTGGGGGCTGGGGGAGCGGCATTTGGACAAAGGCCCTTGTGTGTGTAGGGAAATGGAGCCTGGGGAGGTAACAGGCATGAGGTCAGCTTCTCCAGCGTGCAAGGGTGAGCAGCGCCTCGAACGCTAGGCTGCAGTGTTTCCTCAAACACCACCTGTAGTGGGCAGGGGAAAACCCCCAAGACCAGGCAGCCACGGGGGGCTGCATTCTGGATGGAAAAGGAGGGCCATGCAGGTGCAATACTTAGAGCTGCAGATGCCCCGGAAGGAGCACGGATGCACGGGCGAGGGGCGGGGGAGTAGAGGAGGGCTTCTCAGCAGAGGGGTCCTTGGTGCTGGGTCAGGAGAAGGACAGGGAAGTCCCGAGGGGAGGGAGTATTTCAAGGAGCCCTGGGGGTCCTAAGAGGCCTGGGCCAGAGCTGGGGCTGCAGAAGAGGAGAGAGGAACTGACCCTCAGACAGGGCCTGGTCCCTTATACCCAGGCCTGCTTTCTTCCTTAGAGCAAATCTGTGCCAAATTGTGTAATTAATCTATAAACACACACACAAGCAAAAACAGGCTCAGAGTCACGCAGCCGTCAGTGGCAGAGTTAGGATTCACATCCAAGTCTGCGAGACTTCAGAGCCTGGGATCCTTTCATGGGCTAATTGCCAAAACCTTGACAGTTCTGGAAGTCTAGGGCAGAGTCAAGGAGACCTACAGGCCTTGAAAGGCAGGACAGCGTGGTGGTGAAGAGCACAGGTTTTAAAATCAGACTGGGTTCACTCTCCTGGCTCTGCAACCTGTTTGCTCTGTGGCCTCGGCCAGGCTGGTTGGCCTCTTTGTGCCTTACTTTCTTCCTCTGTAACATGGGATAACAGCAGTACCTACCTTGCAGGGTTGTTGTGCGGTTTAAATAAATGTGCACAGAGAGACAATTCAGAACTGTGCCCGCCACTCAGGAAGTGTCAACCATTGCTACTTGGGATGGACCCAGAATATTGGAGGTCAGGCCAGGCTGGAGAAGGCAGTAGGCAGAAGTATATCTCCGGTTAGTGCTCTCTGCTGGGTCCCCCACCCACTGCCCCCAGCTCTGTGAGTCTGTGCTACCTGAGATGGTGGCACCCAGCCTGTCTGGTTGCAAATAGAGTCTCACACAAAGGAGAAATGATTGTCCAGCTCCAGAGTTGAGTCCTGCAGCCTCTTTCCATTTAACAGACTTGGAAACGGAGGCTCAGCCAGATTGTGGCCAATCTGCCATGACTTTGGGTAAGTCGATCCTAGAGCCTTACTCTAGACCCAGGTTCCTGAATCCTGGTTCAGGGTCTCCACTTGGCCCCCAAACTGGTTTAATTTTTTCCAGGCAGATGCCATCCTCATGGCAGAAACATTTTTCCATAATCTTATTTGCAATTGCTAATGAGAAGCAGGGCTGCTCTCCCTTTCTAAACCTCGTCCTGGCCTCTAATTCATTTCCAGAGGCTGGGGCTGAGGCTTCTGCCATCTCTGTGAAATATTAGCAATTACTTCTCAATTACTTCCCAACTGGAAAGCAACTCGTGGAGATGGGGCTCTGGAGGCTGGAAGAAACCGTAAGGGATGATTTTTTGATCTGGCGTGAACCTTGCCGAAAGGCACACATGCTCTGTCGTCCCCATTCCAACTTTGAGGGGCTGGAGGTGGCATATGACTCTGTCCTCTTCTCCTTCCTCACCTGGCCTCCAGCCCAGCTCGGCCTCCAGGCGCAGGGGCTGCTGCAGGTCACTCATGCCACAGAGAAGCGGGGAGGGCAGGGAGGAGAAGAGCCTTCGTTGTAATCTCAGTAAATGCCAGCTCCATCCTCATGGCTGAGGTCATAGGCCTAGGGTCATCCTTGGCTCTTTCTCCTACACCACAAATCCAATCTGTTAACAAATCCTTTCAGCTCTGTCTTCAGAACACAGTCAGAATCTGACGTTTCTCACCGTCTCCACTGCTCCCACCTGAGTCCAAGCCAACATTATCACTCACCTGGATTATGTCAGTGACATCCCAACTGGTCTCCGTGACCTCACCCTTCTGCTCTACAGCCCACATGGGAGCCAGAGTGACTGGTTCAGAATTCCATTTTAATGTGATTATTTGGCCTTTTAGCTATACTGCTGTGCATTTTTAAAAGTATTTTTTTTCCTCCTGCGGATTATGCCATACATCCTTAACTTTCCATAGTTTAGAGTTGATATTTTACCACTTTACATAAAATATAAAACTCTTGCAAACATTTGCCATCCCCCCATCCTGTATACTATAGTTTTCGTAGGTACTACATCTACATACATTATAAACTTTGTAAGACAATGTTATCTTTTTGCTTTAGTCATATGCATAGTAAAGGAATTAAGAGGAAAAATAATCTTATACTTATATATTTACCTAGATCTTTACCATCTGATGCTGTTTCTTTCCTGAAGATCCAAGTGCCCGTCTCATGTCATTTACCTTCAACTTGAAGAACTTACTTTAGTATTTCTTATAATTCAGGTTTTCTGGCAACAAATTCTCTAAATTTTCTTTTAAATGAAAATGTCTTTACTTTGCCTTCCTTATTGAAGAATATTTCCACTGGATATAGAACTCTGGGTTGACAGGTTGTCTCCCTTCATCTCTTTGGTGCTGTTATATTGTTTCTTTTGGCCTCCATAATTTCTGATGGGGAGACTGTATCTATTTGAATCTTTGTCCTTCTATGTAATGCATCTTTTTTCTCTGGCTGCTTTCAAGGTTTTCTCTTTATCTTTGATTTTTAGCTGGTTGAATATGGGTGTATATGTAAATTTATGTTTTTCATTAAATTTGGAAAGTGAAGTGTCTTTTTTTCCCCATTATTTCTTCAGATTTTTTTTTTGCTCTATTCTTCCTTTCTTGTCTTTCTAGGACTCCAATTATGCATATGTTAGACCTTTGATATTATCCTACTGATTCCTGAGACTTCATTTTTTCAATCTTCCCTTTCTCCCCCCCCCCACTCCTTTAGATTAAATGGTTTCTATTAATCTACTTAAGCTCACTGACTGTCATCTCCATTCTGTTTTAAGCCCATACAGTGAAATTTTAAAATATTTCAGATATTGAATTTTTTAGTTCTAGAATTTCTGCCTTGTCCTTTTCATACTTTCTATTTCTCTTTAGAGATTTCCTATCTCTTCACTCATTAACAGTGTATTTCCTTTTAACTTGTTGAGCATAGTTATAACTGCAGCTTAAAGTATGTGTCTGATTATTTCAACTTCGAGGTCATCTCAGGGTTGGACTCTGTGGATTATCTTTTTCCTTGAGGAAGGATCATATTTTCCTGATTCTCTATATGTTGATTTTGGATTATCTCCTGGACATTGGAAATGTTATGTTGTAGAGATTCTAGAATTTGTTATATTCTTCCAAAGAGTGCTGATATCTTTGTTTAAGCAGGTAATTCACTTGGTTAGACTCAGACTGCAAACTCTGTGTCACTTGCAGTGGGCAACATCTCAAACCACAGCTCACTTCTTTCAGCCTTAGCTGCAAGTTGTCTTGAGTCTTCTCTGTGTGTGTGTGTGTGGTTCAGGAGTTGAGCAGAGACTTGGTCAGATTTTATTAACTGAATTTGGGCCATTTCTAGTACTTTTCTTCCAGGATTTCCCCCTCACTTTCTAGTAGTTCTGGTTGCTCTAGGTTCTGTCCTCTGGTTCTTCAGGTCAGAAAAACAGTGTTTCCTGTTGGACTTTTAGCGGTCCTGCACTGTGCCACAACTGCAGCCCACCCTCTGGATAAAGCCACAGAACTGGGAAACTTACCACACGCTGACCTCTTCTTCCAAGTTTCGACATCCAAAGTCTGCCTGTTTTTGATCATTTTCCAGAACCATCTAGTCGTTGTTTTCTGTGTTATATCCAGAGTTTATAGGTGCTCTCTGTGGGAGGACAGATCTGTTAAGAGCTTACTCCACTGTATGGAAGTGGAATGCCTGGAATGTTCTTTCTAAAGTTTCTGAGACCATATCAGTCTTCTCAATGCCCCTCACCCCCAATGGTTCCTATTTCACTCAAAAGCCGAAATCCTTACAATGGCCTACGAGGCCTTGAATGATCTAGCTTCTGACCTTGTGTCCACCTTTGTTCACTCCATTCCAGCCACACTGGTGGCCTCAAACATAGCTGCCTCATACACACTCTTGCAAGAGAGCTCCATGGCCTACACGACTCTGCACACTGGCCCCTGCCCGCCTCCTCAAGCCTCATCTTTAACCACTTCCCCGACTCTTGACACTCCAACCTTGCTGGCCAGTGGTCAGTCCTGGGTCACAGCATGTTCTTTTCCACCTCAAGGCTGTTTCCTCTGCCCACAGCACCCTTCTCTCAACATTTCTTCCGTATAATTCTTTCTAATCCTTACCTCTAACGGCAATGACTGCTGCTTAGAGTCCTTCCCTGATGACCCCACTATCCCACCAGCCCCCAACTAGGCGAGGTGATTTCTACTCTTGGGGCACTTTATGCTTCTTCACAGCATACTACACACTTGTAATAGTTTGTGTGTATATTGGTAATGCTTTGCTCACTAATTGTAAGTGCTATAAGGGCAAGCGTTCCATCTGTTTTGCTCATTCCTCCATCCCAGGCACCTTGTTCATAGTAGGCACTTAGCAGATACCTAACAACTGGTTGTCAAGACCCAGGATAGGCTTGGAGGCTGCTGTGTACACATCCTCACGACGACCTTGTGTAGGTATTACATCTCTATGTTACTCTTGGAGAAATGGAAGCTCTGAGAGGGTAAATGACTTGCCCAAGGTCACAGGACTAGAAATTCTAGCTGGGAATTTCACAGTGGGAGCTCAGACCAGGGAGAGAGACCTTAGATTGTACCCAGCCTCAGCCTTCTGGACACACTTCCTCTTTGCTGCACTGGCTGGCTGCAGAGGGCCAGGCAGAGTTTTTATTTTTTCAGAGTTTTCTCCCAGGGGTTCATAACTGGGCCCCCTTTGCCAAATTGGAGGGAAATGGCTCATGTGAACACCATGTTTTATATGGCAATCAGGCAAGGCACTGAGGCTATGTGGCGCCGCAGGAGTGGCCACTGGGCCCCTAGTTGAAAGACCTGGTCTCTTCTCCCTCTGCCAAAGCTTCTTGTTTATGGCTAATCTGTCTCTCCTAGGGCAGAGCTGAGCTGCAAAGGCCCTCGGGGCACGTCCAGGGCAGCACCCACTCCCTTGCTGGTGAGGAACCTGAGACCCTCAGGAGGAGGTGATGAAAACTCTCTCCATGCAAACTGCCTTTCACGTTCTCCAGCTCTGGGATGAATGTCTTCCCTGCCAGAAGTGCATGTGACACTTGGAAATGATGTTGACTAATTGCCATTTAAAATATCTGTGTTGTTTCCATTGATAGACAGTTGGTTTATTAAATGGTTTATCCTTACCAAAGAATACTATAGGCATCAAAAACGATGCCGTAGTAGGGTTAAGGCTATGAAGAGATGTTTAAGCTACGTTATGTGAAAAGAAAAAAAGATTTTCAAGTAGCATATGTTCCCATTTTTGTGAAAAATATATATCTACATAAGTAAATAATGTATACTATACGTAGGAAAAAGCCTGGAAAATTTACATAAGATAACAGTTTCAGCAATGATGGGATAAAAGGTAATTAAAAAACATTTTCTGGGGCTGGCCCGGTGGTGTAGTGGTTAAGTTCGCATGCTCTGCTTCAGCAGCCTGGGTTTTGTGGATTTGGATCCTGGGCATGGACTGGCACACCGCTCATCAAGCCATGCTGTGGCGGTGTCCCACATATAAAGTAGAGGAAGATGGGCACAGATGTTAGCTCAGGGACAATTTTCCCCAGCAAAAAGAGGAGGATTGGCAACAGATGTTAGCTCAGGGCGAATCTTCCTCACCAAAAAAAAAAAAAAAAAGAAAAAAAATATTTTTTCTATTCTTCAAATTGTTTCAAACAATATGCATTACTTTTGTAATCAAATTAAAAAAAAAATAAACATTATTTTTAAAAGGAAAAAAACAAACAAAACCAAATACAATGGAGGCTGAGTCTTTTGGAGATTCAAGAAGTGCTTGCTTTCTCCAGGGCCTGGGCAATCCTCTCTGGAGAGGTCCGAGGGCTGGGGGCAGAAGGGCAGCACTGAGAAGAGGGGCACACGGGCCACGCTGAGAAGGACACTATGCCCTAGATCCTGACACTGGAGTCTTCAGGGAGAACCACAGTCTGCAACCAAGACTCTGCCCCTCTGGAGTGTCTGCAGAGCACTTGAGTAGCTCAGTTCTTTCCTTTCTCCCTTCATCTTTCATGCTCTATGCCTGTGTTCCAGAAGCCAGTTCCAGTTCAGAAGGTTCTTGAGCATGCTGGTGATGTGGGGGCCTGGGGACGTTGCCGTTTACAGTGACTTTCACTTTCAAGGCCTTTTCAGAGAAGGCAGCTGCTCTGTTCCTCCCCACTCTGGGGCCCAGAGGGCCCACTACCCACTGCAGTCTAGGTGGATGGAAGGAGGCATGCGATGGTCTTAGGAGATGTGACTAAGGTCCAGCTGTGCATGGACCCTACTGTCACAGACAGAAGGATGGCCCCAGCCACCACCCAGCTCAACTTCCTCCATCTACAGATGAGAAGCCAAAGCCCAGAGAGGGCAAGGACTGGCTCACAGTCACACAGCAAGTCAGGGACTGGAACTCAGGGATTGTGACCCCCAGGCCTGGTTTTTCAAACATACAAACTTGAGGTTGAACTGTCAGTCATGGGTTTGGCCCCTTAGATAAAAAATGATCTCCTTCATTTCAGAGCCTGAATTCCAGTTCTAAGAATAATCTAGAGTATAGGGAACTCTGGTGTTTCACAGAGGAGATGCTAGCAGACTTCACTGCACAAGTAATAGATTTTACAAGTAAATTCTCACTTAAAATTTGTATGTGTGTGTATACATATATATATACATATTATATTATACTTTATTTTTTAGTCAAGGCAAATTGTCAAACCCTGTATAATAGAATTGAGTTAAAGACTTTTGAAGTGGCAGTGTTTCAGAATGCTCATATCCATAGACAGCAATTTACTAGCCCAAATGCCTAAGCCCAGAGAGGTGAGGGTCACATGTACAACTTTCTAGACCAAGGAGGAACTTTGGTGCAGGCTCTAATGATGGTGTCTCTTTGTGGTGGGATTGGGGTGTGACTTGTTTTCTTCTTTTGGCTGATCTATATTTTCTACAATGGACAAAAATTACTTTTTTTGTTTTTAAATACCATTTTTTTTTTTTGGTGAGGAAGAGTTGCTCTGAGCTAACATCTGTTGCCATTCCTCCTCTCTTTATTACTTGAGGAAGATTGTCCCTGAGGTAACATCTGTGCCAATCTTCCTCTGTTTTGTATGTGGGATGCCACTACAGCATGGGTTGACAAGTGGTAGGTCCGTGCCCGGGGTCCGAACCTGTGAATCTGGGCTGCCGCAGCGGAGTGCGCCAGACTTAACCACTACGCCATGGGGCCAGCTCCAGGAATTACTTTTGTAATGAAAAAACAAACAAAGCAAAACCACCTTACTAACTGTTTGGATTTTTAAGTCTCAGAGTTCAGTTACTCCAATCCCAATGATCAGAGATGGAGGCCTCTTCTATGTCACATTCTCTGCGGTTTCTTGTTCCCAATGGAAAGAAACGGCTCCATAAATCAACCATCCTCCCTACTCCCACTGCTCCCTTGACTGAAGGAGACTAGGTGGCTCCAAGACAAGGGGCGAGGTAGTGCTGGCACTACCTCCAGGCAGCCTTCCCTGACTGGTCTGTCAGTGACCCTCACCTGCCCCAGTCTAGGGGATCGAAGGTCCTGCACCTCTTCTCAAGGAGGCTGCTTTCCCATCATGGAACACAACAGCAGCCACAACAACACTGCCCCCTCTTGTCCAGCCTATCCTGTGTCAGTCACTGTGTTAAGTGCCTTCACCAGTAACTTCAATGAGTCACCATGACAATGCCAGGAGGAAATTCGTACTGATATTATATTGGTTTTAAATGGAGAAACTGAGGCTCAGAAAGGTTCACTATTTTGCTGGAGGTCAGACAGCCAGCCGAGGGCAGAGCCAGGATTCCAGCCTCAGTCTGTCTGCCTTGGGTGACTTTCTCACCTTGTGGGGATATTTCCAGAGGTCATGAATCAGCCTCTTCTTGCTAGAGGGCCGTGTGTGTGTGTGTGTGTGTCTGTTTGTGTGCATGCGCGTGCACACACACACACGTGCACTGGGAAAATGCAGTAACAGGAGGCAGGAGCGGTTTGTGGGTGCCCATGTACCAGGCACTGTGTTAGAACTCATGCTCTCTTTCCAGCAAACCCATGTGGTAGGTTCTAACAACGTTCTCATTTACCCCTGAGGCTTGGCCAGTGAAGTGATTCACCCAAGGTAACCAGCTGCCCAGGGGTGAACCAGGATTCCAATCTGGGTGGGTCTGACCCTGATCCTGAACCCCGGCATGCTGCCACGCCACCAAGTTTCCCTGGCTCCTGACAGGCTGCAGGTCTAGGACAAGTGTGGCCAGCCAGAGCTGAATCTGGCCCACTGCCTGTTTTGGTAGGGCCTCTGAGCTAAGAATGATCTTCACATTTCTAAAGTGTTGTAAAAACAAAAAATCAAAGAAAAATATGTGACAGTGACATACATGGCTGGCAAAGCCTAACATATTTACCTTCTGGCCCTTTACAGGAGTTTGCCGACCCCTGGCTGAGGATCCTGAGGTCCACGGAGGATAGTTTGGGCCTGCGTCCTCATTCTCCACGTGTCACACTTTTTCTCTGGATGGGGTCAAGTGTACCAGTGGCAGTGGCAATGACCTTCAACATCTTGCATGATTCCCCTGCAAACTAGAAGGCACCAAAGCCACTCCAGGCACTGAGCACTAGGCACTGTGCCAGACACAGGGGAAGAAAGGATAGTCCATGCTGACCTCACAGAGCCCAGTCTAGTGGAGGCGGATAGTCCGAACACAGGTATCCAAGTTGGGGACTGGGGCTGTGAGAACTAGAAGGGGCAGGCCAGGAAATGCTTCCAGGAGAAGGTGACACCTGTGCTGCATCCTGAAAAATGAGGCATTAAGCAGATAACAGGGAGGGGACGTGGAGAAGGCAGTGGCGGTAAGGCAAAGAGCCAAAGGGACCGTCAGCCGGCAGCCTGATGTCGCTGGCGCCGCCCGAGCGGAGGGGGGCAGGCCGTGTGTGGCGCGGGGCTGTAGGTGTCAGCAGAGGCGCGGCTTTGGAGTCGGCTGGGGGCCGCCCCGGCACGCCCTTAGGCCCGCGCGGCCATTGTCTGCGCCCGGCGCCGCCTTGGCAGCAGAAGGTGACATCTGGTGACTAATGGCCGCGGCGCCCGGGCCGCAGCTGCCGCGCCGCCCCTCCCCTCCGCTCGGGCCGGCGAGGGAGACGCGGGCCCGGAGGATCGAGGCCGGGTGTTCGCGCGGCCAAGGCCGCCACCTTCAGCCCGCCAGGCCCGCCCCCGACGCCCCCGTCACTCGAGCGCACGCGCGTCCCGGGGCGCGCTTCTTCGGCTGCGGGTGTGGACGCTGCTCCCCCTCCGGGGCGGTCGCCGGAAACTGCGGTAACGCCAGACGCTCATTCGTGGGTGCAAACACGGGCCCACACTGGAGCCCACGTGCACGTGCAGTAACCCACATGTGCGCGCTCACACTAACACACGAGCTTATGGTCACACGTGTTGCTACATTATACACCTGTGCTCGTTCATGCATGTTCACAGATGCACACCTGAGGACTGTGCACACGTGCTCGCCCACACCCTCGCCTACCACACATCTGTGCCTAGTGTTCACATAGGGACATGCATCGTTGTGGACTCCTGCAGCCAAGCCCTGCTTACACGTTCTTATGGAGGAATGCATGTAGGCATGTCCATGCACACTCAGAGACACAGCCAGCCCTGTCCTCCTTGCCAAAGGCCAAGGTGACAAATGGCCTAATTCAAATCCTAGACATGATCTAGGCTAGACTGGCCATCCCAGCATTTATGCTATTCATAAATTAGTTTTCTACATCTAAAAACCTGGAGATTTCACGTCAAGATTTGGATTTCTGCTTTCTCTTGCAAAATTGGATGCTCTGGCAGTTTGAGGCATATTTCCAGCTGGCCTTAATGGTTTGGGACTGAGCAACAGGGGCCCGTTCAGGCTGTGCTCGAAACTCCTTGCTTCTCCTCCCAGCTGCCTTCTCCCCACCTCTCCCACCGATGTTTGAGGCTGCAGCCCAGGTAAGAGGCAGGGAGCCCTTGTCAGCTGGCCAGGAGTTCCAGCTCAGACCCGCCCTGCCTTTGGAGCCTGAGCAGGGAGTGAGACGGCCTCGGTTCTCCTAACTAGCTCCAACCCTGAGGCCCACAGTGAGGAGTCCCTCCCCACTGTGGGGTGTTGGGGGCTGCTGCCAGGAATGTGGAAACTCTCTGCAATCTGCATAGCACCTTCATGTGAGGACCATTTGGTCCTACTGAGAGCTCTGAGATGAAGGCGCCATTGCCTCCATTTCACAGTTGAGAAGATGATGGCCTGGGAGTAATGGTATTACTGTCTACTCAGAAAGTACGGAAAGGGTTTGCTGTCAGCACAGCTGGGGTGGGGTGTGGGGTGGGGCAGGTTGCCTCTACTGTGGAATTCCTGGGGCGGGAGGTAGAGAAGTGCCTGTGAGGTACTAATGTCTGCTTTGTGCCCCCTGAAGCCATGTCCTGCCTGGTTCTGGCATATCTGTCTCCCTTCTCAGATGAGGCTCTGGTGGGAGACCTGGTTCCCAGAGGGAGATGCTGGTTCCGGGAGCTTCCTGGAGTATCTGCCTAATGTTGGGCTCTGGCTAAACCAGCAAATGGCAGCCCAAGAGGCAATGGGAAGCTATGTGGTTGGTCAGCTCCCCCTGCCCCCAATCCCGGCATCATCTCATCCACTCAAGGCCTCTGGCTACCTCTCTGGGCAGACAGCCCACCCAATGGCTCACCTCAGCCTCTGTCCCACTCATCCTTCTCCCACTGGATGGCTGTAGGCCCTTAACTCCCAGCTTGTCCAAAGCTAGTCCACAAAGTGGGGTGGCAATGTGGTCAGGGCCCTAGCTCAGATCCCAGCCCTCCTACTCTTTGCTGTGTGACCCTGGACAAATAATTTAACCTCTCTGCGTCTGTTTCCTCCTCTGTAAATGGGGGCAATTACAGTACCTGCTTTGAGGATTGCAAGATGAGGATCAATTGAGGAAATCCAAGCAAAGTGCTGATTTTGGTGCCCAAACAGAACGAGTTCTCAGTAGATACCACCACTTACTACCTTTGCTCCCAGCTGGTTCTTTCTCCTATTGCCCCCTGCCTTGGTTGGTTTTTACTTTCACCAACACAAGCCTGGGTCCTGAGAATTACACCCACTCCTCTCTTTGCGTTTCTCCACATTCAGTCTGACCAAGTTGGCCTTCCGAATCTTTCTGGCATCTGTGCTCTCCTCTCTACCTAGTTGCCTCTGCTCCAGTTTGGTTTGCTGTCACCCCTGGCCTACACGATTGTGATCCCTAACCAGGTTCCCTGGCTGCAGATGCCTGACACTCAAATCCAGCATCACTTCTGCCACTGGAATGCAAACTGTGTCACTCTGCACTTCACTGTGCATGCGCAAGCTCCTTGGCCTGGCAGTCGAGGAAGTAGACCCTGGCCACCCTCCATGGGTGGTTGAAGGGATGGGCCCGGGGTCTTGGGTGGAGTGTTAGGAAGTGAAGCTGGAGTGTGCTTTCTCTCTCACTGTTCTGTGTCAGGACCTCACACTTAGCAGCCAATGGTTCCTGCATCCCCAACCCAGCATACACACTTTCTCCCCTCCATGCCTTTGCCCAAGACGTATCCTCTGCCTGAAAGCCCCCTCCCTCCATCTCCAACCCAACTTTTCTGTCCTGAGCTCACCTATGCTGCCCTTCCCTCTCTTCATATTCAGTTAGTTTTCTCTCACCATGTTCTCAGAACACCTTGTGTGTTGCTCTAACTTGCACTTACCTCATTAGTTATATTTCTCTGTTTAAATGTCACCTAGATCAGTGCTTCTCAAACTTTATTGTGCACATGAATCACTTGGGAATCTTGTCCAAATGCAGATTTGATTCAGCAGGTCTAAGATGGGGCCTGAGTCTCTGCATTTCTGGCAGGCTCCCTGGTGATGCTGATGCTGCTGGTCCCAGACCATGTTTGGAATAACAAGAGCTTAGACAGTGAGTCTCTAGAGAGCAGTGACTTGTGTTCAATTCATCTTGGTATCCTTGGTACCCAGCTGAGAGCTTTGCAAATGGGGAACCAAATAAATGTTGCTGAAATGAAGAAATGAATGAAGAAATGAAAGCATCTCATGCAGATGAGGGTGTTGGGGAAGTCTTCTGGAGGAGTTGATGTCTGAGTTGAATCTTTAGGGAGGGAAAGGAGGTGGCCAGGTAAAGAGGGCCATGGTGGGTTGGGATATTCCAGGTGAAGGCCAGAGCTGAGGCATAGAGATGTGCAATAGCGTGCGTGCAGGATAGTGCAGGAATGGAAGACTTGAAGTTCAAGAGAGTGGGAGGGACCAGGTCACTAGTGGGCAGCCAGGATGCCAAGCTGGGGGGTGGGTAGTGGTTTATATTTTATCTTGGAGCCTCTGGGGGATGACACGATCCAGATGGTGGGCCATTCCTGCGGCAACATAGGACTAGGTAACAGGAGATGCAAGACCAAGGGGTCGCTGAGGGGCCTCCCCAGTCACTCGTGTGGAGCTCAGACTGTGGCAGAGAGGATGGAGGTCAGGGCATAGGTTAAAGAGAAATTGAGGAGGAAGAATAGATAGGATTTGGTGACTGATTGGAAAAGAAGGTGAAGGAAAGCCTCCCTCTTTTGCTGGGGCACAGCTTGGTGAATGGTGGTGCCATTGACTGAGGCTGGCATAGAAGAGGAGGAGCTGGTCTGGTGAAAAGGACAAGGAATTTAATTTCAAAGCTGGCTAAGTGTGAAGTGCCAATGGGGCGTCCACGGCATATGTGTCAGGAGCTCCTGAGAGAGACCAGGACTGAAGATGGCAGTAGGGGAGGCATCGGCTGACAGATGCTCAGTGAAGTTTTGAGAGAGACTGAGATCATCCAGGGAAATCTTAGAGTAAGAAGAGAAGAAGGTAGGGGAGGGACCCTGGAGGAAAACCATTCATTTAAAGAGCAGGAATTAATGACAACCTGTTAGAGATAAAGTGGGAATAGAAAACATTTACAATAGCAACAAACAAGATAAAAATCCTAGGAAGAAACATAACAAGAAATGTGCAAAATCTAAGTGGAGAAAGCGTTAAAATGCTTCCAAGGGACAAAAAAGCATTTGAATAATGTTCTTGGATAGGAAAACCAACATCGTAAAATTGTCAATTCTCCCTCAGATAATTTAGAATTTAATAAGATTTCCAATAAAAATGAAGCCTTTGTTGTTATTTAGATAAACGGATTCTCAAGTTCATATGGAAAAATAAACAAGTGTTGGGAGACAGTTCTCCACGGGCATCTCATGTTTCTGAATGAGCAGAAGCAGTGACTACCTTTGTTCCAGACTGTCTCTTTAGGGATGTTTGTGTAGTGAACACAAGTGGAAAGTAGAGCGAAGCCTGTGGAGCAAAGAGCAAGTTTGTTTCTTGTCCAGTATAATAAAGATAATGTCTCCCTCTGGGGAAAACCCAGGCAGACTTATTACCCATTATAAAAGATTTGGGTTCCTAAAACTCAAGGTTCTTCTCCTGTAACACAACTCACTGGCTGTGCTGACATCACCTGGACTTGTCACCCTCGGGGAACTGGGGCTTGTGGGACTGTCACAAATGCTGATACTCTGGCTGTTGGCTACTGTCACGAGTGATAAAGTCCTTTGTCTCTGACCCAGAAGTCTCATGTCTCCTGCCAGCATCCAGGAAACAGGGCAGGCTAACATTGTCCTGCGAGCAGAACGAAAACTCACTCAGACTCTTCACACTTCTTGATAGCAAGAATAGCTACAAAATTTCTGAAAAAGAATAGCTAAGAGAAAGGACTAGCTCTTTTAGAAATTAAACTGAGCTATGAAGCTATATTCCATAAAACAATGTGGTACTAGACAACTCAGTGAAACAAAATATAATTCCGGAAATTATACACAAGAATTTAGGGTAAATATGGTATTTCAAACTGAGTGGGGAAATGTGTTATTCAATAAATGAGATTGGGGCAACTGGAGAACCATCTGGAAAAAAAAGTTGGATCCATACCTTACACTTTATAGTAGAATAAGTTCCACACGAAACAAAGATGTAAATGTGACAAAATGAAACCATAAACGTATCAGAAACATGGGAGAATTTTAAACCTTTCTAAGCATGACACACAACCCAGAAGCCATAAAAGAAAAGACTGATAATTTTAACCATTAAAACAAAACTTTTGCATGCAAAACCCAACATATGCAAAGTCAAATAGGCAAACTTGGAAAATATTTGCAGCTCCACTGACACAGAGTATATTTCCCTATTATATAAAGAACTTCTGCAAATCAATATGAAACAGATCAACAACATGAAAGAAAGATGCGCAAGGAGCAAAGAGTTACTGAAACCTGAGAAAAGATGCCCCTTTATTCACAATAGGAAAAATATAATTAAAGTTTCGCTAAGACATGATTTCATCTCTCAGTTTGGCCCAGATCAAAACGTTTGATAACATACTGTATGGGGAAACAGACGCTCATGCATTGCTGATGTGGGTGGAAATGGTACAGCTCAATGGGGGGAAATTTGGCAATATCTTCCGGCTTTACAAATGCCTTTGTCCTAACCACTTCCAAGAGTTTATCCTATGGAAAGATTCCCACACGTGAAAAATGATGCATATGAAATTAGTTATTGCAACATTGTTTGCAACAGCAAAAGATGGAAAGCAACCCAAATAGGCACCAAAAGAGGGATGATAAATAAACCAGGTACATGCATACAAAAGTATACAGTCATGCATCACTTGATGACGGGGATAACGTTCTGAGAAATGTGTTGTTAGGCAACTTCGTTGTTGCATGAACATCGTAGAGTGTACTTACACAAAGCTAGGTGGTATAGCCACCTAGGCTATATGGTACTAATCTTATGGGACCACCATCATATATGCAATCTGTCATTGGCCAAAACGTCCTTATGCAGCACATGACTTTACTATTTAGGTAGAAGAAAGGATGAAGAAGTTTGTCATGTACTGATATGGAAAGACCTCCAAGATATATTGTTGTGAAGAAAGCAAGGTATGTTTCAGTGTGAATAGAATGCTGCCATTCTTGTGGGAACAAAAAGATGGGTGTGTGAGAGAATTTGTAGATATGTGCATGCACATATGCATGTTTATACATAACATGTCTGTAGAGGAATATACGAGAAACTGACAATATTGGTTGCCTCTGGTGAGGGGAACCTTGTGGTTGAGAGACAGGAGTGGGAAAGGAAACTTCACTGTATACACTTTCACACCTTTTGAAAGTTGAAAATCTAGTACTTCTGTATGTTCCCACACAGAAATGACAAAGAGAGTGGGCAGAAGATAAGGAGGCCATAAAGGAGACTAAGAACAAGCAGTCAGAGTCTTAGAGAGAAAGCTAGAAGAGAGCAGCACTGGAGGAGCCAGGCAAGGAGAACATTTCAAGAAAGAGGTAATAGCCCTTGGGATGGAATGCTACAAAGAGATTAAGGATTTAGATAAAGACTTGGAGACATGCAGTCGATGTGTTCATCAGACAATAATGACCTTGGTGAAGAGGGTTCAATTCAGTGTGCGTGAGTGTGCGCATGTAAACCAGATGCAATGTTTAGGAGAGAATGGAATGTGCAGAATTGGCTATAGTAAATACTTACAACAGGCTTGACCATGAAAGGAAGAAGAGGGAGAAAGTGGTAGCTTGATAGGAAGACAGGATAGCTTGCCATCATCTTCTTCTCCTCCTCCATCTTTATTCTCTTTCCCTTCCTCTCCTCCTCCTCTTTATTATTATTTTAATGGAGACAAATTGTGCGTGGTTCCCTAGTGCTGGGAAGCCAGTAGAGAGGTAGGAGTAGAAGCTGCAGGAATTGGAGGGGGCTGTTCCAGTTCTCTGTTGCTATGTAACTAATCACTTCAAAACTTAGAGGTATAAAGCCACCACCATTTTAGTATGCACATGATTCTTTGTGTGTAGAATTCTGACAGGGTACAGCAGGGACTCTACTCCATGATGTCTAGGCCTCTGCTGGGGTGGCTTAACAGCAGGAAATGACTGGGGCTGTACAGAACCGCAGTCCTTCTCTATGTGTAAGATGGCTCCTTCACTCACATGTTTGGCACTCCAGCTGGGATGGCTGGAACAGCTGAGGTCTGCCCAGCATCACTCATTCTCCATATAGCCTCTTCACATAGCTACCTTGGGCTTCCTGATAGCATGGTAGTCTCAGGGTAGTAGACTTCTTACATGGTAGCTCAGGGTTCCCAAGATCAAGTGTTCCAAGAGCTCAGGGCAGAAGTCCCAGGGTTCTTATGACCTAGCCTTGGAAGTCATGCAGAGTTACTTTCATTGCATTCTCTTAGTTACACATGGTGAGGCCAATTTAGTGTGGCAGGGGCTTGTGCAATGAAAACTTGCCTGGAAAGACACACCATGCTCATGCATTGGAAGGCTTAATATTGTTAAGATGTTCACATAACACAAAGTGATCTGTAGATTTAAAGCAATCCCTATCAAAATCCCAATGATGTTTTTTGCAAAAATAGAACAATCCGTCGTAAAATTCATATGGAATCTCAAGGGACCTCAAATAGCCAAAACAATCTTGAAAAAGAACAAAGCTGGAAGACTCACACTTCCTGATTTCAAAACTTACTGCAAAGCAGCAGTAATCAAAACAGTGTGGTACTGGCATAAAGACAGACGTATAGACCAATGGAATAGAATAGGAAGCATAGAAATAAACTCTCACATATATGGTGAAATAACTTTTGACAAGGGTTCCAAGACCATCCAATGGGGAAATGACAGTCTTTTCAACAAATAGTGTTGGAGAAAGTGAATATCTACGTGCAAAAGAATGAAGTTGGACCCTTACCTAACACCATATACAAAAATTAACTCAAAATGGATCAAAGACCTAAAAGTAACACCTAAAACTATAAAACTCTTAGAAGAAACCATAGGACAAGAGTTTCTTCAAGTTGGATCTGGCAATGATTTCTTGGATATGGCACCAAAGACACAGGCAACAAAATAAAAAATAGACAAGTTGGGCTTTGTGAAAATTAGAAAACTTTGTGCATCAAAAGACACTATCAATAGAGTAAAAAGGCAACACATAGAATGGGAGAAAATATTTGCAAATCACATATCTGATAAGGGATTAATAGCCAGAATATAGAGGGAACTCAAAACTCAACAACAACAAAAAACCAAACAACCCTATTCAAAAATGGGCAAAAGACTTGCACAGACATTTCTTCAAAGGAGATATACAAATGGCTAATAAGCACGTGAAATGATGCTTAACATCATTAATCATTAGGGAAATGCAAATCAAAACCACAATGAGATACTTGATGGCTATTGTCCAAAAAACAGAAAATAACAAGTGTTACTGAGGTTGTGAAGAAATTGGAACCCTCGTGCACTGTTGGTGGTAATGTAAAATAGTGCAGCTGCTGTGGAAAACAGTATGATAGTTCCTCAAATAATTAAAATAGAATTTACATATGATCCAGCAATTACACTTCTGAGTATATATTCTAAAGAATTGAAAACAAAGAGATATAAATACATCCATGTTCATAGCAGGATTATTCACAATAGCTAAAACATGGAATCAACCCAGGAGTCTATGGACAAATGAATGGATAAGCAAAATGTGATACAAACATACACTGGAATATTATTCAGCCTTAAAATTTAGGAAATTTGGACATATTCTACAGCGTGGATGAACATTGAGAACATTATGTTCAGTGAAATAAGCCAGTCACAAAAAAGACAAATACTGTGTGATTCCACTTATATGAAGTACTTCGAGTCGTCAAAATCACAGGGACAGCCTCTGGTGGTTGCCAGGGGCCAGTGGGAGGAGGAAATGAGGAGTTATTGTTTAATGGGGACAGAGTTTCAGTTTTGCAAGATGACAAGAGTTCTAGAGATGGACAGTGGTGATGGTTACACAACAATATGAGTCTGTTTAATGCCACTGAACTGTACACTTAAAAATGGTGAAGGTAGTAAATTTTATGTTATGTGTATTTTACTGCAATAAAAAAGATTGCAAAACAGAAAGAATGGGCTGGTCCGCATTTATGATTTCAGAGTAGCAGAAGTAGGCCAGTTTGAGGTGATGACAAGGTCCAGAATGTGGCCAAAGACATGGGTGGCTGGAGTGGAGAGAAGGAGAAGATCGTCATGGAGAAAGTTAAGGAACTGAGCTCCCAAGGTGTTGAATGGGACATCCACGTGGAAACTGAAGTCACCAGGGGAAGGTCTATGTGAGGATGAGGGCCGTGACCCTAGTGTCAAAGTCCTTGATGATCTTGGGGAGGGACTGGAAGACCTCCAGTGGTGGATGACTCAGATGGGATGTGGAAGGGGTGGAACTGTAGCCAGGTGGCACGAGCCTCAAGGAGCAGGGGGCTTTCACATGTGGTGGGTGAGTCATGGCGAGGAGTGAGGGACATGGACCTGTTCCCAGCCTGTGATGTGGAGAGTGTGGGAATGAGCGGTTTTCACTGCCCAGGGCTCTGGCGAGCAGTGTCCTCCCCTCCGGCAAAGTGAGTGGTCTGGCTCTATCTCCAAGTCACCCCCTTTTCCCCTAGTATGGCCATGCAGTGTGGCTCAGGCTGTGAGGACAGACTGCAGGAGGAAGGTTGGAGAAACCTAGTACAATTTTGTCCACCATTTCCACTCTCCTAGGTGGACTTCTCAGCAGCCATTTTGGCGGCAACCAACAAATCTCAACTCATATTCTAAGTGGGCCGTGTCAGGTAAGAGGACAGAACTTCAGTCCACTGGGGGCGAGGGGGTGGTGAGGAGAAGAGGGTGCTCGGGAAGCCAGGGCTCTGGTTCTAGAGACCAATGTGCAGCATTCACTGGACAAGCACAGGGAATACTCCTACCTACACACCCCTCCTGAGCCCGGAGAGTAGACTTGGGGGAAACAAGCAGAGGCAGGGTGCTTGTGGGTGTTGTGTCAGAGTGGGGGTGAGGGGAGGGGAGAGGGACTGTGACCCCCTCCCTCAACGCACCAGAGGAAGGCAACTCTTTGTGACAGCCAGAAACATGAGAGAAAGGTCGAAGGGATGTGAACTCAGCCACAGGAATCCAAAAACATAAGTCACAGTTCTATTTACCCAAAAATGGCAAATTTCTCATCAAGAAGGAAATCGAAAATGAAAAAGAGCGAGGAGCACTTCAGCATGCTTTTTGAAGGCCGCCCCCTCAGTGGTGGGTCTCAGTGAAGACTGCCGTGACCACATCCGACTGGTCGGGCCTCCCCAGATCCTTCTCTCGTGTTTCAGCCCTGAGTGGACACCCCAGCAGGCTCGAGAGCTTGGGCTTTTCTGAGGACGAGTGAGGGCATGTCTCAGTCAAGGTCCACTGTTGCAAGTAATGGAAACTGACCTGAGTAACTTCAGCAGGGACGAACATTCATTGGAAAGAATCTGGTTTATCTCCTGAAGACAAGTGCAGCCAGGCCTCTGGAGGGGTAGGACCCAGGAATCAATGTTTGCCAAAGTGTGTTCCATGGGTCGCTAGTCCTGGCAGATGCCTGAGGAAATGAAGTGCTCTGTGGTCCAGTGAGTTTGGGAAATGCTACATATCTTTTGCTCAGGGCACACTTGTGTGCAAAAAGAAGTCCTGCAGCAAGAAAGCTTATTTAATTAGCTAAGGGCTTCCCCCAAATATTTGTAGAATAAGGTATTCTTGTTAACAACCTGACCAAAGAGGAAGAGACTCCACATCACCCTGGCCCTCACCCTGTGGTGATGGAGCTGACTTTACTGTGGAGGGACTGTGCTAGAAAGGCCGTATGGCTAGTGGTCAAGGGTGTGGACCTCCTGACTTGAATCCTTCCAGCCATTCCTTCCTTCATTGCTGTGAGTACTAGACTAGCCTGGTGAGGGAGGGGCGAGGAGGATTGAGCCAACACTTCCAGGTCCTCTGTGTCCCTTCCTTCTACTCTTAAGCCTGGAGATGAGCGGGCACACAGGTGAAATCTGCTTATCTCCATAGCGATTGCCCTGGGTTGGAGCTTGCCAACGGTTTTAAATGAGGATTAAATGAGCTGATAATGCCTGTGTGATCCCAAAGGGAGAGCCAGTGTCGGATTCCACCGCATGCTAGCTGAATGATTTGGGCGAGTTATTTAACCTCTCTAACTCTGTTTCCTATCTACAAATCAGGATAATAACAGTAATATCTCTTGAGGTTGTGGTGAGGATTAAATGAGCTAATAATGCCTGCAAACTCTCTGGTCCATAGTAAGTGCTAAAAATATTTAGCTATTATTATTGTTATCATGTGATTACGGATTGAACGCACTCTCTGCCATGAACTTCACAGCATCTGGGGGAGCTCATGGTTCTGTTTAACAGTCATTTATTGGTGTCTACTCCCAATGGGGACTGAGATACAGAGATGAAACTGGTGGTATGGCCTCAGCCTTCATGGAATTCCCAGTCTTGTGGGGTAGACAGACAAGATAAGAGATAATTACAAAGAGAGATGGTAAGGACATGGGACTGTGATAGCTCACAGGTAGAGCGCCTAACCTAGACCAAGGGACGTGGAGTAGGGTGTTGCAGACTGAAGGTGTGAAGGTGCCTGATGGCTTTGGGTATCCCAGGCAGTTCAGTGAGGCTAGTAGATAACATGAGAAGGGATGGTGCTGAAGATGTTGATAGGGACAAGAGCAGGGGGGCCTTGAATGCCAGACCAAGGAGGTGGGATGTTATCTTATGGGTGACAGGAAGCCAATAAAGTGTTTCAGTCTAGAGAGTGTTATGGCAGGTGTGTGGTTCAGAAGCTGCCTCTGGCAGCTGTGGGACTCACTGATTGGAGAAGCACAAGACTGAAGGCCAAGAGACGGGTGGGGGAGAGGGAGAGCTGGTTATGGAAACCAAACTGGGAGATGGGGGAAGTCTTGACTTGGGTGATTGGCGATGCCAACAACTGAAGTGGTGGTGATCAGTGTTGGTTTAGAGGGATGGACCTGAGCTTGAATTGGTTGGGGGGCGGGGGGACCCTGTGGGCAATCCAAGTAGCAATAGTCAACAGGCAGTTGGATGTATGGGCCTAGCAATTTAGATCTGGGAGCCATCAGTATTTAATAGAAATTGAATTCATAAGAGTGGATGGGATTGCTCAGAGAGCGTCAGGATCGAGGTAACCCTGGGGAGGTTGGGAAGAGAGGAGGCAGGGAAGAGAATCATCTTGCTAGAGCAGAGATTCTGCAGACATTTAGAAGTCCAGATTTCTTATAAATTCAGAGTCTTAGAGGAACTGGTTTCTTTCTTCAAGGGAAAGCTCCTCTACCCTCAAGTCCTGTCTGTCTTAAACCTGGGCTGTTATCATTAGGCCCTAGCGTGACTTGATGACTTAGGGGCAGAGAGAGAAAACTCAGGGTCCCCAGCTCTTCACTCTTACCATGTCACCCCTATGCTTTGTCAGTGCCCCAGACCAGTTTTCCCATCTCTACAATGGAAAGAACTGGGTTTTGTCAGCTGCTTCTATCTCAAAGTTGCTGCTGTAGACACAAGAAGGATGGAGCCAGCAGAGTGGTGCCTGGGGAAGTTGTACAGACTGTTCTCATTTCTGGGGACTTATCCAAACCCTTGTGCACTTTTGGGTCCCTGAACATTCAGCCTTTCCTTCGTTGCAGACCTTACATGGGAATGACATGAGCTAATAATGCCCGTGTGATCCCAAAGGTAGAACTAGTGCCCATGGGGAGTGGTGGAGGGAGTCACCTGGAAGTGGACGTCTTTCCTGATATTAAGCATCTTCAGAAGCAATGTCTGAAGCTGAGTAGACCCCTGTGCCTGTGGAGATTATTGGTTGGCAACTCAGTCTCACTGTTCTGCTTCCACGCTCTCCTTTCTATACCAGGTGCTGAAAACCAGAGCTGCATTTCCAAGAATCTTTGCCACATGGGTTCCAGGCTAGATTCTTTCAACCAGAGGCAATTGCATGAGGTGCAGAAGGTGGGAAATAAGCAGAAGCCATATTATGTTGTCCTCTAGCTGTGGTGTGTAGATTCGTGGGCTTTGGCACATGTGAAATGTTAAAACAACCTCAGAATTTTCCTGTGAGTCAGTGATGTTGGAGGCATCTGTGGGCATTGCAACAGCTCCTGCAGATTTTGCAACGTCTTTACTTCCTGAAAGCTTGCAGAGAACTTTCATTCTTTAGTTATCCAATAACCTTCATTTCCCTAGCCGTTCCCAAATTTTGTAAGTACTGTATCAGTTTGTTTTTGCTGAATAACAAGTCACTGCAAAAGTTAGTCATTTAAAGCAACAGTTATGTATTTAGCTCACAACGTTGTGGATCAGAATTCGGACTAGGCTAAGCTGGTGGTTCTTCTGGTCTTGGTTGGGCTCAGTCCTGCATCTGAAGTCAGCTGCAAGGTGGCCTACAGGCTGGTTGGGCTAGAGTGGTCTTAGCTGGGATGAGTCGTCTGTACAGGGTCTCTCATTTTTGTACACGTGGTGACTGTGCAGGGTTCCAGGAGGGCAGATGGAAGAATGTAGGATTTCTTGAGGTTTAGGCTTGAAAGTGGTGCAACATAAATCCAAAGTCACATTACGTAGATACAGGGAGGAGAATAATCACGGCCAATTTTGCAAACAATCTACCACAGCATCTATTTCTTGTATTAAAGTCCTTTCCTCTTGAACGATCTGGAGAGTTTCTGTTTCCCTGAGAAAACCTTGACAGATGGAGCATTGTTCTGCATTTCAGAAGGCAATCAGAAAGAGGAGGCAGGTATTGCAATTTGCGTTAGGCATGGGTGTGGAGTTAAGGATTTGGCTTTAAGTCCTGGGGCTGCACCACTTACTGCAAGTCAACCTTAGGCCAGTCTCCTCACCTTTCAGAGCCTCGAACCCTTTTCTCTTAAGTAGAGATGGACAAACTTATATGAAGTGACCACATAAAATAATGGTTATAAGAGAAGTCTGAATAAGTTAATGGTCATCACTTGCATTTGAGTAATGCTATAGTATAAAACCTTCCACCCTAGGGCTGGTGGAGCAGGGGCCAGGGGGCAGGAGCCCTCCTGATGGGATGGAAGTCACAAACATTTTGGTCACTGCTTCTCTACTCTCTCTAGTACCCTAGCACATTTTGGGACTTAGAAGTCAAAAATGACTACCAGCCAAATCTTCCATCTGGGGCCTCTGTGTTGGAATTAAGCCAGAGTTTGGAAAAGCCCTAGAATTGCTGGAGCCAGAACAAACTCCAGAGCTGGCACGAGCCACCTCTCATCCGCTGCTCCCATCTGCCCTCTTGGCTGTTGGTGCAGTAAGGCCTTGCTTGTCCTGGTCCTTCCCCTCCCCAAGCCTCATGGACACAGCCGCTTGAAGGACCACTCCTTAGCTCCTTGTTAAGCCCCAAGCAAGCTGGACATGATTCACAAGGATAATGAGCTTGTAAATAAATTCCTGCTGCATCAGCTCATGGAGCTGAAGGTTAGACAGGGGAAGTGGACAAGGGCAGGCAGAGGGGTCCAGACCCAGAGATTCAAATGTCCCCTGTGATCTTTCCAGGGGACATAGGAGGAGGGTGATGAAGACGTAACAGATTCTGTGAACTCGCCATGGCACGTCACACTCTCATGTGTTTGTTTCTCATGCTGGGCTGATTATACTCTCAGTGCAGAGATCCTGGATCCGTAATCCCACACCCTACTCTGCTTTCAGAATCTAGTTCTGCTAGAGACAAGACTTTGGGAGGCTCATATCCAGGGGCTGTGTGTTCAGCAGAGCATAATCAGGGCAGCAAGCTCTGTGATGGGCCTTTGAGGAATGGGGAATGTGTTCAGACTTGTTGGGTTTACCAGTAGAGAGAGGATGCAGGAAAATGAAAACGTTCAGAGCAATCCCAAAATAAAATGAGAAGTCCTAGAAGGAAGTGCACATTCCTGTCAATGGAAATGTGCAAGAAGAGGTCAGGTAACTCCTTACGAGCATCAAAGTGGGGGTGGGTGACAGCAGCTGAGGGTGGAATAGATGCCTTGTGAGACCCCTTTCAGGCTCCTCATGTCTGTAAACCGTGTGAAAGGCAATCTGCCTTGGTGTGTTGGCTATGTCTGTTTCTGCTTAAAACCCTCCAATGGCTTTTCATCACACTTAGAATAAAATCATAAAAAATGTCCCATATCGTTCATAACTCCAGTATTATTCCAGACCATTCTCCCCATTTTTCACTATGCTTTGTGCTTATCTGCCTTTTTCTCTGATCCTCAAACTTGCTGTAGTAGTTAGGATAGGCTGCACTGGCTGCAGTAACAAGTAAACCCTGAAATCAGTGGCTCAGCCCCCATGTGTTTGTTTCTTCTTTGTGCCCCACCTGATGTGGGTTGGCTGGTCTCCTCTCCACCTAGTGACTCAGGGATCCAGGCTCCTTCCCTTAGCATCATGAAAGGGATGATGTTTCCAAAGTGGCTGTGGTGGGACATTTATTTGGTCCAGAGGTGATGCTTCTCACTTGTGCTCACCATCTATTGGCTAGAACTAATCACATGACCCCAACATAAATGCAAGGGAGGGTAGGCAATGGAAGGGAGCACATGGATATTTGGTGGGCACTTACTGTCTCTGCCATACTGGGCTGTATCAGTCAGAGTTCTGAGTAGCAAGAAACAGAAGGTGACTTGAGGTTTGTAAGCAGAAATTTAATAAAGCAAATATTATGGAGTTCAGCGAATCTCATGGAGGGCCGGAAAACTAAGCTTGGTGGTGATGCAGCTAGAAATAAGGCCCCAGTCATGCTGCAGAGCATCTCTGAGATGCTGGCACAGACACCATGGCCATCCGCACCAACAGTGATGGCACTGGACGTGGACTCTGCCTAAAGCCACAGCCATAGCCGCCCTCTGGAGACTGGATATGGCTACTGCACTGGGGACACTTTTGCCAGCCTGCAGCCTGCAGAGCCCCTGTTTCTTTGTGACACACACTTCTGACTCAAAGTCTGGGGCCAGCGTGTCTGGTTGAGAAGCCTACATGAGCCATGTGCTAGCTGCAAGGGAGGCTAACAAAGCAAATATTTACATCCTTTGGAAGGAAGTGAGCCCTAGCTTGTAAGCGTAGCCTCAAATAGAGTGATAAATATTCACAATTTCGTCTCAGGGCCTTTGCACTGCTGTTCCCTCTGTCTACAGGTGTATCCTCAGGTGTCCTCAAAGCTGGCTCCTTCTCTGCTTCAATGCCATCTCTGATGATCAAATCTAATGTAGTGTCCACCATGCATTCACATCCACTGACTTGTTTCCTTCACAGCACTCATCCCTACCTGAAATTGCCTTGTCCATTAAATTTATTTATTTAATTTCTGTCTACCCTATAAGTGGTTAAAAGCACAGGCCACAGCATCAGTCAGGGTCAAATCCCAGCCCTACCACTTGCTAGCTGTGTGACCTTGGTGAGCTTATTCGACGTCGTAGAGCATCCAGTTTCCACATCCAGCACGGTATGTGCACACAGGTCTGGGGGAGCAGGGCCGAGGCTGACATTTACCATATCAGCTTTGTGCTGGGCACTGGGCTAAGTCTTTGCCTCTGTAATCTCATTAAGCCCCTAGTACATCGCTGTGTAATGCCTCTCATTTGCATCTCAGTCTCACCCAGGCTATGAGAGGCAATATAATAGGCCCAAGGCCACACAGTGAGAAGCAGAGCAAGGTCCACGTGCTTCCTGGGCTTTCACATGCCAACCCCCTTCCAACTCTGGGCCTACATGTTTTGGGGTGTAGGGCATTGTTTCTTTAGTTGATGAGATTATAAAATACCCACCTCTGGGGTATTCCTGATGTGATGGTCTGGGAAGCCCTTCCTAACCTCTAAACTTTGTCTCTCTGGCTGCGGTTTTATCCCAAAGACCAGGAATCCTGGTGGCTGGGCTCACAGTGTGTATGTGACTCTCCTGTACTGTGGCTTTCAGAGAGGAGCTGGGAGAAAAGAGCAAGGGTAGAGGAGGAGCAGTGTTGTGTCCCAAGAAGGGACTGGGGGGAGGAGAACAAGTTTCTCTGCTTCACAGTTTCCATGCTGGAGATCTCAGGGGTCTTTGATTTTCTCCTTTTCCTGCCCCGAAATTGCCAGTGGCAGAGTCAACCTGAAGTTCTAACTAACCTGGCTGGCCACGGGTGACGCAGCAAGAAACCAAGGGCGGAAGTGAGTCACTGTGGAGGAGCAAGAGTGTCTTCTCATGGTGGTGGTTGGTGGACCCTTGAGTGCAGACATGGCCCCTCCACCAGCCTGAGGGTGCAAAATGCAGCCAGCACGCAAGCTCCTTTCACCCGGGAGGCTCCTTACTTCTTGCAAGCTGCACGGCCCACTGAACTGTGTGCATAGCTCTTGAAGAAGAAGGTGGCACTGGGGACCGTGTCCACCCCTTGCAGCCTCATCTCGTGTCCATCTTTGGCACTGCTTGTTCGCTGGCTTGGTAGTTCCCAAAAGAGCATTTCCTTGAGGCCTGTCTGAGGCATGGTGCTCACTAGCCTTCCAGCCCATTGGGATGTGGCCCAGTTCAAACGCATTCCTGGAAAACCCAGAATCCATTCTCTGTAGCCACATTTTTGAAAGACCAGCTATCCATAAAGGGATGACCTTGATTATTTTATTAACACTTTAAAAGATGTATGAAAGTAAATGACTTTCTGAAGTAACTGTATATGTTGAGTTTAATCCCAGCTCTGCCTCAACTAGCTGTGTGACCTTGGGACAAGTCACCCCCTCATTATCACAGCAGTTAGTGCTGGAAGCCTGGGCTCTGGAGTTTTGGATTTTATTTGGATTTTATTTATTTATTTTTTCCCCCAAAGCCCCAGAGTTAGAATTCTGCTTCTTCCATCAACTAGATCAGTGCCTTGAGCAGGTGTTTGTTTTGTTGTTGTGTGAGCATGTGCATGTTTTAAATTCTCTAATCCAATTCTCTAATCCTCTTAATTTCCTTAAGTGTAAAAGGCGGGTGATGATGGTGCCTCCTTACAGGATTGTAAGGGCCACATGAGCCTGTTATAGTAACAATAGCAAACTTTTATTGCATATCGACTGTGCGCTCAGCTGTATTTCACTTGTACTGCTTCTTGTATTTTGAGGAAGATTCGCCCTGAGCTACCGTCTGTTGCCAATCCTCCTCTTTTTTGTTGAGGAACATTGGCCCTGGGCTGACATCTGTGCCCATCTTCCTCTGCTTTATATGGGATGCTGCCACAGCATGGCTTGATAAGCGGTGCATCGGCCTGTGCCTGGGATCCGAACCTGTGAACCCCGGGCCGGCCGAAGCTGAGTGCATGAACTTACCCGGGCCAGCCCCATTGTGCTGCTTCTTTTAATCCTTAAAACAGGCTGGTACTATCATCTCTCCCATTTTTTTTTTTTATGAGCAAGATTGGCCCTGAGCTAACATCTGTGCCCGTCTTCCTCTGTTTTGTATGTGGGACGCCACCACAGCATGGCTTGATGAGCGGTGGGCATGTCCCTGCCCGGTATCCGAACCCGCGAACCCCGGGCCACCGAAGCAGAGCACGCTGACTTAACCACTATGCCACCAGGCCAGCCCCATCTCCCATTTTACAGATGAAGAAACTAAAGGAGTGGGTGTAGGGGAGGAAAGTAGCTTTCCCAAAGCCACAAGGTGGCTACTGAGCAGTTGGTTTGGGACTAGGGGTGAAGCCCTGCAAAGGCCCTGGCCCAGAGAAATTCTCAAGGGCAGCTTCCTCCTCTGTGGAAGGAAGGGGTTGGGCCTGATGAACATGGAAAGGTCTAGATCTTTGTAATCCTCAATCATCCTCCCCCTCTTACACACACACTCACACACAATGGGTGTTCTCTGCATGCCAGTCCTGTGATAAACACAAAAGATGGTGGAGAACTAGCCTGCCTAGGTCCAAAGTTCTTTAAAATATATAACCAACCAATCTTTAAAATACATGTTTTATTGCTTTTTATTATACAATACATGTTGACTATTGAGAATACAGGTAAGAAGGAGAAAATAAAAGCTACTCATAATCCCACTACCCAGATTAAAAAAACACTATTCAGCATTTTGTTGTAGAACCTTTCAGATTCTTTTCCCAGGCATGCATGTAATTGAAACAAAAATGAGCACTTAGGGTGCATTGTGTTTTGTATGCTTTTTTCCTAGATTAATATATAATCAATATCTTTTCATATCAATCTTTTCTCCCATCATTTGTTTTTAATTGTTACTTAGTCGTCCATTGTGTGGATCTTCTTTTTTTTTTTTAAAGATTTTATTTATTTATTTTTTCCCCCAAAGCCCCAGTAGATAGTTGTATGTCATAGCTGCACATCCTTCTAGTTGCTGTATGTGGGACTCGGCCTCAGGATGGACGGAGAAGTGGTGCCTCGGTGCGCGCCCGGGATCCGAACCCGGGCCACCACCATCGGAGCGCGCGCACTTAACCACCAAGCCACGGGGCTGGCCCATGTGTGGATCTTCTGTAATTTATTTAACCAAGCCCCCATTGTTGAATACTTAGGTTAATTCCAAGAAGTTACAATGTTGTTGAGAAGACAGTCAAGCCTATAAAAATAGTTACATGAAAATGCAGTTGGAACTTGCCAGATGCAGAGTGACAGAGATGCAGTAGAAGTTCTGGAGGGAAGGCGTGGTGATTGAATGAGCCAGTGGTGGGGGGAGGCTTTACTGGGTAGGGAGGGTAGGAACCAGGCCTTGAGGGAGGGCAGGATTTAACCAGTTAAGAGAGTGTTTTGGAGGGTGGGGAACTGGAGGCAGCAAAGATGAGGAGACTGGGGGTGGGGGTTTAGGTTTAGGTGTTTAGCTCACGGGAGGGCTCCTGTGGCGGACAGCTCTGGAGAGCGCTGTAGAAAGAGGAAGAGACCAGACTCTAGGGAAGGCCTTAAGTGCAAGTCCAGTGTAAGTGACTTTTATCTTTTTGGGTAATGGGGAGCCACGAAAGGTTTTGGAGCATGGTTGTGATATAGTAGGTCTGGTTTTAGACCGATACTTTGCAAGCAGCTGGGGAGGGGACAGACCTGCAAGAGCTGGTCTTAGAGGCAAGGAGACCTGTTAGAAGGTGGGAGCAAGTCAAGAGAGGTGATGAGGTCTGGATCTGGGCAGTGGCAGGAGGTAAAGGGAATGGGGTGGACGTGTGTGGTTGCAGAGGGGCGAAGGTAGTTGCAGAGAGCCCTGAATGTGCCAGGCTCCCGGCTTGCGAAGAGGGGCTCCTGCTGCCTGCTCCCTGGGGTGCACGGGGGAGTCAGTGGCTGCACGTGGGCGAGCTAATTGGCTCTCAGTGAGGCTGACTCACGCGGGCATCCAAGCCAGTTATTACTAATGCTGGAGAGAGAGAGAGAGAAAAAAAAAATAACACAAAGCTGGAGCAGTGGGAATTCTCTCTGACTGAGAAGTTCCAGGGCTGGCCTCCCATTTCAAACAGGCAGCCCTGGAAAGAAAGGACCCGCTGCGTGGGGGTGAGCAGGAGGGTGCAGCTGGCGGAAGTGACAGTTCCGTGACGCCTGCCTGAAGCTTGTCCACATCTGCCCCGCGGGGTGCAGCTGGGGAGGACTGGGTCTTTCCCAAAACAGCCCAGGTTTTCCGGTGCCACCCACGGCACACTCAGGGCAAGAGAACTGGGCTGGAAATGCCGGCATCTGGGAGAAGGGAAACAGTGCAGGCCAGGACGCAAGGTTTGCTGCTGTTTATTTAAACCCTGGCCGAAGTCTTGATCCTTTGTTGTTTCCTTGGATTTTTAGATTCTTGATATGCAGCGGTCAACTTCGTTGCTGGAAGAGAGAAGCACTGGGGGCCACCTTCACGGCACAGGGAAGTGGGGCTGTTTGGCTAAAGGAGATGGGGACACTTTCCAGAAGAGGCAGTACAGGTGTAACCAGGTGCCACCTATTCTTGCATCCTGTCCCGCCTCTCCCTTGGCATAGGCTTCCGGTGCCTTTTCCCCAAGGAGCGTGGAGCAAGTGCTGCCCAGGGCTTACCAGGCCCAGTTCTCAACCTGGTTCGCTGGGACACCTGGCCAGGACGATTCCCCAGTGGGGTCTGAAATCTCATGAGGGTTCCTCACTTGCCTGAAGGTGGATGGCTGGATTTGATGTTGCTCTGGTGTTTTCCAGCTCGTTGTTTCTAGACAGGCATTTTTCTTCCACGCTTTGAGTTTGGGCCATCAGGCCTCTAGATTCTTCCTGGTCATCAGAGTGCAGGCCTTTCCCCCAGGCGTGTAGAGCTTTGCCCAGATGAGGCCCTACTGGTCTAATCTGGATCGTAAAGGACCGAGTCTGTCCTCAGGGATAGGCAGTTTTTGGCTCTCTGTCTTTCTCTTTGGGGTTCTAGCTGGTGGAAGGTTCACGTGAGCCCTTACGTCGTGTGGCCGCCACATAAGCTGCATCAGTAGGGCACAGTGCTGGGTGTGGGGGAGGTGCGGCTGTCTTGAGCTGGGCTCTGGCCAGGTCATACCTCGACGCAGCCCCCACACCTTGGCTGCCTGGGCCACAGGCACCTCCTGCTCATCTTCACATCGAGGGCCAACCCTAAGGCTAAACTTTGTGTTTTGGGTCCAGGGTTCCCAGCCACGAATCCCACACATTAGCAGTGGGAGGCTAGCCTGAGATAAGGGCCAGGCCAGCCAAGTGTGGTGGTTCAGGCCGAGGGGGTCACCCATCCTTGAGGGCTGGAATGCCTCCCTCTGAGGTCTTGGACCCGGAGGTGGAACCTGAGAAGTGTCTTGGGTGAAATGGAGCAGAGAAGGGCTGAAGCCTGGACCCTGAGGGATGGGGAGGAACAGAAGAAACTGGGGCTGCCTAGGGAAAGAGAAGACCCACAGGGAGTAGCGATAGAGCCAGCATCACATGAGGGAAAGGCGGAGACGGACAGAGGTACACGGGCTCCTGTGTGACACGGGAGGTCAGGCTCAGAGCCATATGTGGAGGCCACGGGGAGGAGGAACTTTCTAACAAGGGAGTGTTTCTGTGCCTCTCGATGAAGGACCTGTCTTGTCATGAGGAGAAGAAGCCCCTCTCTCTTTCATTTGAAGTCTCTCCTTTGCACAATTAGGTGGTTCTGAAGAGGTAACCTCACTATTGATTCAGCCAATGTGTATTTATTGAGCGTCTGCTTTGTGCCAGACACTGTGAAGTCCTGGGGATGCAGAGGCAAGTGAAATAGCTCTGGCTACTGCCCACCTGGGGTTTCCGGCCGGGGAGCAGGTCAGGACTCAGTAATCAAACAGTGAAATAAATAGATACTGTTCTTAGTGCTTTGGAGGAAAAGAGCAGGGTGCTGCATGAGAGAATAACATGAGGGACTCTCTGCATGGGGTCAGGAAGGCTTCGGGATGGGGAACTGGTAGTGAAACTGAGACCCAAAGGGTGACAGGAGTTACCCAGGCAAAGGGCTGCAGAGACAAGGCGCACAGCTGAGGGGCAGAGGCAGACAGGTACCTGAGGAAGGTTGGGGGGGTGGAGGTGGTAGGGAGCCAAGGGGGGGTGGGTGAGCTCAGCGAGGGTGGCAGGGCCAGGGAACGGGATTTTGTTCTGAGTGCAGTGGAAAGCAGGTAGCAAGCGGACACTGCTCAGGATGGGTTTCCTTCTCCAAAGTGCCAGGGCTCAGTGCTTGCTTTCTGAGAACCTGGGAACCAGGGGGGTTGGTGTAGGGCAAATGGTATCAGGGAGCATCTTCTTTCCTCCCCCTGAGTCAGCTTTCTCAGCCTCAGGTGAGCATCAGGGAGGTCCCCAGCCCTGCTGGAAAGCATTACCCAGGCCTGAGCGGCAGGCAGCAGCTCCAGTGTACCAAGCTGATGGTGTCTCTGCCGCCCTAACTCATGGCCATCCAGAACCTGTGAATGCCACCTTATTTGGAAATAGGGTGTTTGTTGATGTGATCAAGTTAAGATGAGGCCACATTGGAGTAGAATGGGCCATAATCTAATGATTGGTGTCCTTCTAAGAAAAGGAAAATTTGAGCACAGACACACACACAGAGGGGGAGGCCATGTGAAGATGGACATAGAGATTGAGATTATGCCGCCACAAGCCAGGGAGTACCAACCATTGCCATCAACCACCAGAAGCTAGGAGAGAGGCCTGGAACAACAGATCCTTCCCTTGAGTCTTCTGGAAGAGCATGACCCTGCCAACACCTTGATTTTGGACGTCTAGCCTCCAGAATGGTGAGAGAATAAATTTCTCCTGTTTTAAGGTAACCAGTTTGTGGTACTTGTTCTGGCAGCCCTAGGAAATGAATACATTGGGCCTAGGAAGGGGAACCCAGTGGACTGAACCCATCCCAGGCACTGGGCCACCAACAGTCATCATCTCCTTTAGGTGACAACTCAGTGAAGTTCCAACCATGATCTCCATTTTACAGAAGAACTGGATGGTCAGAGAGGTGAGTGACATAGCCAAAGATCCACAAAGATACAACAACGAAGCTGGGATTTGAGCCCGGGTCTGACTTGGCCCCTGCTCCCTCTACCCTGCCTTTCAAGGAAGAGCCCAGCCTTTCGGATTGTTTATGGCTCTTTGCGAAGTGCAGTCAGGGAGGTCAAGTGATGAGGAATCAGGGCTCTGCAGATGTGCACTCAGCTATTTACTGGTGACATCCCATGCCTGGCATTTGTGTTAAAATTCTCTACAAGAAAAAAAAACACAGGTTGTGGGGCTAGGGATAGAAGAAACAGCAACAGCAGAATGTTGGTAATTGTTGAAGCCAGGTGTTGGGCCATGGGGGTTCGTTGTATTATTCTCTTTACTTTTGTGTATGTTGGAAAATTTCCATAGTGAAAAATCAAAGTGTAAAGCCATAGAGATCCAATATTTAAAAAGTCATAAAGAAAAAAATAAAGAATGGGAGCTCTAGAACCAGAGATCCCAGGGTTCGAATCTCAGCTTTACTCTGTATTAACTGTGTGACCTTGGACAAGTTACTTAACCACACTGAGCCTTAGTTTCCTCTGCCCAGTGGGGGGGTCTCACTACGTCAAACCTCATGGGGTGGCAGAGGAATTAAATGGTAGAGTCGAAGTGCTTAACCCAGGGTTGGGCACACAGGAGGCGTTCCAGAAACATTGGCATCATTACATTTAATGTATGTGCACCTTACACCAGCCCCAGAGGCAGGACTCGCCTACACTGGCCCCAGAGCCAGGGCTCACTTACAGCAGCCCCAGAGTTGGGACTTGCTTCCTTGTCAGTGAAACGGGGAAGATGAGGATGAGGCTTGGAAATGCAGGGACTTGCTCAAGATCCCATCGCTGATAGTGACAGAGACAGGCCTGACCCAGATATCTCTTCCTGGGATCTTTACTCCCAGAGCCGCTTGGAGACCTGCTCTCTTAGGGGTGTTTAGGGCCTTTCTCCCTAGGAGGCCAGCTTTCTGTCCCCTTGGTTCGGGGATAAGCTGTGGAGGGGAAGGAAGATGAAGCCACTACTGGCTGACCCCGGTGAGTTCTGGTCACTCTGTGTTTGCTCAGCTGCAGGGTGCAGGTGGCAGGAGCGGAGGCTGCGGGCCTGGCTGATGTTTTCAAAGGTGACAAAACTGTGGTAATTGATGGCCACTGGGGGCGATTGCTTCACGTGTGTTGTTGATTTAAGGATGACAAAGATCTGACACATTTGCCACAGCAGAAGCCAGAGCAAAACAAAGGAGGTCCAAATTGGAAAGGGCCTGGCCTGCTCTGGCCCTGGGATGAGCTGGCTCTGATGGTTCCCGAAAAGCTGTGTCCCTGGGTCTTTCTCAGCCTGCCACTGCCTGGCCAGGATCCTGGCATCCTGGAGTGCCAAGGTCAGCCAGGGTGGAGGGAGTGCCCACAGCACCTTGCCCATCCAGATGTGGGCTAGGGAGGGAGCCAGAAGGAGCAGTCCAGCAGAGGCTCACGGAGCAGAGGAGCAGAGGCTGGGCCCCCGGGCTGTTTCTGGGCCCTCCCCTTCCCGAGTTGGCATGCCTGGGGAGTGGAGTGGAGTGGAGGTGAGAACCTCCAGACTGTGTCACATGCAGAAAGGGGGTGAAGGGAGGTGCCTGCTGAGAAGAGGAGGTGCAGGGGCCCTGAGAAATGAGGCGGGGGGTGGTTTGGGGTAATAGGAAAGGTAGGGCCTGGATTCAGAGGCCTGGGTGTGAATTAAGGGCTCTGGCAGGAAACAGAATTTGCCCCAGATGGTTCCAATGAAGAGACAACTGCACTGTGTGGACGGCGTTAGGGGACACACAAGAGATGACGATGCTCTCAGCCACTAGCAACAGTGGGATGTCATGACTGTCCCTAAGCCTGCAGGGACTGGGGGATGGGGGCAGAACCCTGTGAGAGCTGGGCATACAGAAGAGGGGTGCCTGCAGCCATGCTGGGGAAGCGGCCTGAGCAGGAAGAGAGTGGGGAAGAATTGCCCACCCTCTCCCTCCTCTCCCCTCCAGACTCCTGCCAGCTGGCAAAGGAGCGGCTGATACAGTCAACAGGGGCCCCCTCCCAGGCCAGAGCGGAGCAGGGACAGGTGAGGGGAGGATGGGGCAGGTGGAGGCAAACAGAATATAGCCAGCACCCCTCTCTTCTTCTTTCCCTACAGTGGACAATCATACTTGCCTCTCAAACTGGGAAGGAAGATTATTGATAAGGAGTGTGACGTTCCCAGCACAGGCCCTGGCTGTGATAGCCTGACAGATAGTAGCTTCAAACTCTCTCTCTCGCTCTCACACACACCCCACATTTCTCAAATCTCTGAATGGCTGTCGTAAGGAAGAAGGAGCAAATGTGTTCTGGGAGGGCCAAGGGGAAGCCTGAGGACAAATTGTGTAGCTGTCAGAATTCTGTGGATCCTGGAATAGGCCTGCTCTGGAGGCACTGGGTTCTGTCACGGGAGGGGCTGAGCTCCCCCTACATGCCCCTGTTGTGCGTGATGGCCTGCTGCTCACATCTCCCTGCTCCCTCTCTTCTAATCCTCATCAGTCTCTCAGGGCAATTCATTGTTACTTCCCAATTTTGCGGTGAGGAGGCTGGCCTCAGAGGGTAAGGCCCTTGCCCCAGGTTGCCCTAGAGTCAAGCTCTATCAGCCGGGATAGGCTAGGTCTTGCTGCTGTAACAACCCCCAAGGGGCTCAAGACAACGAAAGTTTAGTTCTCTCTCATGTTATGTATCCATCTGGGGTCACCTGGGGGCTCTGCTTCCTATCACCCTCGCTCTGGGACCCAGGCTGTCAAAACAGCCACCATCCGATGCATTACTGGTCCCCACGGCAAGGGGGAAGAGAGACTTCTGGCGGGTCTCAGCCTGGAGATTAAGTGTTTGGCCTAGAAGTTACACATCTCACTTCTGCTCACAACTTATTGGCTCAAACTGGTCACGTGACCCCATCCCAGCACAGGGGCCAGGATGGGCAATCTTAGCATGTGTCCAGAAGGTGGAGAACTGGACACATCTGACAAACAGCACTGTTGGCTACTACATGAGCCTTGGGCTAATCTCAGGCCCAGGAAACTCCAGGTCCAGAGCTCTTTCCACTGCTCCATGGGTGACCTGTTCCAGGAGAGGCTGGTGGAGTATTACAGCAGAGTATGGGAGAAGTCTGGAGCAGCATCTGTCTCAGGTCCTTTAAGGGTCTTGTTCTGAGACCACCTAGGCAGGATGTCAGGCAAGCCAGTGGTTCTTGAGGAAGATGCCCCTTGGGCAGTTGGAGCAAGTTCAGAAGCTGAGGCAGAGAGTGCTGAGGGCAGGAGAGAGGGATTGGGGCCCCAATGGCCCTTAGGACCTTCACTTTCTTTGATCTGCTTCCCACATACCGAAAGCCTTCGCTACTTTTGTATCGCTTTCCGAGGCTGTCTCTCCAGCTGTGAGTGCTCTTGCACAGACTGGGAAATGCGTGCTGAAAGGCCAGATGAGGTCATTTACTCAGACTGCTGGAAAACTGGCAGTGTGGCCCCTTCTCCTTCCATGACCCCTGACTGCATCTTGATGGAATTACTGCACCCATTGTTCCGACTCAGTGGCACAATTTCAGGAAATAGAGGAGTGTGATTCTACATAGGAACTCAGTAGAGGGAGGAAGCAAGTCAGCCTTTCCCAAAGCCCTGCTCTGTGCCTGGCCTTGAGGGGCACAGCACTTCTGGTTGCTTCCGCATGCATTATCCCTTGCTACCCACACCTATTCAACCACCCCCTTCCACACGCTTTCAATATTCTTGAGAAGGTTGTCTTCACTCCTCCATGGACTCCATTTCCTCCCCCAAGTCATCAATGACTCTATCTTATGTGACCTTGCAGAAGCATTGGTCACTGGTCATTTCCTGTTTCCTAGAATGTTCTTCTCCTTGAGCTTCTGTGCTGCCACACTCTCCCCCTGCCTCTCTGAATCCTCTTTTTCAGCCTCCTTCATGGAATCTTTTTCCTCTTTCTCCATCTGGCCCCTCTGTTCCTGTAGTTTCCAGGGTTCCAGGCACAGTACACTTATCTCTCTTCTTGGGTCATCTCATCCTTACCTTTGGCTTCTACTATAGTTGATCCTTTGATGAATTCCAAATTTAGACCTTGCTTGAATTCTAGATACATGCATCCATTTGCCTTGTTGACACATCCACTTGGATGTTCCATAAGTTCCTACAACTTAACATGGGCCTTTTCCCCAAATTTACTTTTTCTCCAGTAATTCCTGTTTTGGTGAATGGGATACCCATCCACTAGCTGTCAAAGTAAAAAACCTGGGAGTGATCTTAGCTTCATTTCTCTGCCTCATCCACACAGTAGGTCCTGAAGTCCCACCTCTCCATCGCCACTGCCACCATTTCCAACCTGGACAATTACAACAGGCTCTTTGGTGCCTGTTCCCTCCAATCCATCTTCCTCCTGCTGCGGGGATTTCTAAAAATCCGGCCATATTAATTCCTTAATTTTTAAAACCTTCAGGGCTCCCTTTACCCCAGTTTAAAATCCAAACTCCCATGCAGGGAACACAGCACCTCTATGACCCAGCCGCACCTTCTTCTCCCCACACCTCAGCACCCCATGCTTACCTCTATACCTTTGTACACACTCTTTCTTTTTCCTGGAATGCCTTTCTCTGTCTCCTCCTTGTCTGGGTGGCTAATTCCTGCTCATCTTTTATAACTCAGCTGAGGTATTATTTCTTTTAGGAAGTTTCTGACTAGTGTCTAAAGCAGGCACCCCTCCTCTGTGCTTCTGTAGAATCCTGGGTGTAAGCGTGACGTGGTAAGGGAGAGGTGAGTGCTGCTCACTTACACCTCTCTGCCTCTCACCTGGGTGTTCTTGGAGGACAGTGTCGGGCCCGGAGCCCAGCACAAGGCTTGGCCTCCATCTAGCAGTCAGTCAATTCTTGTGAATAAATAGACAGACGAACTGCTATGTTCCCAAAGTCCCTTATCTGTGGTCTCAAATTGTAGAGGGACCTTGGACATCATGTGGTGCAACATTCATTCCACGGATGAGAACTGTGAGATTCAGGGAGGCGAAAGCCCTCGTGAGCCCACACAGTCATCAACAGAGTGAAGACTGGGATCTACCCGGGTGAATTCCCACAGGCCGGTGTTTTTTAATTGTGTCATGTCATATCGAGTTTATTTCTTTTATTGATTTTATATAGAAGCACTGAAAGTTCATTTGAAATCATTCACAAAATATAGACAAACAAAAAGAAACAGATGGAATTCAGCAATTGCACCACCCACCCAGAGGTAACCATTGCTGATTACTTGGTGTATCACCTTCTCATCTTTTCCCCGGGCAGATAAATGTACATCCATTTCTTAAAGCAATATTATGATTATACTGTAAATATATTTCACCCATGCTCTTTTAAATTTGTTTTTGAATACCTATTCATATTTGTCAAAGACTACATAGTTGTAATGTTTTTAGGTGCACCATAATATATTTCATGTATGTACAATATATATTATACTCGTGTAAGCATATATGACTGTTGAACCTTAAGGTTAGTTCCATTTTTTTTTTTTTGCTATTTTAAACAGTACTTTGAAGAACATCGTTATAGTGAAATTTCTGGCCAATTCTTAATTATTTCTTTAGGACAAATTTTGGGTTGAAGGATTTGCACTTTTTCACATCTTGCGAAATTCCCCTCCAAAAAGCCTGACTAATCAGATTTTATATTCACCAGTTTATCATCTAGTTAAGGTGAGAGCAAACTGTTTCTAATACACCAGGGATTGAAGGACTCGGATTTAGTGGCAACTTTCCCTCAAGCGACACGTCTCAGTCTGGAGGTCCCAATCTGGAAGCCCCTGGATCATCTTCTTTTGAATCCATGATGTTTAAAAGTATTTGGATTAGGAACCAACTTTATATATCAGTAAATTTTACATGAAAATCTGAACTTCTAGCTCCTGTTTCTGAAGCCTCTAGATGGGGCTTGGGCTCTTGTAGTTTGCTGTAGTCCCCACCTCTCCCTATTGCCACCCACTCTGCTTCATTAGTTTACTTTCCAGGCCCTTGTAGGCATTAGGATTTGCAACCTTTATCTCAGTTCCTTTTCTCCATTTAAAATTGGCCCACCAGCAGAGAACTCCATGCTCTTCATTCTGATTAACTGCAGAATTAATTTTTTAAAAAACAAATCCTATTTGTAATAATAATATTCAGGTTAATCATTTAGGAAGCTGCTTCAGAGAAACCCCAAATGTCTTTAACCAATATAAAATACCATGAATCACTTTGGACTCCACAGTGCATTATGTATTTAAAAACAGAAAATTAGACACAGGAGAATTCATCTTAACTTCGTTATATATGAAATATTAATTCTCTTCTGGCTATCATATTATTTACATATTTAATAACATGTTAGCTACAGTCTTTGACTGGGAGCAATTAGAGGCCAGGGGCTGTCTCCTGCCTTAATCTTAAAGATGCCAAAATGTTTTGATGTTGTGGGGAGAAGGGATTGCTAAGGAGAGTCGGCTGCTGTTGTTTCCATTCTCTTCTTCACATGTCATGATTTGTTAACCATATTTTCCTCTTACACAGGATATTGATGACTTTGGCTGCCCCAGTGAGAATTCCGTTCCTCCATTCCCATCTTTTTCCCTACTCCAGAGGGGAAGAGGAGATTAAATGGCCATTTTGTTTTTAAAAAAAAAAAGAGGCAAATTTTGATCGAAACCAAGATCCCCTTTTGTCTTTATTAGGTCCTCTTAGAACCTCAGTTTTCTCATAAGCAACACGGGCGTCAAGGAACAGACGCTGTTGGATTGTCGTGAGGGTGAAGGAGGCTGGTGTGAATGATCACACAGACCCGTGTCTCACACGGTACAGCTGCCTGGTGGGAGTTCGGTGCCCCTTCCTCTTCCTTGCCACAGTGAGGAGCAGAGCCTTGGGACTCAATGCCATCCGCCTTGATCATGCCCCAGCACACGGTCCCTGTCATCACACCACTGATGGTCCACGCGAGTGCTATCAGGAGGCTGCAATGATGAACCTGTCCTGGAGGCCATACCTGCAGAGTCACAGTGGTGCAAATCAGGTGAGAGAAAGGCCACTCTGGCCTTGGGAGGTCAATGGGACAAGGTCAGCTTTGACTGGGACTGGAAGGGTGGGAGGGTTTGGAGAGAGCACCAGAGAGCAGGGGTGTACAATGTGTGCAAAAGCACAGAGGTTGTGGCAAGCTTGGCACAGAGGGTAACAGTGAGCAAGTCAGCCTGTGACACGGGAGTGAGGGGGCGAGGGGGCAGGAGGGGGCAGGTGGGAGAGGGCTTGTGTGATAGACTGTTTTTAAGACCGTAGTGTATCGATGTTATAAGGGACCCTGGGTGAAGTCTAGAGTGGGGGTCATCAGCTGGTGGCCCCGGGCCGCATAATGCACAGTGCAGATATCTTGTTTGGTCCAAGTTAATCATTATTATGACTTTTGTTAATTTTCAAAATCTTTTAGACACAGCTTGCATTTTCCAGCTTCCCCTAGTCCTCTCCACTGCACTCATTTACATTACTTACCTGGTCCCTGCTCACAACCAAGTCCCTCTTTCAGTTTTAAGAAAGGGGACTGGGGTCCCAGGAGCGGAAGTCATTTGCTCGGTCTGCATACTGGGTTAGAGGTGCAGCATAATTCCATCCCAGGCTGCTGTCGCCTGGACCAGGGCTCTTGGAGGAGCTTAGACAGAGCCCTGTGGATAACGGGGAGCTTTTGCAGGCCCCAGAGCAGGGCGGTGAGGTGTTGGGGGCCTGGGCATCATATAGCAGGAAGCCGTGGGTCATGTGGCTGACACTTTGGTTTTAGCACAGGCTGGTGTCTGGTAACCAGAGCCCTGCCTCTCCCCATTAAGTGCAGGCTTTCCAGGCTGTGGCTGGCTCACTGCAGCCAACATCGGCCTCCCACCCCCACCGAGGGGCCCTAAGCCTTTCTCCTGCGTTCCGTGGACCCTGAGACACTTGCATATTTCCAATCACATCCCACCTCCTGACAAAGAATTCCTGGGGGGGCTTTTAGAAAAGGGTGTCCCAGCTATTCCAGAATGAGATTCAACAGCCTGAGTGGTTTGGGGGGACTGGCGTGCATGGTGCTATTACCTTATACCCCAAATGAGTCCATCAGGATTAATGTCACACTAACAAACACAAGAGGAATTAAGCATGATTTGTCGCTGGTTGTAAAGTGCTTCCCGACAACACCAATCCATCAAACCCATTCTCCGAAGCAGGAACCCAGTGAGTCTATGAGATGCTGATGGAGAGAGCCAGGCTCCCTACTAACTGGCCTGAGCTCCCATCCCAGGGTGCAGCAGGGCCAGGAGAGAGGCCCAGGCTGCTGGGGTTCTCAGACCCACTGGAGATAAGAGTGACACCCCAAACCATGCTCCTCCTTCCCTGGAATTCTGAAACCTTTCTGCACATCCTCTCCACTTTTAGCACTGGGGCTCGGCTTTGGGGAGCAAGGGCTGCGGGGGAGCTCCCAGGAGGCTCAATGCAGCCTCTAATCTGTGGCAGTTGGAGAACAGTTCTAGTTCTGGCCCTATCATGTGCTGTGTGACCTGGGTTCGGTTAACACCCCTTTCTGGGTCAGAGTTTCTGCATTTGTTAAATAACAGAGTTAGGATGAAGGATGTCTTTTCTAAAATTCTAACCAATGCAGTGTTTTAGAGGACATATAGCTTTTTTTAAAGATTTTAAAAAACTACTTTACTGAGATATAATTCACATACTACACAATTTACCCATTGAAGAACAAACAATGGTTTTGGTATATTCATAAATATGTGCAACCATCACCACAGTCAATTTTAGAACATTTTCGTCACCACAAAAAGAAACCTGTGCCCTTTAGCTATCACACTCTGCTCTCACATCCTTCACCCCCAGCCCTAAGAAACCTAACAAACCACGAATCTACTTTCTGTCTCTATAGATTTGCCTATTTTGGACTTTCATATGAGTGGAATTATATAGTATGTGGTCTCTGTGACTGTCTTCTTTCACTCAGCATGTTTTCAAGGTTCAACCATGTTGCAGTATGTATCAGTATTTCATTCCTTTTTATGGCTGAGTAGTATTCTGCTGTGTTGGTAGACCACATTTTGTTTAGCCATTTCTTTGTTGATGGACATTGGAGTTGTTTCCATGTTTGGGCTATTATGAATAATGCTGTTATAAATATTTGTGTACATGCTTCTGTGTGGATATATGTTTTCATTTCTCTTGGGTATACACCTAGGAGTGAGACTTCTGTGTCATACGGTAACTCTATGTTTAGAGCTTTTGAGGAACTGCCAGACTGTTTTCCAAAGTGGCTGTACCATTTTATACTCCCATTGTCAGTGTATGAGGGTTCTAATTACTCCACATCCTTGGCAACACTTGTTATCTGACTCTGATTTTAGCCATCCTAGTGAGTGTGAAGTGGTATCTCATTGTGGTTTTTATTTGCATTTCCCTGATGATTAGTGATATTGAGCATCTTTTCATGTGCCAATAGGCCAATAGACCATTTGTATATCTTCTTTGGAGAAATGTCTATTCAGATCCTTTGCCCATATTTTAATTGATCTATTTGTTTTTTTATTATTGAGTTGTGAGACTTCCACGTATATTCTAGATACAAACCCTTATCAGACATACGATTTTCAAATATTTCCTCCCATTGTGTGGGTGGTCTTTTCACTTTCTTGATGGTGTCCTTTGAAGCACAAAAGTTTTTAATTTTGATGAAGTCCAATTTTTCTATATTTCTTTTGTTGCTATACTTTTGGTGTCATGTCTGAGAATCCTTTACCAAATCCAAGGTTATAAAGATTTATCTCTATGTTTTCTTCTAAGAGTTTGTACTTTTTGCTCTTACATTTAAGTCTTTGGTCCATTTTGAGTTGATTTTTGTGTATGGTGTGAGGTAGTGGTCCCACTTTGTTCTCTTGCACATAGTTAACCACTTGTCCCAATATAATTTGTTGAAAAGACTATTATTTTCCCCATTGAATGGTCTTGGCACCCTTGTCTAAAAACTGTAGATGTATGAGTTTATTTCTGGACTCTCCATTCTGTTGATCTATGTGTCTATCCTTGTGCCAATACTACACTGTCTTGATTACTGTTGCTTTGTAGTAAGCTATTGAGAAGTGTGAGTCCTCCAGATTTGTTCTTCTTCCTCAAGATTGTTTTAGCTATTCTGGGTCTCATGCAATTCTATATGGATTTTAGAATCACCTTGTCAGTTTCTACAAAGAAGTCAGCTGGGATTCTGATTAGGATTACACTGAATCTGCAGATCATTTTGGAGAATATTGTCATCTTAACAAAATTAAGAACATGGAATTTTTTCCCATTTATCTTTAACTTCTTTCAACAATATTTTGTAGTTTTCAGAGTAAGTTTTGAGCTTCTTTTTTTAAATTTATTCCTAAATATTTTATTCTTTCTGATGCTATTGTGAGTGGAATTTTCTTAATTTCATTTTTGAATTGTTCATTGGGAGCATAGAAAGAGTTGATTTTTGTATATTGATCTTGTACCTGCAGCCTTACTGAACTTGTTTATTAGTTCTAATAGTTTTGTAGTGGATCCATTAGGATTTTGTATATATAAGATCATGTCATCTGCAGATAGAGATAGTTTTACTTTTTCATTTCCAATCTAGATGCCTTTTATTTCCTTTTCTTTTCCTAATTGCCCTGGCTAGAACCTCCAGTAGAATATTGAACAGCAGTGGTGAATGTGGACATCTTCGTCTTGTTTCTGATCTTAGAGAGGAGGCATCCGGTCTTTCACTGTTAAGTATCATGTTAGCTGTGGATTTTTCATAGATGCTCTTTATCAAGTTGAGGAAGTTTTTTTATTTCTAGTATGTTGACTATTTTTGTTGTGAAAGGCTGCTGGATTTTGTCAAATGCTTTTTCTGCATCTACTGAGGTAATCATTTATTTTCACTTTTATTCTATTGATATGATGATTAATTGATTTTCAAATATTAAACCAACCTTGCATCCCTGGGATAAATCCCACTTGGTCATGGTGTATAATTCTTTTCATATGCTGCAGAATATATATTTTTGTACGTTGCTGGATTCAGTTTGCTGGTATTTTGTTGAGGATTATTGTGTCTATATTCATTATTGGTCTCTAGTTCTTTTCTTTTGATGTCTTTATCTGGCTTTCACAGCAGGGTAATACTGGCTTCATAAAATGAGTTGAGAAGTGTTTCCACCTCTTCTATTTTTTGGAAGAATTGATACTAGTTCTTTGAGTGTTCTGTAGAATACACCAGTGAAGCTCTCAGGGCCTGAGCTCTTCTTTGTAAGGTAGTTTTAAAATGACTGAGTCAACTTCCTCATTTGTTATAGGTCTATTCAGATTGTCTATAAAGGGGATATAGTTTTGTGTGTGGGCCCTTTGCAGCTAAGGGCATCTCAGGGACCCAAGACTCCATAGGTTATTGTGGTCAGTGGTGAGGCCCTTGTGCCACAGCAGGGGACTTCTGGTTGGACAAACACGTGGCTTAGGCTGAGGGCAGCCAGTGATGTGGGTAGGTCAGTCCACCAGAGGCTAGAGAAGCCTCTGCTGAGCACAGCAGGTGGGGTGGGAGGAGGAGTTCTGGGACAGCAGTGTACAGGCTGGGCTATCAGGGGGCTTAAGCGAGAAGGATGGGCATATATACCAATTCTGTGCTACTCACTCGCCCTGCTGGTGCCTTCCTGGCCCTTCTTCCATCTGCCATCCCTCCCAAATGGTGGCTGTGTCCCTAGGGCTCCGGGTCTTGTTTAGCTCCTTGAGGGAATGAAACCCCTCTGTCTCATTACCATATACCCCTGGTGCCTGTAAAGCATGGATGTGTGTGGCAGGGGGTCGGGGTGGCCCAGGGGTTCTCAGGATTGTGTGTTGAATGGAAGAGTGGTTAGAGCTGCCTCTTGGTTCTAGTCTCCTGGCAGGCAGCAGGCAGACCTGCCCTGAAGCCAGAGAACCAAAGGGGCCACACTGTTTTATCTGAAAGGCCACTTTTCTAAGTCAAGTGTGTCATTGTCTTAACCATCAGCCACAAAGGCACAACACTTACTGCACTCTGTGCCACATGCAAGGCATTGTGGGGATAAGGGAACATAAGGAGCCTGGTCCCTGCCCTTGAGACACTAACAATGTGTCAACGGAAAAATCAGCGGCTGCAGATGAACGGGTCCTCAAGTGTCCTCTGTCTCAGCCCTGTAATGATTACCATTGTTGTTCTTATACTGGTTCCAGTAAGAGTGCCTAGAGTCCTGATGCCAACTGGTGCAAGGTCTGCATAAGAAAGCCCCTCAGCCCTCTGGGCTTCTCATGTTCTCCACTTTTCTTGGTGGGTGGTCCCATTTCGGAAACGTGCCCAGCTTTGTTCGACCTTATATGTCTGCAATTGTCTGCCTTGGCCAAGTCATAACTGTGTCCCTGCCCCCACCTCCCACCAAGACACTTGGGACATTGTCTTGGCAGCCTTCACCAGCCTCTGGTCTCAGCCCCATAACTCCCTGGGGAAGGTAGATGGGACACGTGCACATGTGCACACACACAATTGCAATTCTCCCACCAGTAAAGAACCTCCTGGTCACGTCCTGTACACCGTGGCTTAAGGGTCGGACAATTTGGTAGCATCTTCATGAGACTCTGTAGTCTCAGAGGGAGGCCATTTTGGAAAAAAGCCAGGAGATTTGGTCTAGTTTAACTGAGTTCACGCAGAAGCTGGGTGTTACCCCAGGCACTGTTGGATAAACGGGCTCCACAGAGGAGCCATGAGGGACGGTTATTCTCTGTTCAGGAGCTGGAATCCGATCCCTGTTAGGTGTGTGTGTGCTGAGCAGATGGGTAGGAAGTGACATCATTCACGTCTCAGGCCTGGGAGGGGAGGATGTTAAAGATGGCTCCTGCCTGCAGGGGGAAAGCAGCGAGCCCAGATTCCACAGCCTATCCTCTTGCAGTGCTGGCCACTCATCCTGCAGACGGGGGACTGGAAGTCCTGCTCTCATACTTTCCTGGCATTTTCAGCCCTGATCCAGGTGCCAGTGACCCAGGGCTGGCAGTCATCCTGGGCAAGCCAGAGGTAGGTGCAAAGTTTTGAAAGGTCAGCTAGTTAGTCAGTAATATTAGTTAGTGCTGACTCTGTGCCAAGCATCCCTCTAGGGCCAAGTTTCTCAACTAGGGGCTATTTTGCCCTCCAGGGGACATTTGGCAATGTCTGGAGACATTTTTAATTGTCACAACTGGGGGGTGAGGACTGCTATTGGCGTCTAGTGGGTAGAGGCCAGAGATGCTGCTAAACGTCCTACAATGCCCTTACAACAAAGAATTATCTGGCCCCAAACATCAGTAATGCCGAGGTTGAGAAACCCTCTCTAGATGCTGGGCTCCCAGTGGTGCTCAATCCAGACCAAATCCTACCCTTGAGGAGGCTAGATCCTAGCGGGGGTAGACAGACAATCAATAAAGCAGGTCCTTGCCCTCTAAGTTGTGTCCCTAAGATAGTTCATTTGTTAGTTCATTCATTCACTCATTTAGCCTTCATGTGTTGAGATTTTACTGTGTGCCAGCCCCAGGGCCAGGCCCTGGGGAAACAGAAATGCCGTCGATATGCCCTCAAGCACTCCATGTCCAGTAGGGAACTGACACACACACAAACAGACAAACACAAACATACACACTTGTGCAAAAACACACATGCATACACAAATGCACATACACACAAACACAATAACACATCCACAAATACAGACCACACACATACACACACAAACACGTGCATACGTAAACACATACATATACATAGAAACACAAACACACACAATCCCAGTATCAAGCCATACGGGCTGAGATAGAGGGATGATATAGGATTGTAGGAGAGGAGGGGTTTATAGCTCAGCCTAGAGGAGGGTCAAGGAAGGCTTCCTGGGGGAGGTGAGCTGAGTCTTAAAGGGCGGGCAGACTTAGAAGGGGGAAAAGCTAGTCCTCGAAGAACGAACTCTTTGGAGAAACCAACAAAGATCGTTCACTTTCCCGTGGGCTCCATGGAGCCCCATGCTTGCCTGTGGAAGCCTGCCACCAGCCCTCAGCAGCTCCCCACACTACTCCCTCCTTCCTCCTGCAACCACAGTGTCTCCTCTCCTCTGTACCTTTTCCCCTCCCCCATTGCATCTTCAACTCCTCTGTGAAATTGCATTTCTAACCTTGGCTGCCTCTAGCCCCTCCATCACTGCCAGGAGAGGCCATCAATTCTCTGACCCAGCCTCAGCCCTCAGCTGGGAGTCAGATGGCAGCCTCAATTATTTTCCTAGCAATCAGAGGGGTTTGGTGGAGAGGTAGAGAGGGGAGGAAAGAGCACTGTGGCCCCCAGGGGCTTTAAATTTGACCGGGTGCCCTTTCGTACCTTCTCACCACCTTGCGTATCTTGTCTCTTCTCATATGTAAACAGCATTAAAAATAATGAAAGGACAGGCTCTGGAAGTCCTTGCTATAGAGTCCACTGGGGAGAGAATAAAAAGATTTCACAGCTGGCTGCCCTGAGAAGGGTCTAGTGGAAGATGCCAGGGGTCTGGGGTCAGCAAAAATGGATCCTTGTCATGGCTGTTTCATTATCTTGCTGGGTGACCTCAGGTAAATTACTTCACCTTTCTGGGCCACATGTGCCTCATCTGTGAAATTCGGAGAGAGCCCCGTCCCCAGGATATCTCATCATACAATAATAACATCTGGTGACTTCACTGGCCTCTAATGGATAGGAGCAAAGCAGGAAATTTGAAAGGAAATATGTCTGCATTTCCTCCGTGTCTCCTACCACCCACAACCACAGAGGTATTAGTGGGCACGATTGATAGCTGATGATACCGGCTGAGATCAATAGGCTACATCAGCATTTTCCAAATGAGCTAGATGCGTTTATGGCCCCCTTACCTTACGCCATTCCCATTGCCCTCCCCACCCTCTCCCCACCCTTCCTACCAGCAGACATTCCATCAAGGTCCAGCTCAGTGGCATCCCCGCTAGGAAGCCTCCTTGACTCTCCTATCTGGTGTCTCTTCTGGTCCCCAATGAACTCTGCTTGCTCCTCTGTTCCATCTTCAATGTTGTTTACCTTTGCATCCTTGGCCTGTAACAGAAATTCAATAACACAGAGTGTGTCCACCATTGTGTAGCAACTAGCTTCTCACCATCAAGTGACTTTGACCTGAGTAAGTTGTTACTGTCAATAAAGCGTTGCAGCTAATGGCTTTTGGAGTGGATCTGGGCATTTCCGTGGCCAGGACACAGGTTCCGTAGGAGGGGGCTGAACATTGAAACATCGATGCTCATGTGCATCTGGGAGGGAGAAAGGATGAAACCTGAGCACTGACAAGGGTTGGCTGGGGAGATGGTCACAGACCTTCGGTTGCGTTCATTTAATTGCCAAGAATAGAGGCCTGCTCGAGCACCTCTTGAAAAAGGTTTATTGAAGGATACAAGGCTTTAGTGGAGCTCCAGAAACAGGACTTGTGCCCCAAGGGGGCCTCACAGGAATTGAGACTAAAGGGTAATTGTATTTAATATGATGTTGAGGGGAGCACCCTCTTTCTGTGAAGGTATTTTTGCTTCTCCCCACACATTGGCTCTGCCCTCCTCTTTCCTTTTTTTGTACTCCCTCTCACTCCACACTCTCATCTAGTACTCTTATTAAGTCTTAGGTACTAAAATGATGCAACCAAAACATATATTTCCCCTTGAATTTTTACTCCTGGTCATGAAATATCTAACACGTGTGGAAATTAATAAAAGAAACCTTAACTAAATTGGAGTTGGGAAGGCCTGTAGGGGGAGCTCTCAGGCCCTATCATATATCGTCAATTACACCAAACAGGAAGAGACTACACACTAGCATCTTGAACAGGAAGCAAAGCTACTTTACCACTGAAGGAAGATTTCTCTCCCCACCTGGCAACGGCCCAGCCAATGAGAAGCCGTTGCTGCCCTGAACTGTTATTTTCTCCTAATGAACTTTTGCTTAGAACAGCCCCTCCCTACTCCCCTTTGTTCTCTGTAAAAGCAGCTCCCCTTCTTCCTTTGCTGGATTTGCCCATGGTTTGCCGTAGCATGCGCACACTGCATTGCAATTCTTTTGGCTATTCCCAAATAAACTTATTTTGACATAAAATAACAGGCAGATTTTCTTTTTAAGTTGGCACATGTGACTTCCAGATGTGGACGCATGACTTTTCCTATCTCCTTCAGAGCTAGGCACACTTTCAAGCTCAACCTAGCCTGGCGGGTAAAGAGGCTGCTACTGGGGTGTATGCCAGAGCTATAGACTGAAGTCTAAAGAGCTGGTTCTACACTGACTGACAAGGGTGAGTACCGAGCATCTCCTCTGCAGGCTCCATTTGCCCTGCCATAGGATGGAGATGGTCATTGGGTCCTGCTGACCCCACTGGTAGGCACAGCATTTGAATTGTTCCATCTAGCCTCAAAAATAATCGAATCCAACAATCGGTTCATTTTAAGCTCTTTCCTCCTCCTGCCTCTGGGGGCCTCAGTCCCCTATCTACAAAATGGAGACGTCTCTTTCCACTAACTGGTTCTGCGGGCTTCTGGGAATTGGGGCTGGGCGTGGATCTCAGGCGCTCTTCTTCCATCAACCGCCTTTAGAAAGCAGTACCTCAGTCCCTCATTTGCACTGTCTTGGCCTGACCCCCAACCCTCTTATTATTCAGATGTGCCATTCTAGTGCCAAACAGCTAGATGTTTGGGAACATCTGCATGAGAGCTTGCCAAAACTGGGGCCATAATCACCCCACCCCCAAACCACAGATTTATGCTCACTGATCAAGCTCTATGAAATTGTCACCCTATGAATAGTTCACTGGCAGCCAGGGTCGGCCTAAGGTTTTCAGAGGAACATTTGGGAGTAATTTTGGAAACATTTTGCTTCTTTCTCTTTTCTCTGCAAGTGATGAAACTAGAGGGGGAGAAGCCCCGGAACCATCCCTCCCACACAGCTGTGAAGGTAAAGCAGGACACCATTGTCCGTGGTCTCCTCCTGGCAGAATTTACAGTCTGCAGCTTGCAAATTACTGGAGGGAATATAGAAACCTGGGTAATGATGTGGGAGAGAACATTCCCCAGTGTTGACGTGGGTTTCCCTGCACCAGAGAACCAGAGATTGGGTAATTGAAGCTCAGGCTCTGAACGGTTATAGCAAAGGTAATCTCCATGACGGCATTTGAAATATCCCCACTGCACTGGAAAGACTGCAGTGGTGGGGAAGCCAGACTTTGATGAAAGACAGAACCAGGGAGCCCTGGGCTTGGATGTACACAAGGCCCTTGGATCTCAAGGAACTCAGAACTAAGGCAGGGTTTTCCCCCAGTGGGCCCTTTCCCACACAATGGGGTCCTGGCTGGGTGGGTAGAAGTAGGGTGCAATCTAGTTTGACAACTCCATGAGAGTAGGGACTCTGTCTGTCTTTTTATCACTATATTCTTAGCTCCAAGCACAGGCCCTGGTGCTTAGGAGATCCTTAAAATTTTTTGTTCAATGAATGAAAGTGCATTCATGAATGAATGATGAGTGAATAAATGAATGGTCTAGAATAAGTGACATGATAGTTGCATTCCATTTCACCCATGTTCATCTCATGGCTCGTGCCTTGGTTGGCCCAGGAGACAGCTACCAGAATGGTGAGGTTCTGTACAACGATGTCATATAAGAAGCAGTAGAAAGAACGAGGGGCATCTAGCTGTGAGCATAAAATATCCCCGTCTTCAGGTTCTGAGGGTAGGAGCAGGCTGCTCCCCCTGGCAGTGGGGTGTTAGAACTAGGACCAATGGGTACAAGTCAGAGGCAGATCTCAGCTCCACTAATACCAATTGCTCACGTTTGTGGAACACTTGCTGTGTGCAGGGCACCATGACTGTTGCCATTGTAGACAGTGGACATTGAGGCTTAGTGTGATGCTTAATTTTATGTGTCAGCTTGACTGGGTCACAGGGTGCCCAGATATTTGGCTAAACATTGTTTCTGGGTGTGTCTGTGAGGGTGTTTCTGGAAGAGATTAGTATTTGAATCAGTAGACTGAGTAAAGCAGGTTGCCCTGTCCAATGTGAGTGGGCCTCACCCAGTCAATGGAGGGCCTGAACAGAACAAAAAGACAGAGGAAGGGAGAGTTCTCTCTTTCTGCCTGACTGATTGGGCTGGAACATTCATCTTCTCCTGCCCTCATACTGGAGACTTACATCATCGGCTCTCTGGTTCTCAGGCCTTTGGACTTGGACTAGAACTTACACTATTAGTTCTCCTGGTTCTCGGGTCTTCGGATTCAGGTTGGAACTATACCACCGGCTTTCCTGGGTCTCCAGCTCGGAGATGGCACATTGTGGGATTTAGCCTCCATAATCACGTGAGCCAATTCCTTATAATAAATCTCTGTGTGTGCATGTCTGTCTGTCTATCTATCTATCTATCTATCTATCTATCTATCTATCTATCTCCATCCTATTGGTTCTGTTTCTCTGGAGAACCCTGATTAATACACCTAGAGAGTGTATTAGTTTTTTAGAGCTCCTATAATAAGTTACCACAAACTGGTGACTGAAAACAACAGAAATTTATTCTCTCACATTTCTGGAAGCCAGAAGTCCAAAATCAAGGTGACAGGGCCACATTTCCTCCAAAGGTTCTAGAGGAGAATCCCTCTTTGTCTCTTTCAGCTTCTGGTGGCTGCTGGCAACCCTTGGTGTTCCTTGGCTTGTAGACACACCATGCCAATCTCATTGCCTGCTCTTCTGTGTCTTGGTTTGGTTTAGGGCCCACTCTCATAATCCAGAGTGATATCATCTCAAGATCCTTAATTTAATTACATCTATGAAGAACCTTATTCCAAATAAGGTCACATCACACGTTCTGGGTGGATATACCATTTGGGGGGTGTTATGGACTGAATGCTCGTGTCTTCACCAGATTCATATGTTGAAGCCCTAACCCTTTAAATGATGGTATTTGGAGATGGGGCCTTTGGAAGATAATCAGGGTTAGATGAGGTCATGAGAGTGGGGCCCTCATGAGGGGATTAGTGCCCTTATAAGAAGAGGTGCCAGAGAGCTCTCTCTTTCTCTCTGGGCGCACACAAAGAAGAGGTCATGTGAGCACACAGTGAGATGGTGGGTGCTTATGAGCCACAAGAAGAGATCTCAGAATGAAACCTACCTTGTTGGCACCTTCATCTTGGACTTCCCAGCCTCCCATCTGTGAGGAATAAATTTCAGTTAAGTGCCTGGTCTGTGGTATTTTGATATGGCAGCCTGAGCTAACTGATATAGGAGCCACCATTCAACCCACTACTGGGAGTGTCAGGGGTTGTAGAGGTCATTGGAAGCCTCAGCTTTTCATCACTTCCCTGTGAGCGCCTTAAAAGGCTTTATATCTATTTAGCATGGAAGGTACTTCCTTTGGAGGTAGTGAGTTCTTACTGGAGGGGTTCAACTGACTCCATTGATCTTGGATAATATGGTGGGATCCCTTTGAGTCCTGGGATTCTTTGGTGGCACCTGGACTGTGCTCCTTGCCTTCTGTCCACTAGCAGTGAGCTCAGAATTACCAGGCAAAGTCGCCACTGTGAATGGAACTTAAGGCATTCATCCAATATTGATGGAGGACAACACCTCCCCCAGGAGCCTGACTCATGACCTCCAGGGGTATTTCCACCTGTAGAGAGGGCTGCTCTGCACCCTGCTTATCAGTCTTCCAGGATTAGAGGGTCAAGACTGAGGAGGCTGTTATAAATCATCCACCAGCTGACTCACACCCCAAAGTCACAAGGACCTTCTAGAGCTCTCCAGCTCTTTTGTAAGACTGAGCCCTGGGAAACTCGATTTCATGCTGGGGGTGGGAGGAGGAGGTTTCTTAGAGCCACTGGCCTTGCCAAATGTGAAATCAGCATTTCCCTTCCCATCCTCCCCCAATCCAGCCTCCCCTTGGCCTCCCCTGGCATCTATAATTCCGTTTGTTGTGCTCGCAAACACGGTGTTGGAAGATTTCATGCTAATGAAAGGGTTTCTTGATTAGGTTACGCTGTTACTGTAAATGTTCCCTCATTATCTATGTTATGGTAGGAATTTGAAAAAGTATAAATTGAGCGTCTTGCATAATTTATAAAACCTGAATGTTTCCTAATTAGTTCGGTTAGGTTAATGATGGTGCATCGTCACTTCTTCCTGGTCCCTGCTAATGACCTTTGCCCTCTTCATTTTGAATGCTTTCTGTTATTTACAAAAACCCCCACCAAATGCAACTACCAGCTTCCAGAGCGGCCCCATCTAGCCCCGGATGGGAGGATGAAATGCCTTGCAAAATGTGAATAGCTCCTTTTTTCTCTGCGTGTCCCCCACCCTCCTTTGAGGCCAAGAGGCAGCCTGCTTAAGGTCGGCCAGCACGAAATTTGGCTCAGGCCAATCTCCTGAAGAATGCCGGTGAAGTGCATTCCTTTGGCGTTTGCATAGAGACTGGTGCTGGTCTCCATTAGCAGCTGGAGAAGTGAAAATGCTGGAGGAGGTGGGGGAGGGAAAAAAAACCCTCTCAAAAGGATTCTAAAATAACATTTTGCATCCTCAAGTAATTCCCAGTTCTCCCTGGCAACCATTCATTTCTTCCGAACAGCAGAAATTTGCAATATGAAAGTGGATTGGCTTCTCCCTCCCTTGGGGCCCCTGTATCTCTTCATCCAGCGCCTAGGGTAAAAAGCAATGCATACGTTTACAATATAAATGTGATTTAATCGACCTCCCTGTCAGGGAGAAATGGCAAGCATATCAAACAAGACCAAGATGTTAGAAAGAAAAATCATAAATTATTCCAGTGACGAGTTTCTGAGCCGCCTCCCGGACTACTAGATGATGCTATATAAGGCTGTTCCTTGAAACAATAATTAAGATAATTCTGTATGACAAGGAGAAAAATGTCCAGCTTTGTGTGAAATGTGCTTCGTGTTAGCAAGCTGAATGCTCAGTATTGATTACACTCCCCCCACAATCCCTCCCCACCCAGCCACTGCGATTCAAGGCTAAAATTAATTGAATGATGCAACATTTCTTTTCCTGAATCCTTATTTACCGTACATGCCTCCTAGAAGCCAGGCAAAGTGGGCTGGCCCGTAATTCTCTAAATTGATCTCTTCCTTTGCTGGTGTCTGGGAGAACACTCACATGTGCATACCCACAACCTCAGCTGGGTGTCCATTGTTCTCCGCTCTGGAAGGCATGATGTCTCCCCTTAGGGGCAGATTTGATGGACATATCAGCACAGCAGAGCCCTAACTTTTCCATTACGAGGCCACCATGGGGCTCTCCTACAGAAATATGGCCCATGTCATGGGGGAAATACGGTCCCCGCACAGACGGACTGGGCACCCTTCCCCCCCTCCCCCCTTGCAGGCGATAGAACAGCACCTGGCCTCTGTCTAGCACAACATCCTTTCTCCCCTCCCCCCTGCCAACCTCCCAGGGTGCAGTGTGGACCTAGAAGGGACTCCTCGCCCTCCTCTCTTCCATTCTAGCTGCCATATCCTGAGACTGTCATCCCCTCCTCCCGTGAGAGGCACCGAGAGATTCCTGGCAGAGAGAGATGGTTTATGGCCGTGGCTCTGCTGGCTTTTCCGCGGCTCTATTTCATCCTGACTGCAGTTGCTGCCGCAGTGGCGGCTGGTAGAGAGCAAGGCATGGCCTCAGGTAGTTAATCCACAGCGAGGTCCCTGGGTGCCTGCAGCAAGGCTAATGCCTTATCTTGCCTGGAAAAGCCGGGGGAGCAGCAGCAGAGGCAGCTGCTGCAGGCAGGGTGTCCAGGGGCCTGGACCTGGAGCCAGGTGGGGCTGGATTCCAGCGTGCCCTGACTTGCTGGGTGACTTGAACGCCTCCCTTCCCTTCTCTGAGCCCAGCTTCCTCACCGAAGAGGGTGGTGGTGGGGGTTCAAGGCAGAAGCGAGTGACAGGCTTGGCATGTTGTGCACAATTGATGACTTTTTTAAAAAAAACCAGATGCACTTAGATGAATAAATGGCTCTTGGTTGACAATCTTGTTTGTGACAACCCAGAGCCTTGCCCCCAGGGAGCCTTTCTTTCCAGAATGATGACAAAGGAGGGCTCTTCTCTTCTGCCCTGAATGCTAAGGAGAGGCTGTGGTTCCACTGAGTCCCTCAGAACTGTCCTGTGGGGACAGGCATCAAAGCCACCCATGGAGACGTGGGAACATCACTCGTCTGTAGCTACAGCTCCTGGAGCCCGATGGTGACAACCACACGGTGGGAGAAAAGGCAGCGCTGGCTCCCAGAGCAGGCTGCTGTGGGAGGAGGGCCACCTAGGTGGGCTCAGAGGGCAGGATAGGCCAGAATCCATTCAAGGGAGATGTCTGGGAGGGAGCAGACAGCTTGTGGGAGCTGGACCCGTGCAGCCATCGTCACCTGTTAACACCCACCCTGAAATTCGCCTGTCATTAGGCAGGGTGGAACGAGAGTGAGGCCAGGTTAGCCTGGCTACAACACTAGAGGGTAAACTCCACCTGGTCGAGGACTGCATGCGTCGTGTCTGCTCTCCTGTGTGGAGCAGAGCGCCCAGCACTAGTCAGTAAAGGAGTGGAGTACCCCCGCCGAGGGGCGCAGTGCCGAAGCACCAGTCTGGAGCACTCTGAGGCCATGGCGCCCTGGGGCCGGGTTGTTGAAAGGCAACGTGGGAGGCTGTTGGCAGCCCGAGGTTCTCTCCCTGCCTTCCTTCTTCGGGGAGCTAGGGGAGCACCCAGACCGCTTGGGTCTCGCTTTTGTTGGAAGCCTAGCATCTGACGTGAGGCCCAGCCCAGGCAGTGTCTGAACTGTCCCCCTCTGACCCCAGAGGATCCATCACATCCTCAGACACCCCTGAATGCTGCGCACGGCCTGGTACCCTGTAGGAGCTCCACAAGAACTCGCTGAGTGGTTGGCTGCTTGACGAAGCAGCAGCCCTTCTCTCTTCATGAAAGGGCAATTAAGACCTTAGGAGTCTGCCGTCTAGACGGGAGCTGTCAAGTCTCACATAAGTGGGTCTGGGAGCTGGTAATAGGAGATTAGGGGCTCCTAGAGAGCAGAGCCGCTTTCAACCGGGCAGCACGGAGCCTGGGGGCGGGTCCAGGTGCGGAGGGCTGCGGCCTGTTTACTGCTTGGGGGAGAGAGCATGTACAAGGACACCCTGCCTGCTCTGTGTCTTATAGGCTTGTTTTTACACTGCTTTCTTGAATGACTTTTCACCACAGTCAAAACAACTCTCCTGTCAACTTATTGCCTTAAAAATAGTTGAAAAGATGACACTTGGGGAGAAAGGGCTTAGAAAGAACAGCTGCTTTCCCTGTGTGCTCCTCTGGCTCTGCGTCTGGGAAAGGCCTTGTGCTTGCAGACCTGGGTTTTAATCCTGCTCTCTCTCCAGTTTACTGTGTGACCTTGGGCAAGTCACAGCATCTCTCTGAGCCCCAGATTCCTCACCCATAAAACAAGGTTAAGGCTCACTGGTGCATGGGAACAGATCAGTTCCACTGTGTAGCTCCACACCTGTGTGCTCAGCCCATCTCCTCACTTAGGAGCCTGGAAGTCTTCCTGGAGGAGGTGGTACAGAAGAGGGTTGCTGGATAAAAGATGAAGCTGCGAGTTCAACCACTATAGGCTGACCTTCTGTGCGAGTCCCAGCAGCAACAAGCCAGTGTGGAGGGGGGGAGGGGTGGGGAGTGAGTTCATTCCCTGCATCATTGTCCGCCTCACCACCCAGGAGGCACCCATCCCTGTACGTTCCCCTCTGCTCTGTGGTCCTCAGCACAGCACCCCTGCCGCCTGCACCCTCCTCCGGCAGCCGTCTCACTGGGGGAGGGGCACAGCCTCTGCTCCTAGAATTTGGGAGACGTGTAATTGCTCTCTTTTGTCCATGGGCGATTAGAGTGACTCCAGCTTGGAGACAATAGTAAATTATTATTATTAGTTTCCATTTGTGTGGCGCTGCCCTTTGAGGAGCCCAGCTGATTTAATCAGGGCTGGTTAATGGGAACACAAGCAGCTCCCCCCGCCCCCGCCACCGGCCTGGGAAACCAAGAGTGCATAAACAGACTGTGCTCCCGGGCCCTCAACCCCTCTTCAGTGCACGACGCCCAGTGCTCGTGGCTTACTCCGCGGGTCTCCTGGGAGCTGAAGAGGTGGGGAGCGGGGACATGGCCTGGATGGGGTGTCAGAGTCCTGGGGTGCTGCCTGGAGAGGCCTTACTGCTTCCGCCCCCATGGTTCTCCTTAGCCCTCAGCCCATCCATCACTTTCCTCCTCCCTCACCCTCCCTCACCCTCTCTCTTCAGATATGCCTAGTCCAGTGGGTCTCCAACTTTGACCTGACTGAGAATCACCCAGAGCGCTTGTCAGTGCAGATCGCTGGGCCCCACTTCCAGGGCGTCTGATTCAGTCGGTAAGGGGCAGGGCCCGAGAATCTGCATTTCTACCAGATTCAGGTGGTGCTGCTGCAGCTCTAAGAACCACCTTGTCCACTAGTTCTCGCCTCTGGCTGCACATGAGAATCACCTGGGAGGCTTTAAAACTGTCAGTTTCTAGCCCACAACCCACAACTGGGGCTCATTGGTCTGGGGCGGGTTCTAGGGTGAATATTTTTAAAAGGCTTTCCCAGTGATCCTGACATGCAGCTGGGGTGAGAACACTAGCCAGGCCCTTTCCTGGGACACAAGGGCCCACTTTCTGGGGATCAGAGGAGCCCTTGTTCAGTTGCTGAGGGGCTCAGCAGTAAGTGGGCTGGCAGGATGGGGCCGCCCAGGGACCTACTTCCCAGTCTTGGCTTCTGATGCCAAGTCTGCCTTCCCTTCTCTCTCTCCTTTCCTGCAACACCCCTTTCCCCTCCTTCCCTTTCTTCCTTCTGTAATTATTTTAGGGAAGGTTCCCAGCTCAGTGGAGTGGAGTCATTACACGGTTTTCTTTTTCTCCCATCCCTCTCACTCTGTGGAATCTCTCTCTTTGTCTCTTACAACGTCAAGGGCAGTCCCATGACTTCTGGCCTCTTTCAGTTGTGAGACCCTCCTCTGGTCTGGTCTGAATCATCAGTCTCAGCTGTGTCAAAGCTCTCTCCTTGGAGTGGGGAAGGAGGAATGGCCTTCTTACCTGAAACTCTTCCTCCTCCTCCTCCCCTGTGTCTCCTGGACCAGGAGGTGCAGAGACCTTGCTTTACTCATCTCCTATCAGGCAAAGGGACTGATTTCGCTTCGGCTCCATAGGCTCCGCTTCCCCGCTGTGTCGGCACCTCCCAGTGGCAACCTCCTCTGCAGCGGTGGTCTCGGGTAGGAGGTGAGTCTGAATTCCTCAGGGGCAGTGTCCAGCCTCACCCTGGCCCCCTCCATCCCTGACAGTGCTCGTAGGAAGGGCCAGTTGAGCCTGTCTCTCCTGCCACCAGAGGTCCACGCTTCCATCTCCCTGGCTGGGCAGGTGTGGCCTTGTCCAGGTGGCAGCCCCCTGGGCAGCCCATGCCTCCTGCCCCGTCCTTATCCTCTGTGCTCATGTGTGTGGAGCCCCGAGGTCCTCTTCCATGCTCTTCAGGACTTGGGAAGGCCAGGAAGGGGTCGATGGTCCCCCATCCCAGGCCTCTGAGTCCTGGTCCCTTTTCTCTTTGCAGTACAGGCCTTTGTGACAGTCATCAGGCAGGTAAGGCACCACTTCCTGTGTTCACACTCACCTCAAATTCCAGGGGATGTATTTTTTGTGTGTGTGAAGAGATCAGCCCTGTGCTAACATCTACCAATCTTTTTTTTTTTTTTTTTTTTTTTTTTGCTGAGGAAGACTGGCCCTGGGCTAACATCCATGCCCATCTTTGTCCACTTTATATGGGACGCTGCCACAACATGGCTTGCCAAGCAGTGCGTCGGTGTGTGCCCAGGATCCAAACTGGCGAACCCCGGGCCGCCGCAGTGGAGCGCGCACACTTAACCGCTTGCGCCACCGGACCAGCCCCCGTGGGGACGTATTTTAAGCCCTCCACCCTGTGCTTCATACTTCTGCATTCAGCCGGCACCCAGCTGGGGCCAAGGTGCCAGCACTCTTTCTTGCAAGCATCCCTGTCCCCAGGAATGATTCTCTTGGAGGCCTTTCTTCCACTTGGCTTGGAGGAGAAGAGCACTAGCTCACCATGGATTCTGCTCCTCCGCAGGCTGAGGCCACAGCAGAGACAAGTCCCACCCCTCTCCAAGAGCTCCTAGATGGAGGATGGGTGAGAAGAAGGGGAGGGCGACTGGTGGCGGTCCTGTGGGGAGCTGGCTCGCCCTGCTTGTCAACAGCTTTCTCAGTATGGCGTTGTTAGTGCGCCTTCATCACCTCCGTGGGCCCGAGCTGTAACCCCAGACCCATGGGAAAGTTCCGTTCAGCATCTGGTGTTTCCCCACCTGTCGTCCTCCTTCCTTCGTGTCCTCTCTCCCTCCCTAGCCTGGACATTCGGTAAGCCCGACTCTCTGTCAGGCCCAATTCTAGACACTGGGAAGTATAGATATGTCTTTAAGGCAGATTATCAAGAATTGGGGCCAGACAGGCCCCCACTGGACTCACTGAGAGGTGGCAGAACTGTCCTACTGTCATTAATACCATCCCATGCCCTCCAGGAGCTCCTGGTCTGACAAGTGACCAGGCTCTGATAACAGGGTGGCCAGATGGTAGTGGAGGCAAGCCCAGGGGCACGGGAACACAGGACAAGCCCACCTCACCAACTGGGCTTTTTGGGAAGCTTCCTGGCTTAGAAGAGTTGGCACCTGAGTGGGATCTTGGAGGATGAATAGGAGTTTGCCACTCAGATGGGAGAAGAACACTTTGTGTTGAGGGAATAAAACACGAAAGGGGGACTGATTGTTTGGGGACCTGTGTGGATGTTTGGTGTGGCTGGAGCATAGAGGAGATGGCAGGAAGGAGAGAGGGACAGGCAGGGACCAGGTCATGAAGGGCCTTGTAGGCCATACTAGGGCCAGGACCACTTCTCAGAAGCATCTCTGGGTGACCTGGTTAAGTGCCCCTCCCTCTACCCCAAGGCTTCTGTTTTGAAGGGTCTGGTTGGTCACTTTTTTACGCGGTGGCAGCTCTAAAGCCCCAATGGCTCGAGTGGCCGCCATTCTTGAGAGGAGAATTCTTCCGTCTTGACTGCGGCAGGGCTGGGGATGGTGGGTGGCAGAGATGGGGCAGGGCAGGGCAGAAGCAGCTCCCTCTCTGTGCGAACTCAGGTGGGCTTCGCGGGAGGAGGGCTGCGCATTGGGACAGTCGCTGGCTCCATTTTTCTGGTGAGTCTTTGGCTAAATATGAGTGGAAGAAATCTCGGCTGGGAGATGGGGAACTCACAAGACTCGACTGATTTACCTAAAAGAAAAGGCAGAACAGTGATTATTTTTCAGAGATGGGACTTAGGCGTGACATTTAAAAAATGTGTTTCCATTTCTCACGTGTTCTGTGAGCACACGCTGCTTTTCAATAGGGAAAAAGCCCACATTCATTCCACAGCTATTTCTTCATTGCCAGACCTTTTGAGACCTTGTGGGTCCGGTGGTCCACCAGACAAGGCCCTTACCTCCCTTATCTCCCAGAGGGTGATTCCCTCTCCCAGTCAGCGGGCACTGCTGTGGTCTGGATGCATTTCTTACACAATCTCATTAGTCTTGACAATGACTCTTGGAGACGGGCAATTGACATCAACTTATGGAGCAAGGACCAGAGGCTCAGAACAGTTAAATCACTCAGCTAAGGTCACACAGTTAAGGAAGCAACTGTACCGGGATTCAAGCCCAGGTGTGTTTGGCTCCAACGGCTAGGCCCTCTGATCCTGATTTTTTTGGTCTATTTGATTCTTGAGGCACCTCTGCAGGCTCGATGTGCCAGGCCCGACCCCTTCCTTCCTTCCTCCCTGGATGACCCTGTGACCCTGGGGGAAGTCACACTGCTTGTCTGAGCCTCAGTATCCCCCCCTGTAAGATGGGGGTAATTACGTGTCCCTTGCAGGCTGTAGAGAGAAGCGGAGAGAATGAACATAAGTTACTCAGGACAACACCTGACACTAGTGGGTGCTTGGCCAGCAAGAGCGTTTCATCACAATAGGGGGTGATGTGAGCTGGTGTTGAGTTTCTGCTTCCTGTACCTACAGAGAATCTGTTTCTCTTACCTGCTTGCAGTTCTCAGCTTTAGAAGATACAGGTGTTGGCTTAAGCCCCTCTACACAGACATGCGGGATGGAATCCATACGGAAAATGTAGCCAACTCTGTCCTCGTTCCCTGCCCCTGTCCCCCAGCTCCCCATAGCTGGTCTGCCAGTCCTGAGCCAGCCCAGACACGAGCTGTCAGCATAGCAGCAGCCTCCACCCCATCCACAGGAAGTAGGATTAGTTACGGAGACCAACAGCCAGGGTGAGCCATGCCCGCCGGAGCTGTGTACACTTCTTCTGCTGTTAATAATTATTGCTGTTTTGGATCCTTATTCTGTGCCAGGCACTTCACACAGGTAATTCGGACTTTCTGCTCGTGGATGTGAGAGCATATGGTTCCACCGTTCATCGGCACAGGGATATTTGCCCTGCCGGCTCCTCTCAGAGACAACGACTGTAAGCTCTCTGCAGTCTGGAGGAGAAACGCTCTTCCTGGAGGTTGCCAGAAAGCTGTGCATCTGCTCATGCCCCAGGAGTGTCTGTGCTCTGCCTTGATTTCCAGTCAGACCATCCACTCCCTTGCTGCCTCTTTTGTTCCTGGCAGAACTGCCTCGTTGAGCTCCACTTGGGCGTTACGCACTGGCTCCTGCTGAAGGCAGGGTATGAGGAGAATTGGCCCTAAGAACCTGGTTCTCATGTCTTTTGTAGAAGGGGTGCTGCCGAGGAGATTGTGGGGAGGCATTTCTCTCCCTCTTAGAGCTGGCAAAGGGAGGGTCGATCATGGGGAGTTTCTTTCTATCTAGTGGAAGTAAGGCTATATTCGAGTGTCTCTTCCCTCTTGCTTTGTCTGTGGGGAAGCACAGCCAAATGTGCGGCCCTCTCTAGGAGGTGCCCAGGACTACAGTGTCAACACCTCTATGTGCTGACCTCACCCTTGTCAGGGATTGACGAGCATGCTGGTCTCTTCGGGCCACTCTCTGGGCTGTCCTTCGGGGGTCCACCTCTGCATCTGACTTAGTCCTCCCCATCCCTGTCAAGCAAGCTTGCGAGCAGGTCTTCCTTCCTCCCCAAAGACTGTGCCTTCCTGGCATTCCCACAGGCAAGGCTGACATTTCAGGTTTCCATGGGAACGGAGTCCGACTGTAGCCAGACAACTCGCTAGAGAGGCTGAGGAGGAGTGAGTGTGAGTGTGTGTGTGCACGCGTGATGCTCTAGGAGCCCAGGGTTCTGTGCAGGTTCTCTCTGTCTTGCCCTGGCAGCGGCAGCCTCCTCTTGGTGGTAATTGCTCCCGTCTGCAGCTCCTGCATCTCCATCGCTGGCATAATATTGCACCGGGGCCCATCCATCTGCATAATCATCTTAACCTGCTCCCACAAGAGAGTTTAAAAGGTCTGGGCTGTTGGAAAATGACCATAAAGCCTGCACGCAAATAACTTTAGCAGCAACGCCAACATCTATCACAGGGTAATTATGAGCAGGAAGTGAGGGCACCGGCCCGAATCTGGGAACTGTGTGGGGCTGGGCCTGCTCTGACTTGAAAGGGACGGAGGGAAAGACACAGAAAGGGAGCCTTGAGGGAGAAGAACAGTGCCTGCAGCAGCAAGAGGACTTTCTCTGCACCAGACGGAGCTCTCAGCTTCTCTAAGAGGAGGGGGCCTGGCCCAGGACTGTTTGGGACTGCTGGGTCCTCTGTCCACACCTTTGATGGACCATGGTTTTCTGACACTAGAAAAATAATTTTTTCTTTTTTCGGGACTCTTCCCTTCCTACTGTCCTAGGTCCTAACCTCTTCTCCAGACTGGCTCTGTGGCCCTGAATAACCCCCTTCTTTTTGCTGTGACTCCATTTTCCTATCTGTAAAATGACGGGATTGGACAAGGCCATTGGTTTCCAAACTATGTTCTGGGGAACCCCAGGGTTCCATAGCAGCATTGGGGTCGGGGGTAGGCAGGAGTCAGACCCCTTTCCTCACTCCAAACACAGCAGTGTTGCTTTCATCGACTCCCATTCAGCGTTCTGAGGAAGATGATGTGTGAAGAACAGTTGCCTGCTACTGGAAGAGTTGGACCCCCACGGGGCTCCAAGGTCTCTTAGGCACTCTGGGGTCCATGCAGCAATGGCTCTAGATTCAGAAAATCACATTTGGTCACGTACCTTTCTGTAACTAGCTTTCTTGTGCTGAGCTCCCTTCAGGAAAATAATTGGGTCCGTGAAGATAGGGAGTGAGACTTGAGAGCATGTGAGGATCCAAGGGTCAGACACAGATGGAGCAGGCATAGCCCTTGAAAGCTGTGACTGGGGCCAGGGCAAGCCGACCCAAGCTGGACCCCCAGGCCCACAGGCGGCTGGGCTTCGTCAGGAATGCTCCTGGCAGAGGGGCTGCGGATCAGGAGGGCTTGCTCTCCTGGTCTTGAACCAGCAGGGCTGATTTCTTCTGGGCCCCCCACTTTGACTGTCAGCTCTGAACGGGATGCCCCGCTCCCTGCTCTGGCCTGTGTGAGCCTCAGTCCCCACCTCCCAGTGTCCATCAACTGCCTGAGCCTTCAGGGAGCCTAGCTGCGGCCTCCCTGCTGCTGCCCTCTTGCTCTTGGCCCCTCGAAGACTCCTGGTGATTTGTCTCTGATCCTGCTGCTGTCTCTCTGCCTTCCTCTGGGGTGGGGGCCTCAGGCTCTCCTGATGACAAGACTTAACCATCTCCAACACCTAGTTTGCTGGGCGTTTCAGGCTCCAGGGCTCCCTGTGTTCTGGCTTTGGGGTCTTTAAAACTTTTGCCTGTCTGACCATCCATCTCTGTTTCAGGCCAGGCCTCGGGGAAGGCTGAGGAAAGGCCAGGTGAGTTTGCTAATGTGGTCATCCAGGACCATGGAAATGCCATTTCCCTGGTGGCCCCTGCCCGGCCAGATTTTCTCTCTGGTTTCTGCTGGCCTCCACTGGCCGTTCTCCTCGGCAGCAGCTCCGGGCACAGACTGCTGCTGGGGCAGCTGTTTCGGACCGGGTCAAAGGCTCTGGATGTGCCGTTTGAAGAAGGAATGACGGCACCTCTCTTCCCAGCGCGCCACCACCTCTCATAGAGTGCTCGGCAGCCTCCTCAGAGCTCAGATGTTGCCTGCGATGAGCACTTGATGTCCAAGGTTCTTCTCGAGGCTTTGCCCTGGGTCAGTGGATAGTTAGGAAGCTGTGGGTGTCCCTGGTGACAGGCTGTCGGGGGATCCTTTCCCCGTGTGAAGTCCCCCCCACCAAGCCACAATATGGCCCCTTAAAGAGTCTGCCTCATTGGGGATGGGGTGGGGGAGTGTCACATATTTATTCAGTAGTGGAATCCCTTTTCCAGATGACTCTAAGCAGAGGCCCCAGATGAAAGACAGAGCTGCGTGGGCAAAAGCAGGGGGTGCGATTCTGGACTCTTTTCTTATAGTGCAACCCGCCCCCACCACACATTTGCTTTGACCTAGTCCATGATCCTCCCTTCCTACTTGGGAAAACCAGCCTTCTGAGGTCCTGCGGGCCCAGAAAGGGGAAGTGCCAGAGGCGCTGGAACCCAGGTCTCCGATCCCCGTGCGCGTCTCCTCATCCAGCGGAAGCTGCCTGCCGCTGGGCGGTTGTTAGAGGAGCTAGTCGTGGCTGTGGAGGTCTGACAGTTATGTGGAGACACAGACACACTCCTGTGAGATGCTGGGGGTGCTAGAAAGAGTAACTTCCTGGGAAGCAAGAGGCTTAGCTTGCGGTCTCAGGTCTGCTAAGCCACTGTGTGATGCTGAGTGAGCAGCTTGCCCTCTCTTGCCTCAGCTTGCCTCAGCACCATGGTTGTACAGTGAGTGGTCTGACTCAGGGGTCTCTCAAGGCCTCTTCAGGAACTCCTGCTCTAGGTAATGTCAAGACCTTTCCCGAGGCTCGAGGGAGATGCTTTAGGTAGTGGACATGAATATGTGGAGTAAGACTGGGGCCCGGCTGCTCTGTGGAAGAAGGTCCACAACGGCTCCTTCTCCGTGTTGCCCTAGTCCTGGGGGCCCTGGAGCGAGTATGACAACACTGGGCCTGCTTGCTGCCCCCTGGCTGGCACAGTGAGTTGCCTCTCCCCTGTGTCTTCATCCCTCTGTTCCTCCTGGGAATCCGCTGGTGACAAACTCTCACGGTCTCTTCTTGATGGGAAGTGGGCATGAAACATCTCCCAAAGTGCAAGGGAGCTGGCCCTCCGGACGTGGCAGAGTCCCACCCATTCTTGTCGGGCACCTACTTGGGCAGGCATGAAGTGACAGAGAGGAAGGAGCACAGCGCCTGCCCTCGGGGAGCACCTCGTCTGGTGGGGGAGGCGGCAGTCCTGTAACCGAGGTTATGAATCTTTGTACACCCACGTGGCTGGCTTCAGCAAATCACCTGCCCTGTGTCCTATAGCTCATAGCTGCCTCTACTGCCCATCCTGTGGGGCTGGCCGGAACCCGTCACCTCAGCTCTTCCAGGGCTGTCCTCTTGCCTTCCAGATGGGGGCATAATCCAGTGTGCCCTGACATCAGAGAGAGGACCCTCAGGACCTGCCCCTCACCCTGCCTGTGTGGCCCCTTCCATGGAAGGGTGCAGCCTGTTCTCTGCCACCTTCTAGCCCTGTCTAGAGCACGGGCTCCTTTCTGGGGCTGCCCGTGGTCCTGACCCCCACGAGGCCCCATGGAGCCATTGCTCTGGGCTCTTGTTCCCTGCGGGCAGCGCCAGGAAGCTGCGGGCAGGTCCCCTGTCCTTGAGGAACAACTCTCATTGCTCTCCTCTCTCCAGCTTGGGGAAATCTCGTTTGGTTTGGGGAGAAATCCTTCCCCATTTATGATTCTTTCAAGATCTCTTCCTTCTGCTGAGAACTTGGTTCTCCCTCTTCCTTTCTCTGCAAACTCTCCATATTCTTCTACGAGATTTATACTTTCTGGAAGCAAAAGCCAGGATGTCCTGCAGGCCCCTCTGCTTTCTGCTGTGCAGCAATCTTCTTGTGAAGAAGGGATGTACAGAGACCAGGGACAGGGAAAGGAAAGAAGAAAATTCAGAGAGGAAAAGACTCCATGAATTGGTATTTTAGAATAGTATCTAGGCACACCATTTGGTGGAAACATACGTGAACATGAGTGCCTGCGATGGCTCATGACCAAGGTCCCCATGAGACAAGCAGAGCTCAGACAGGGGCTGGATTCTGCTGTGCCGGCCCAAGCCCTGGGGTGAGGACAGGACAGGACAGGACAGGTCCTTGGCTGCGTAACTGGGAGCTGTCCATGTTGGAAAAACAGCGTTAAGCCACACTTGGACCAAGTGGGATGTCTACCACAAGCCTCTGTCTTGAGGTGCTGTGCAGAGGGAGGGCAGCCAGGTCCTGGGCCACAAGCAGGAAGAGGAAACCCACCCTGAGACTCAGAAGACAGGGGAAGAGGTGGGGCTTGGGGAGTGGCCCCAGGTGGGGCATGGTTTTGCTGTTCAAGCTGAGGAGTTCAAACCTGGTCCTTAGGCCATAGGGAGCCATGGACGGTTTTTGAGCAGAGGAGTGAGTGGTGAGAGAACTGGAAAGGTCCTAAGTCAGTTTGAAGAGAAGAGAGGAATAGAGAACATCACCGAGCTGGAGGGTGTTTGGAAGGCTTCTTGAAGGACTCATTCATTCATTCAATGAATACTTGTCTTGGACCTTCCATGTGCCAGGCATTGTTCCACAGTGATGAACAAAATGAACAAAGTATCTGTCTTTGCCCTGTGGTTGGGGGAGACAGATGAAAATTAACCAGCATATCAACGTATCTACCAGGTGGTGAAACAGGTTTGGAAGCACAATAAGGCAGGGTGGGGAGCCTGAGAGTGAGAGGGGGGCTCTGTCAGGTCAGGTGTCCAGTGTTACAGAAAATGTACTCACGCTGCTTGTTGAAGGAGGTAAGGCAGACTTCATTCAGGCGGCGGCTCCTACAAGGGGATTTTGTAGTAGGGGAGAGAGAGCAGGCTCAACGCGAAACACAAGAAGTGGGGCTGTAAGCCAAAGAGCGGGGTGGGGTTGGTGGATGGAAAATTACCAAGAGGAAACATCAGGAGTGAGGAGGGTTCCGGCTAAACCGACCTAACAGGATTCTTGCTGAAGGCAGGCCGGGGGATCAGACGTCAGCTGGGGGACAGTGGAGGGTGAGGAACCTGATCAGATATGGAAGGTGTAAGGGAGGAAGACAATTCCTCTACCCACTCTGGGTCCTTCTGGCTGGGCTACGAATTAAATTGACATGAGATGGACTAGCAGGAGGAAAATCAAACACATTTAATAACATGTATACATGGGAGAGACCCAGGAATACCGAACAACTTGGCCATCTGGCCAAAGCTACCACCTTAAATATTATCTTCAGCTAAAGGCAGAGGAGGATGTTGGGGGTAGTGGTTTGGGATTTCAGAGGGGTGGAAGACAATTTACATGGAGATGGAAATGCAAATATTTGTTAAACAAGTTTTGCTGGGCCCAAAATGGGCTTGTTGGTGCCTTTCTATCACATCTATTCTACGTTATATGATAGCTATCTTATGGTGTTGGCTCATTCCTGGAACAGGCCTTCTATGTTAAATCTTTTAGGCAGTTTAGGGGAAAGTCAAATATTCTTCGAGTCTTCTGAGCCTTTATTGTCTTCTGCTCGAAATAATCTGCATACCAGAGTGGTGCATCTTGGGGTGGCCTGCCCTGAACCCCATCAAGGGGGATTAGATACCGAGGGTGGAGGATTCTGGTAAAACTGACCTAGCAGGATTCTTGCTAAAACTGGACAATGCAGAGATGACCATGGAAGCCCAAGCATCGAGGTCTAGATGAGAAGAGGATTCAGAAGAGCCTGGCTAGAGTCTGGTCGAGGAGAGGATCTTGGTCAGTCTCTGTTCTTGCTCCTGCCACGGTTGGCGCTGGAGTACAGAATGAAGAAAATGTGGGGGCTGAGTTATCCCCAAGCGAGCGTTGGATTCAGACGGCTAAAATGGATAGGGGGCGCCTTCTAGATGAGAGAAATGATGTGAGCAAAGCCTTTGAGGGGCGTTCACAAGAGCTGCAACCTGCCAGCCTTGCTGGCACAGAGGTTCTGTGGGGTGAGCTTTGAGTGATGAGGTTGGGAGGGAGGTGATGCCATTCGAGGCAAGAGCACTAAGGCCGGGCTGAGGACTTGAGTGTTGCTCCCTGAGCCACAGCAGGAGGAGAGTGATGGAATGAAAGGCCCTTGGGTCCCTGCAGAATTCTACCTTCCAAAAACATGGTGAGGGTGGGGAGGGCAGGAACACTGAGCAGACTGAACACGCTCAGAGAGCCCCTCCTTCAAAATTACAAGCGGAGTCTCAGGGCAGGGTCAGATCAGGTGAGGATCTTCTCCATATCAAAGGGGAGATTAGCTCTGAGCCCCTAACAATGTTAGATGTGCTGCCCTCACTCAGTGGCGACGTGTTGGAGACTGTCAGCTTTATATCTGCCTCTTTTTATCAATACAGGCAAATAATTCTCTAGACATTTATCATTTTAAACTGTCACAGTCCAGTGCCTTTCCCGAGGACCAAAATCAATACTGATCTTGGTTTGAATACTTTTCTGACAAGGTTCCTATTTGTAGATTCACAAGTAGAACTAATGTGTGTTAAAGCTATTCAGTTTGGCATTTTGCAGCTCCATTGACACATTAAATATAGGCGTTCACCACGACGATTAACCTTACAACTATTAAGTAATAAAAATCCTGCATACATATTTATTAGCTGAACATCCTACTCCAGCGTGATGCCTTCCGCAATGAGAGGGAATCAGAGAAGGCAGAGACAGCTGCCGGAGAGACGAGCTCACTCCTTGCCTAGGCTGTCGGGAGGCACTTGGGGAGCTCCAGGCCCTGGTGGAGGAGGGGAGCGGCTTTAGGGATGAAGGCCCAGATGGATCTGGAGCCAACCAGGGGCTGAGGTTGGTAGGAGCAGAGCTGAGGTGTCCTGGGTTGAGAACCCGGACCTCCTCATTCCAGGAAGTGTCCTTTCTCTCCTTGGGCCTTAGTTTCCTCATCTGTTTAATGGGGTCGGACTAGAACGGGTGCCTCCTGACCTTTGTGTAATCTCATGGCTCATAGAGAAGGGTAAACTTCGTACAGCATAACAGGGTCAACAGGCAAGGCTGCTTACAACCAGGAGGGACCAGCTTGGGGGCTCTGGATGCCTGCCCAGGGCCTGCTCTGGCCATTTAGAAGATGAGGAGATCATCATCTCAGCCAGCTGGTAACTCGCTCACCCTTGGCACAGCACCGGGGACTGTCCAGTAGATGAGCCGATATCCCTTTAGGGTGATGCTTGGTGGCTCTCAGTGCCTGCCAGCTGATTGATAGGGACACCTCTCAGGCAGAGGCAGCGTAGATACCCACCCCTGTCGACTGCCATTCTGACTGGTTGGTGCCTGTACCCTTCCTGTTGCTAACAATTTGCATATCCCCTCTGAGCAGGGGGCTTCACAGTGGGACACGGGAGGGGATCTAGAATCAGCACTCCCAAATTCAAACACCCTTGCCAGCCCCTGGGTCATTTATCATTTGGCGTATTCATGAGATCTGGCACAGTGCCCGGCCCAGGGCAGGTGGGGGTTGTGGCACAACTGTGAGCAGAACTCAGTGTAGTGGGGGAGATGAGGATTCCTCATGCAACTTCAGCACAAGGCAGGGATGCCAGGACTGGGAAGGGGGCAGAGATCAGAGAAGGCTGCCTGGAGGAAGGGACCTCTGCTGTGTGACAAGCTGGGATTAGTCAAGCCAAAAGTGGAGGAGAGTGTTGCAGGAAGAGGGACGCATGTGGGATGGGGCACTATGAGAGCAGTGAGGAGGAGCCTCGCACACCTTCCTCTGTGGGGGAGCAATCCATCCTGGCACCCTGGGCCTAGCCGCTGTGCTCTGAGCTCCATGGCTGTGCTGGCGACTGAGTGTGGCAGGGATGTCCCAGAAGACAAGGGACATGCACTGACCATGGGCTTTGGCCTTGCCGGATCTTCCTTAGCCTGCATGGTGCCGCCTTCTCTCTTTTCCTCATGGTCCGACCAGCACTGTGATCTGACGGCTCGCTCAGCCTTTCCTGACTCTCTGCCCCACAGTCTCTCGCGAGGGGGTTTCCCTAATCAATCCCTGGCCTGTTGAATCCCATCTCCACACCTGATTTCTGGAAGGCTGGTCTAACGCAAACAGGAAGTGCTTCAGGACCTGAGGGGGTTCATTCTGGCTTCAGGGGAAAGTGAGAGGGTGGAACTGTCTGTGGTTTCCATTTTACAGAAGAGGGGACACATGCCCAGCAAAGTTCCAGATGTAACATGCTTTTTCAACAGCAATGTGGTGTGCAGAGATGGGGGCTGGCCCCGTCGATGGCTGCTGAAGGGGTTAGGCGTGGAGCAAGCACTTCCTGGGAACATGAATGCACATGTGCTGTCTCATAAAACCCTCCTGGCGGGTCCGAAAGGTGAGGGCTCTCATCTCCATGAACATTCGAGGAGATCGGGGCTCAGAAACGTCAAGTGCTTTGGCCAGGGCACAGGGACCCTGGGTCTGGGATTTGAACCCAGGTCTATCTGACCACAAAGTGCACCTCAGCATTTCCCAGTCCTCCGAGGTGTTTCTACACTGTCCGTGTGCTGGTGGACAGCCAAAATCTGTCACCTCCTCCCAGCTCTAACTTCCGGGAGGATGCTTCCACCCAGATTCTGGTTACAACCCCAAGAAACGCTGCCAGGCTTGCTGCCTGGGATGCGAAGCTCCTTAGAGAAAAGATGGCCCTATAGCCCCCACGCCCGGCAGCTGGAGGGTGAGGGACATGTGGGCAACCTTTACAGCACTGTGGCTTCCCTCAAGACCCTGGTCCCTCACCCTGCCCTCCTGCCACGCTCCCCAGGGGCCCACACTGGCTTCCTCAGGACCTCATACGGGAAAAGTAAGGAGGCTCGGGTTTGTAGTTGGCTCCTCCACTCCTGGGCAGCCAGGCCAACGTGGGACCCGGTCTCTGTCTGGGATTCTCTGAAACCTGAAAGGCCTGCCATTGGAGGGCAGCCACTAGCTGGAGGTGGGGGCCACAGGGAGGAGCTGACATGGCGTCGGGAAGGAATGCCGTTCTACTTTCCCAGACAGAGGGGACTGAAGGCAGTGTGGACGCTTCTCCTGGGGGTGGGGGAGCCCATACCACTTGTTCCTCCTCCTGGGGGCTCTCCCCACGACGGTGGGTGGGACTTGCCATGGTTAGCTGGTGTCTGCTAAAGTGCTCCTGACTGGGGCCAGCCCCGTGGCTTAGTGGTGAAGTGCACGCGCTCCGCTACTGGTGCCTGGGTTCGGATCCCGGGCGCGCACCGACGCACCACTTGGCCGGCCGTGCTGAGGCCACGTCCCACATACAGCAACTAGAAGGATGTGCAGCTATGACATACAACTATCTACTGGGGCTTTGGGGGAAAAAAAAAAAAAAGGAGGAGGACTGGCAATAGATGTTAGCTCAGAGCTGGTCTTCCTCAGCAAAAAGAGGAGGATTAGCATGGATGTTAGCTCAGGGCTGATCTTCGTCACACACAAAAAAATAAAAATAAAGTGCTCCTGACTTTTCTCTGTTTCTATTTTCTATCTTGACAGAAAAATTGTGATTTTCACACTGTCACGAAACCAATGGGTCCCTGACATATGTTTTTGTAATCTGTGTAGCTGATTTCCTGTACTTCTGACAGTTCTATTACATCTCTGACAGTTTTATAAAATTTTTCCTCTGGGAAGTTGAAAGGGGGGATGTGCCTCTCCCCACCATAACTCCCCAGTCCCCCGTACTAATTTGTGTTTGGAGATGAAAGAACAGGATGGATGCTTTTCTTGTTCCTGCCCCATGTTAGCTGCCAGCCACCTCCTGGGAGGGAGGAGGGTGAAGTACACAACCAACAGATATGTGAGGGAGCCCTGAACGCCAGTGACACCGTGAAATTTGGAGAGTGGAGAGGACCACAGGGCCAAGCTTTGTTATCTCAGGAATCCATAGGGGTAAGGGGGCTTCTTACCCTTCTCACCCTGGGCTCCAAGTTGGGCTGATTCTCCCTGAGCGTCCTGCACCTCAAAGCACCACTGAGGGAGGGAGAAGGGCTACCCTGCTTTATGCTGATGCCTGGTGAGGTATGGGCTTAATGCTGGTGGAGGCAGAGCTTTGGCTGTAGCGTGTGTGTGTGTGTTAAGTTCAATGTGTCACATCCATGCATATCCACCCCTTGCAAGACACTGTGCCAAGCCCTGGGATAACGAAGTTGTGGGCTTAAGGGATCCCCGGGGTGTGTTTGGGTGTGTACAACGTTAGTGCCACACCCACGGATGGAGCACCTACTCCATGTGGCCCTGTGCTCAGAGAGCTCACACTGCGAACACGTGTATCCACGTGGGGATAGATGCTGGGGACACGTTTTCGTCTAACTCAGCCGGTACAATGTCTGTCTTCGAGACAACTGGGGAAAGAAGCAGAGTCAGTGGTAGAAAAGGACACTAGTGGGTGGGAAGATGGAGGCCAGAGTCATCTCAGCTGTGGGTATTTCCTGCCCAAGGAGGCAGGAGCCTGGTCACCCTGGCCCTGTCACTGCCTGCCTGGTGGCCTTGGGCAGATCCTATTCTGTAATCTCCAAGCCTCTGAGAAAATAGGAGGAGGCTCTCAATGTTCTGGGGATTCACCATGAAGCATATATAAGGTGGCCCCGAGACCCCCAAAGAGCACCCCAGGCACTGCGAAAGCCTGCATCCCATCTCAGCCTGCTCTCGAGACGTTATGTGGTGCCTCTCAATCGACTTAGCCGCTCTGATTTTCCTGTCTATGGAAAACGAGGTGTTGCCATGGCAACTGCCACATTACATGCTTCTGTACTGGCGATGCCTCTGAGATACAGAGCAGCTTCTCAAAGAGATACACTTTTCAACATGTCATGTAGAATTCTGTACTTGTTAGGGAAAATTGCATTTCCAGCAAAATGACATGCTTCTCCCGGGCTTGCAGACGCGTGGCCCACGGCTTTCTTAAACAAAGAATGTCATTCACTGCCTCTCTGGCCTGCCACTGGCTACCCACCCCTTCTGAATCCCGATCCCCTTTACATAAAACATGAAGCAGGAGACAGGGGGCTGGGTGGAGGGCAGGGCTCAACTAGCCAGGGCAGAAGTGCCCAGAGCTGGTTTTCCCCTATAGCAGAGGGACTGAGGGGCCAGGTTGGGGAGTGTGTGCCTTGGCCTCTGACTGAGGGATCAGCCAGCAGGGAGGGTGGCTGGCCTTGTCCTCTGATGTCCCTTGGCTTGCTTCCTAGACACTGACCTGATTTCTCAGGGTGGCATTTAAAAGAAGAATCATGGACGCTCCAGCCCTACTCCTTGGTCAGTGCTACCAAAGGGCCTCAGCGAGGGGCTGGGTGCAGCGCGTACCCTGTGTGCTCAGCAGAACTGTGCCAGCTCCTTCCCTGTGTAGCACTGTTCTAGGCACTGCAGAGGAGCCATGCATGAAGATGGGCAGTGCACAGGGGACAATGCCTGGCCTCAGCCCTGCCATCCTTGGTGTCACCTTGGGTCCTACTTGTTACCTTGGGCTGCTTCTCCCCTCTTGGCCTCGGATTTGCTGTCTGTCCAATGAGCAGGTCAGGCTGCATGCTCTTGGAAAAGCCTGCTCTGAGAGTCTGTCCCCTACACTCCGGTGGGGTCTCCAGACACCACCTCTCCTCGGAGTCCTGCTTAGAGGATCTGGAGCCCTTCTCCCAGATACCTTGACAGTTAAATTGGCCGCCGGGAGATTTCAGTGAAGCCTGTGCTGACATTGGGGCTGAACCTCTGCTTGAGGAACTGGTTGCCTCTACTTCTGAGCTCAAATCAGGGGCCTCCTCTCCTTGAAGCCCGCTCTTGTACATTCGCCCTTGCCGGAAGGGCGTGTGGCCCAAGCTGTCGAGCGGCCGAGGCAAAACCTTCAAGCACTGATGCGTTGAGGAGAATCAACAAGTTGACTCAACAAGTGCTTCTTGGGGATCAGTATTCAGTGAGTTAATACGTGCAAAGTTGCTTGAAGAGTGCGTGGCGCACGAGAGCAATACTTCTGGCCACACTCTGGGCCAGGCAGGGTGAGGGGCATTGGGGAAGCTGAGATGACAGGCGCAGACGCTGCCCTCAAAGAGCTCTCAGCGGGGAGGAGGCAGTTCAGCGGTGGACAGCCTCGGCCCAGGTGGAAAGTGTGGCGTTCACAGTGGCCTGGTCCTGGGCCAAGGCAGCCCCTCCTGCTGAGGGGAGCTCTTGCTTGCTGGCTGACTTCCTAGGGCCCTTTCATTCTTTCCCATTAGAATGGCCTGAGAACTGAGAAGCTGCCCTGGAGTTAATCCCACAGCTCACACTGGCCTCTCGCCAGGGAGTTAACTTGAGGAAGTTTGCTCCCTCTGCCTTTCCCAAGGCAATCACACTGTTCCTGGAAAAAGGTTGGCTAGGGAGGCTTTGTAAGTCCCCGGGACTCCATGTGGGTGGCGAGGGACTCCAGGCCAGCCTCCTTTCACAGGCTGGTCACCTGGGAGCTCGCTGCCCCCGGACAAGCTGTTCAGCAGCTGTGTCTCTGCCGAGGGCCACAGGTAACCTCTGGAGGGGTGTGGTGGGTTGGTATTGGACATTGGAGCAATTAAGAAATGGGAAGGCTTACAGCAGACACAAACCAGCCTTTCCCCTTGTCCAAGAGGGTAGCCTTACATGAGGAATTCAGGGTCCTATCACCTTAACTAGTGATGTTCCTAGTGTGGTTCGCAGAGTGCTGGTCTGCAAACTGTTAATGGTCCACGAAGACGGAAGGAGCTTGCATCAGCGTGTAAAGCAAATACAACACTATGCACAGGTTTAATTCAGCTGATCATATATATATACCTATAAATTTCTCTAGTGAGACTTTCTCAATGAAGGAAGCAGGGGCTCGATTTAGGTTCTGGTGCAAGCTTGGAATCTCACTGCAGACAAGGCCTCTGAGGGCACTGCTTGAAACCATCCCTCCTCTGCCTCCTGGTGTGAGACAGGACATGCCACTGTACTGCTTCAAGCCAATATCCCCTGTTTATTGGCCTCCAGGAGCCTCCCCCGGGGTCTCCCTGCATCCAGGTTTGCCCTACTCCAACCCAATGCATCCCCCATCCTGCAACTAGAATGAGTTTTCCAAAATGCAACCCCGCTCGTGTCACTTTCCTGCCCAACACTTTCCAGTGGGTCCCTTTACTCTTAAGATAAAGCCCAAGTTCCTCCATGTGGTAAAAGTGTCCCCAACAGCTCCGCCCCTTGCTGCCTCTCCACCTTGCCTCTTACCAACCTTACTTGCATCATCTGCCCACAGAATTTCTTTCAGTTCTCCAAATCTACCAAGTTTTCTCTCACTTCTAGGCCTTTGCCCAAGCTGTGGCTCCCATCTGGAATGCTGTTTTCCTTTCCTTTGGCCTGGCTCACTCTGAAGTCCTCTTCCTTCTTCCTCAGGGAAGTCATCTCTGAGTCCCTCCTCACCAAGTGTCAGCCAAGCACTTGGGTTAATTAGGTTGGCCTCAGCTGTATGGCAGAGACTGCTTATTGCTCCCAAATATCCTACCTTTCTTCCTTATCAATGGAATCCCTCCATTTGGCTAAGCTCATGGCTACCCAGAATAAATGTGGTTCCCAACATCACTTGCAGCCAGATCTAGCCATGTCACTAAATTCTAGTCAATGGGATATAAACAGAAGAGCTTCTGGGAAGTGTTCTTTAAAGGATGGATGCACCCTTCTTCCACCTCTCCTCTTCCTTCCTGATAGCTGGAATGCAAATGTGATGCCTGGAGCTTGGGCAGCCATCTTTGATCCATATGAGTGGAAGTCATATGCTAACAACAGCAGGCGGAAAGAGAAAAGATGCTTGGCTCTCTGATGACTTTAAAGCTTCCCCATCACTCTGGACTGCTTATCTTCAGATTTCTTTTACATGAAAGAGAAATAAGCTTCTATCTTGCATAAGCCACTATTGTTTTGGGGTTTTCTGTTACAGTCAAATCTCATTCTAATTGATGCAGGTGCAAGTAACTGAATACCTGAAAGCAAGGAAGACTTTTTAGTTATCTCCTTTAAGGAGAAATCCAGAGGGAGGCCTGTTCTGTGGTTGCTTCCACAGCCTTGATCATTGTCTCTGGGATTCTCTCAGCCTTCTCCTGATGGTCACAAGATGGCTTCAGTAGCTCCAAACAGCACATCCTCCCGTGGCAACATCCCAGGTGGATGGATGAGGATGGGTTGAAAAGGTGAAGGGAGCACTCTTCATACACCTGTCCTGTTACCTTGGAGGAAAACCCTTCCAAGGTGTGCCCAAGCTGGCTTCCCATGGCATCTCATTGGCCAGAACCCTAGCTGCAAGGGAGGCTGGGACAGGGAGCCTAGCTTTTCAGCCTCTGTAAGTGGGAGGCAGGTGAAGATGAGTTGGGAATGGTTGGTGGCCGGATAACCCATGGGGCCTTCCACATTGCTCCCCTGAGTACTGCTGCTTCTGACACTGCGTTCAGCTCTCTCCTGGCTTCTCTCCAGAGCACTCTCCATGAGGACAGTGATTGGTACCAGGAGATACTACAGCAGAGCTGTTAGGAGTGCAAAGTCCAGAGCCTGACACCTGGATTCAAATCCTGGCTCTGTTCTGGCTGAATTAATATCTCTGTGCTTCATTATTAAAAAGGAGATAATAATTCTTACCTGCCTCAGAAGGTTGTTTGAGAATTAAATGAGTTCGTATATGTGGAACACTTAGAATGCTGGTTCTCAAACTTGGCTGTGCACTGGAATCACGTGAGCAGTTTTAAAATTGATGTTGCTTGGGCCCCACCTGCAAAGACTCCGATCTAATTAGTCTGAGGTGTGGCTCAGGCATTGGAATTTTTAAAAGCTCCCTAGTCGATTCCAATGTTCAGCTAAAAACAGTGCCTGGCACGGAGTAAGCTTCTAATAACCTAGTAACCTTAGCTCTGATTGATTTGTTCATCACTGTGGCCCCAGTCCCTAGCCTGAGGCCCAGCACATAGCGGGCCCTCTGTAGTTGTTTGTTGAATGAATGAATGGGAGTTTTGGGGCAAGAGGAGGTAGTTGAGGTCATTTGGTCCAGCCCTCTGGCACTGGGATTGCTACTCTGCCCCTTTGGTCTGGCCTCACTTGAAACATCTCTGGAAGGCTCCAGGGCTGTCCATTTCCTCTTTCTCCAGGACAGGCCCCCAAGGGTCTGTGCAGACCAGCAGGGGCTCCTCTCTCACTCACAGTCCACAAAGAGTATGAAAAAACCCCACTAGAGGAACCCTTGCAGAACCCACACAGCAGCTTTGTGACTGGGGTGCCTGGCGCTCACATTTCTCGTCTGGCCACCAGCTTTGCTCCCAGCTGCAGCGCCCCTGGGGATGCGTCGTGGGCCTTAATGGGGGTGCTGCCCTTTTCTTGGGGTGCCATCCTGGCTGGGTGGTATGGATTTCTGCTGTAAACATGGCCCGTCTGGGAGAAGCCCAGGTGCCATGTTTCGAACAGCTCTGAAACTTAAAGCTCAGAAGGCTTTGAAATGCAAATATTTTGAAGGAAACATAAGGTAAACATGAGTGCTTATTTCCCCCTGATGAAAACAATATGCTGTTTGCTCTGAAATGTAAATAGGACCTAGATGGCTTTTAAAGAAAGCCGTGTCTCATAGTTTTAGGTCCAGGATAATGTCATTCCTAAAAACACGTGCATCCTGCAGCCTTCCTCCCTGCCTGAATCCACACTCCCTTTTTTGTCCTGGATGCCCCTCGTTCCAGGCGTTGCTAGCGCCTCTGTAACTGCTTTAAACCAGCTCCCCTCCTCCCAATCTGGAATGCCATACTCCTCCTCCTCAACCCTCATCTCATTTTTCCAATACTCTCTGAGTGCTTGGGAGTTCCTTCTGGATAGAATTGGGGGGAAAAAAATCTGTAGCCAAAGGCATTTCACTGACTTGAAAGAGATTTTATGGTGCATTGAGTTCTAATCAACTTTAATAAGTATTTAATGCAGGAAGAAGACTTTGCCCCCAGCCCCGGGGCCAGCCATGCGTGCTCACGGCCCCCTGTTGGCCATGGGAGAAAGGACCGCTGCGGGGGCCCATGGTTTGGGTGGGCGCGGCAAGTGACAGCTGCAGAGAACGAATAATTAGCGATTTCAACCCCTGATAATGAGTAGCTCTATGATCCTTCTTGGAGCCATTAGGAGCATCTATCTTATTAATGATCCCGCCAGACAGCCGTGGGCCCAGGCGCCCGGCTCCTCTCCGATGGGGCGCTTGCAGCTCATCTGTGCACTGAAGAGCAGAGATGGGAGGTGGTCGTTTCTCATCCCTCTTAGTAGTGGGGCTGGGGCTCTCTGGGCTGGCAGCACCCCTGGGGCTGACCCGGAGAGCTCCACCCACACCCCTGTACCATTCACACTGAGCGCCCCTTCTGCACCCGGCAGAGGAGAAGAGTAAGCACACCCTTTGTTTGTGCCCACTCGGGGCCACGTGTGCCAGGAGTTGCTGTCACCTGCAGTGTCCTCTGTTCTTCCCTCCCTGATGCTCACCTGCGAAATGCTGTTGTCATCACAACTGTGCAGAAAGGAGGTTCAGAGGCTTATCCTAGTTCGCACAGCTAGTAAGGTCCAGTGCCAGGACTGGAATGCCTGTGTTTTTGGTGGGTCTTCCTGTTGCCCCATACTGTCCTGTGAAGGAATTCAAGGAAATAGCAGCTCTTCTTGGCTGGGTTTTCTCAAAGGCAATGCCCAAGCCAGGAGTTGCAGACTGACTCCACTGGCCACATCTGGTTCACAGATATGAATCTGTTTGACCTGCACATGTCTTAATAATTGGGAAAAAGCACATAAAATTCCAGATTTACTGAAAAATGGGAAGAATTAGACATACTTGAAATTTGTTGTCCCACATGACTAGATCTCAGGGCACCTGCTCTTTTTAGGCAGTTTGCCACACACCCCACCACTCCCTTTTGTACCATGCCTTGCCTGATTTGTTCATTTATATTACCTCTGTCCCCAAAAGTGTCTAAGTTTGAGTGAGTCACTTAGACCTGTGATTTTCAAACCCTGTTTTATCAGCAGATCCTTTTTCTCAAACTATAATGCAGGTGATAGGGAATATCATGATTAAGGTTTGCTGGACCTGGCGTCCTACTCACTTGGGCCCCATCTTCCATCCCAGTAGTCTTTTAAAGTTTGTGGAAATCCAAGATCCCACAGAACACAGTTTGCAAATGATTTTTGTGAGAACAAATAAGTGTCAACCTCCCAAGGATCCATGGAACTCAACAGAAGATGCCCTGCCTCGACCCATCACCTTGAAGGTCAAGACCAGCAGAGTTTGAGAAGCCCTTGGAGACCACCAGAGAAGCCTAGAGAGGGCAACTGACTCGCTCACGTTCACATAGAAAATGAATATCTGAGTCAGGGCTTAAACCCACAATGTGGATCTTCTTGTCACTCCTAAAATTTTTTCTAGGAGAACCTCAAGTGGGAGGCTACTGGCCTAAGCCTCTATCACCCTCAGCCTCAGCCTCACACCAGCTCTCTCGCTCATCCCGGAATCACACAATTTTTCCAAAATAAAGAATAACTTCCACTCACCAAGCAAACAGAACTTTTTGCTGTGGGTGGTGCCTCCTAACCTGTGGTTTGACCCAAATTTGGAGCATCTTTAAAATGTGGAGCATCTTCTTGGCATATTTACTTAACTGGTGGTAATTTAAAAATTTCTTCTATGTGAAATGTGTATACACAGACATATAAAATAGAAGAGAATGCAACATTTACCTGAGTCTTCAAAATAAAACATGAGACTTGAAAGGGATTTGGGGGTTGTAATGTTGGCTTGGATAACATCTCCTGGTGCTCTGGGTGAGAGGTCATCAAACTTTTTCTGTAAAGGGTGAGATAGTAAATATTTTAGGCTTAGCGGGCCATACAGTCTTTGTTGCAACTACTCGACTCTGCTATTGTAACTTGAAAGCAGCCACAGACAACATGTAAAGTAATGGGCATGGCTGGCTGTGTTCCAATAAAACTTTATTTACAAAAACAGGTGGTGGGCTGGATTTGGACTGGGGCCAAAGTTGCTGATTCTTGCTCTCAGTCTATGTGGGCACTCTGTTTCGTCTTTAGAGGTTCCTTAGTAGACAAATCTGAGAACACTGTATGGCGTGGAGTTGGAATTTTCCAAACACCAACTCACCGACACCAACACCCAAATTCAATTCAATTCTGACGCTGACTACCTGGGTTAGCACAGGCCCCCAGGTTAAATGCTCAGTCCCACAAGACTGCCCCCAACTTCACACACCAGCCATGAGTTTCAGGTATCCCCAAGCTACTTGCACCTCTGCTCAGCCAACTACAAATTCGGGGATCCCACGACCTCCTCCTGCCCAGGTCAATAATTTGCTAGAATGACTCACAGAACTCAGGAGACTGCTATACTTACAATTATCATTTTATCATAAAGGATGCCAATGAACAGCCAGATGAAGAGATACATAGAGCAAGGTCTTTGGTGGGGGTTTGCAGGCTGCCAAGCTCTCTCCTCAAGCAATCCTGGTGCGCCACCCTCCCAGCACATCGATGTGTTCCCTGACCCGGAAGCTGCCTGAGCCGCCTTGTTCTAATTTTTGGGGTTTCATTCAGTAGGCATGACTGATTAAATCAGTGGTGAGGCGATTGGACTCAATGTCCAGCAGCCGCCTCCCCCGCTGGAAGTTGAGAGTTCCAGCCTTCTAATCACATGCTCTCTGGTGTGGTCAGCCCCTCTCTCAAAACTATCTAAGAGCCCACTATGAGTCATCTCATTAGCGTAAACTCAGGTTTGAATGAAAGCTGTTTGTCGTGAATAACAAAAGACAGTCCTATGATTTAAGAAATCTACGAGTTTTTGAAGCTCTGTGCCAGGAATAGGGACAAAGACCAAATATGTTTTTTTACTATAGCATGGTTGGCAAATGGGTTTCACCTCGTTTGTCAACTCCAGTCAATTGGTCATGCCTGCTTCGAATGCTATGCCATAGATCCTGAGGCTGGGTCCAAGTTCACTGGAAGCAACATCTGTTGGTGATGTCTGCCACAGGTGATATAGGAGGCTTCAGCAGCACATGTGCCATGTATTAACCATTTTTAGAGAAGGAAAATCTCTTTATCTGCGTCTGTTTTCCAGATAGTGTCTTCTTATCTTCCTGAATTGTGCCCTCTAACCTGTGCTCAAACTGCATAACTTCTCAAAGGGTCTATGCTGAGGTCAGCTCATACTACCTGCTGGAGGAAAAGGTGGGAGAAAAGGACCCAATAAAAAGAAATTTGTCTTCCCGAATCAATTTTAAGTTTCGGGAATTCCAGTCACCATGTGTGAGAACTCCCAGGTTAGGACTACGAGGCTGCATCGCTCAGTCTAGCCTTTAATTAGGTGCAGAGTTTGGGAGGCTAGAGGTGGGGGCTCAGAAGTCAATGGGAGCATATAGAGATCAGCTTCCTGAGGAGGGGAGGGCCCATCAGGTGCCTGAGGGACAGGCAGGATGGGGCAGGTGGAGGACAGAGTAGAGGACATATCAGGAAGCAGGGTGTCAAGTAGGGCATGAGTGTGTGATGGAGGAGCTGTGGGGAGGCAGGGCTGAGGGCCCAGTCTGGTACCTGACTCTAGAGGGCCTGGGGGTCTGGGTAGAGCAGGCAGCAGTGGGAGCCATTGTTGTCTCTGAGCAGGAGAGTGACGTGGGAAATCTGTATTTTAGGCAACCAAGCCAAGCAGGACAAAGAAGGTAGTGTTCCTGTTTGGGGCAGCCTGGTAACTGCAGGAAAGGGGGCCTCTCTGGTGCACACCCTGGCCCAGTGTGTAGGGGAAGCTGATCTGTTGCTTTCCCACACCCACTCACCCCACAGTCAACCAAGGCCAGAGAAATGAAGTCTTCTAAAAATGTGGCGGCACCTGCTGGAGCCTAGTGGTGTGAGCAAGGAGAACAGAAACCTCTAGAGGATGAAGGATGCTTAGAAGGGAGATGTCCCGGATGCAGTGAACAGGGGTTTTCCGGATTTCCTCGTTGTGGCTGACACATGTGGCTGCGTGGAACTCAACTGTGCACCAGGAGCTCTGGAATCCACGTGGCTGACCCGATGTTCTGACTGAGATCTTTCACCACCATTGACAAGACTCCTGCCAACACTGCTGGTGACATTCATGTGCACGACCCATGTAAACCTGTACCCATTTAACAGGTGAGGACACCAAGGTGGAGAGGAGTTAAGTGACTTGCCCTAGCTAGTAAGTGGCTGAGTTCCATTTTAAACTTAGTTTCTTTGACTCTAGTTTCAGGGCAGTTTTTAATATAACCAGCTAATTCTGTTGTCAGATACTGAATAGACAGGGAGACTGGCAGGGAAGTGAATGGCTTTGCAAGTGACTCCCTAGAAATCTGTTCACTGATTCAACTTCTGGACTATAGAGGACAACTGCTGTACCATCTACTGGTGTCTACTCCCTTTAGTTGGGACACTCCCCTTCTTGTAAACATTCCCTATCCTCTAGAAGTTTCTATCCTCCTTGCTGCCACCACTAGACTCCATACACGCTGCCATGTTTTCCAAGGACTCAACTTCTCTGGTGTGAGCATTGCACCCATGCTGGGCCTATCAGAGTCCCTGCCTGGGATCTTTCAAGATGAAACTGAAAAGGAGTCTCCAGGCTCCTCCACCGTGCAGGCTCTAGGATGGTAAACGCCAGGAGCACTCGCCCTCCAGGCTTCATGCCATATTGAGGAGCTGGCCTGCAGGGAGAGAATGGAGCCCTGTGCAGAGAGAAGCAGAGGTGAGAGATGAGGAGAGAAGGGTCTGGTCCAGTTCTGGGTCCTGTTGTTCTGAGGCCCTGCTGCATCCTGCCTTTCCTCAGTTTGGTCATCCAGTCTTTCCTTTTTTTTTTTGGTGAGGAAGATTAGCCCTGAGCTAATGTCTGTTGCCAATCTTCCTCTTTCTGCTGAGGAAGATTGGCCCTGGGTTAACATCTGTGCCCATCTTCCTCTATTTTATGTGGGACGCCTCCACAGCATGGCGTGGTAAGTGGTGCATTGGTCCGTGCCGGGGATCTGACCCTGTGAACCCTGGGCCACCGAAGTGGAGCGTGCAAGTTTAACCACTATGCCACTGGGCCGGCCCCTCATCCAGTCTTCTTTTGGATTCTGTGAGTGAGCAAATTTGCCTTTTGCCTCAGTGAGTTCAAGTTGGGTTTCTGTCACTGGCAGCACGAGTCCTGACTGACACGCGGCTCATGAGGGGGCCTCTGCCATTCAGACAGGCATGAAATATTTGCAGGGCTTGACCTGTGTGCCTGCCATTCCTCACAGCTGCAAGGGCATGGGCCAGGGGGCCAGGGAGGCTCTGTTCAGAGATTTGGGGTGCAGACAGGACCCATCTGGAGAGGACAGGTATGTATGAGTTTATCATAGACTCTCAGAGACGTGAAGGGACCCCCAGATGTCACCTAGCTCTGTGTCTGGGGTTGGACTCATGACCCCGAAAGCCGATTCTGATTCTAACATCTCTGTCTTTACCTTGGAGGGAGAACATGAATATCTCCAAATCTCAGGGAAAGGACTTCCTGACCCCTTGAGCCAGAACAAGGTCAATTGACTCTCTGTTCATGGATTAATCCCAAGTGCCAAATCCAGTGCCTGGTGCACGGGAGACACTTCATAATGTGGGCTGAATGAATGAATGCATGAATGTGCAACTCCTCTGAGCTCACCCTTTTCTCAAAGCCGTGGGGAAGGAGGCAAGCTCTCCGAGCGTCCTAGCAGTTTTGGCTTCGGCACCCTGCTCTCTTTCCAAAGCTTTCTCAGTCTCCTCCCCCTGTCACCTGCACACACACCCAGCAGGAGAAGTCAAGGAGGAGGTCAAGTCCCCAGGTCCCAAGGGCAACTCCTCCCCACCACCCAGCAAAGTCCTGCCCGTTGTTCAAGCCGAGCCTCTGCTGAGGTCCTCCTCCTGCCCTCCAGTCTCTCGTGCTCTCTCCAGCCATGAGTCCACTTCCTCCATCCTACCACCCGCACATGTGTGTATGCAAAACCGAGACTGTCTTGGCGCTCGCTGTCTTAGAGGCACTCAGCAGATGTTTGCTGAACGAATGTGGAGTGAATGAGATTAAACGGATATACTTATCTTGTTCTAGTCTCAGTGAGACGATTCCCTTTTAAAGAGCTCAGTAACTCATAGGGGAGATGACACCCCAGGGACTGGAATGAAGAATGTGCCAAAGTGCTGGAATAGATGGAGAGTTGGGGCGCTGTGGGCACGCAAGGGAGGGACTCCACCCACAGGCTGGAACAGACTTCCCAGAAGGAGTGGCATTTGTACCGGACTTGGAGGGGGTGAATAAGAACAAGAACAAGTGGGAGAGGGAGAAATCACTCCCTCAAGCATGGATTATAATTGGATTGGGGCAACTTGAGAGAAGAACCTGCCCTGGACCAATAAATCGCCATGGCAATCCCCTGTGTTGATCGGCTTAGAGTAATAGGACCCACCCCTGGGGAGGATGAGCTGGCCTCCCCTGAGCCACTGGGCTTCGTGAGAAGGAGAGGATACCAGGACCGGACTGAGGCTAGGAGGAACGGGGATGGGTAAGTAATGACGAGGCCTCACACAGAGCTTGGGGAAGATGCATGGGAGGGCATTTCTGGCTGAAGGAACAGTCTATGTCAAGTCGTGATGAAGAGGCATCATGTGTTTGGGGGTGGCAGGAGCCAGGGGGGTGGAGGCAGCTGGAGAAGGGGCTGTGAGGCAGCTGCTTGATGGCAGAGTCTTGAATGCCATGCTGAGGGAGGGGATCTCCCCAGGAGAGTGGGTTTCTATTAACAGGAGAGGGGAATGGGGAGCGTGCTGGGCAGGCCCACACCACCCCCCTCCATTCATTCCCTGAAGCTATTCCTGGAGTCACCATCTGTGCTGGATTGGGTTCTGTTGGCTTGGCCAAGGAGGGGACCTGCATTTCCCAGAATCCCCTTCTTCATGCGCTTCTGAGTTAGGGTCGGCCAAAAGTAGGATTGTGTGAGATTTAGAAGGTGGAAGCAAAGAAGAATTCATCATTCTCAGAAGGTTGTGGTGATCAGACGTGATGACAGACAGACCCAGAGGTGCCCAGCAGGCTCCAGCTTCCAGTTCATTCGTCTGACTCCTGGCCTTGCCAACTGGACCAGTGGTGGCCACAAGCCACCCACCAGGTGCTGGACAGCAGATCCCTCCCAGAGGCGGCAGACTCCACAGAACTGTCCCCGAGCTCCCCCTTCAGTGCCAGATGCACTGGGGTTTCCTGCAGGTGCCCACCTGCCCCTGTGCCAGTGCTTTGGGCTGCTGGAGCCTTCCTCTGCTCCTCTCCCAGACGTCCACCTGTCCAGCCCCACCCACAACTGGGTGAGCTCCTCTGTGAAGTGGGGCTAAGAATAGGCCTTGTTGCAATGTGGGAGGATCCCACGAGTTAAGAAGGCAGCGCACTTAGGACCCTACCCAGCACATAGTAGGAGCCACGAAGTGTGAGCGGTTATTGTTAGCACCTACTTGCTGTTTTCCAGGCTCTGGCCAGGTGTCTGCACAGGTGTTAATTCACTTCATCCCCCACCAATCCTATGAGAGTGGTACTGCAATTAACCCCATTTACAGAGTCACAGAGAGGCTGTTAGGTTGGAACATATGAAATTGCTGGTTTTGTAGGTCAAATGTAGTTCTGCATCAGCAAGTGCATGCGGCTCACAGCTAGTGTGACTGTGGGTCTCAAAGCCAGGCAACCTGCCGAAGCTATGCAGCCTGCACATTTACTGAGCGCCTACTGTGTGCCAGAGAGACTGTGCACCCTCTGTTACAGCACTTACGGGCTTACAGCAGGGCTGTTTATGCTACAAATGCTGTGTGCTTGTGGAAGAGGGAGCCAGGGGCTATTTTATTTATTTATTTATTTATTTATTTATTTATTTATTTATTTATTTATTTATTTATCTATTTATTTATTTATTTATGTTTGTGAGGAAGACTAGCCCTGAGCTAACATCCATGCCAATCCCCCTCTTTTTTTGCTGAGGAAGGCTGGCCCTGGGCTAACATCTGTGCCCACCTTCCTCCACTTTATATGGGACGCCGCCACAGCATGGCCTGACAAGTGGTGCCTCGGTGCGTGCCCAGGATCTGAAACCAGGCCGCCAGCACAGGGGCTATTTTAAATACCTTTCCCCAACACCTTAGCTCCGTCCTTCAGTATCCAGCATAGACACCTCCTCCTCCATGAAGCCTTCCTTGACTTTCCCAGTAGAGGAATCAACCTGTGTAAAGGCACAGAGGCAGGAAAGTACCCTGCTCTTCGGGGGACAGTGGGAAGTTTTGTGTGGCTGGAGTGTCGGATGCACTTGTGGAGGGCTGGAAAGGGAGCTGAGTGGTGAGGGATAGACCACCCCGCAGGGAGTTAAGCTCCATTGTTGTTGTGAGAATGATGCAGCAGGGCCAGGTCTGCTTACCCCTGCAGTGTCCCTGAATCTGATCTCTTTATCCTTCCCTGCTCATGGGCTGCTGGGAGGGTGCTCCTTGGTGAGGGCACATCATGGGAGCCTGAAACAGTCCATCTCGCAGGAGGCAGGAAAGTTTCTGAGCCTGGTTGGCGTTATGGCAGCAGCCTCCCTGCTCATGCCCACAGGCTCTGTAAGGGATGCAGGCAGCCCCACCTCCCAATTCTGCTTTCCTGAACCTGTGCCCACGGCTTTGTTCCAGCAAATGCTGTCACAGCCCAGGCCTGATACTGCCTGACTCGGCTTCTTTTTCCTTTTACAATTCAAGACGCCCTCACTGCCCTTGGCATGTCCTGCCCATCCTTGTACCTGTCCTGTGTACCTGCCTCAGGGCAGCTCCCTCTTGTCTGGGGTCGGGGGTCAGGCAGCATGTACCAGAGGCAGGCTCTCCTGGGGGTTGTCTTAGGACTGTCTGGAGAACTGGGGGCGACCAGGATGCTCCTCCTTCCATGTGCTTATGAGCTTGGACTCTGGGGCTAGGCTGCCTGTTAGGAGTCCTGCTCTGCCCCCTCCTAACCAGCATGCCCTCTGCAAAATGCGCTTCCAGAGAGCACTACCTCGGAGGCAGTGTGTGCCAGGAAATGCTTAACAGCTGGCTCCCCAGGTGTCCTTCCAACCTGAACGTTGGTTGGCACTTTGTTTACATTAATGAGTAAGGGGAAAGTGAAGAAATGAAAGATAAACATACAAACTTCACTCATTCTTTGAAGGCCTGTGTGACCTCTTTGCTGAACTGGATGATCGGCTTTGAATATTAGAGAAATATTTTCCCTTTTTTTGAGTGCTATTCACAAAGTAATAGCTGCAGACTCAGGCACACCTTTACGTTTCATTTGCACGATTAATATTTTCTCCATCACTTTCTTAAGTCTAGGAAGTCAACAACAAAAAAAAACAAATCAAGTCCTGATTTGTAGCCCTTGACAATTTCCTTGTGATGTCACCAAAAGCAGAATTGGGAAGAGATGCTCAATAGCCACCATCATGTAGTTTTTCCACCACACATACAGATATAACAGATGTGAATAACCTCAAAAAGCATAGACAACAATAAAATACAGTAAGATAATTGGGAAGTGATGAGTTTTTAGTATTTATTACTTTTGTTTTCAGAGAATTTATTTGATTGTGAATTTATGTAATTTAATTTTTTAATAATAGCCGTCTTTAACACCCATCCTGTAAAATTCCTGAAAATTTAACAACTGGCTCTTGTGAGCTGATATGGGCCGGCTCTAGTATGCCACCCCAGAGTTATTGTGAGGAATAAATAATTTAATGTTTTCAAAATGCTCAGAAGACCCTGGCATACAGTCAGCACCCAATAAATGTTAGCTGATCTCCTTCATGTTTGCTATGATTATTCTGGATGGGAACTTGGGTGCCAGAAGTGCAGGGCGGGGTTAGGTGGCTTTTCCACCATAGGACAGAACCCTGCTTTTGTCCAGTCCTTTGTCCCCTTGGCATCTAGCACAAGGCCTGGCGTGGAGAAGCTGCCAGGCACATGCCCGCTGAGCTGGTATTTTTCCTACAGGAGCTGGATGGAATGATCCTTTCACCTTGGCCAACCCGTGGCCGTCCCTGGATCCTTCCTGGCATCCTGAGCTGCCGACGCTGTCAGGTGGGGCCTCTGGCCTTCCCCAGGGCTTTTCTGGAAAGTCCCACAAGAAGTGGGGAGCCCCCATTCTCATGTGCTGACCCTAGATGGGAGGCAGATGTTCTCCTCAGCTGCCTGCCTGCTCGCTGCCCCTTAAAGAGACCTGGGATGTCACAGGTTAGCTAAAGCCCTGCAACGCTGGGACTGGAGTACTTGCAGAAAGGGTGGCTCAGTTTCCATCCCCTGCTGAGGCCAAAGGATAGGCCGGCTCTGTGCAGAGAGAGCCATATACCGAGCGACCTAACTCCTGCCCAAATCCTGCAGGGGGCGGGGCATGTGAGGAGGCAGGAGCAGAGAGGTTTGCCTGAATGCTGTTCTTTTATTCACATTTATTGAGCATGGACCACGGGCCAGACTGTGCTGGCTTCTGGGGGCACACAGACAGAACTCCACAGTCTGTGCTCTCAGGGAGTTTACAGTACAGTAAAAGAGAACAAAGATTACACTGGTAGGGCCCTCACTGGGTGTTGTTTGGGACACCCCTCATCCAGTCCCACTTGGACGGGGGTGGGGGTGGGGTTATTGTAGAGGGGGAGTGTGGGGAAAGGCTCTGGGGAGGGGCAATGCTTGGTCTGTGGGTTGCAAGGTGAGCAGGTGCTGGCCAGGTGGTTAGGGGACAGAGGGAGCGGCGCCGCAGGCAGGAGATGCAGTGCGGACAGAGGCAAGGTGGGGTGGGGGGACTAGGCGGTGACTAACGTGTGGGGTGCAAGGGCACAGGGCAGGCTTTGCGGAGGTGCTGGGCATAATACCAGTGAAGGGTTCTCCCTTAAAGGAGCAGTTCATGAAGAGACGGAAAATGAGTGGGTCAGAAGGTAAAGGCAGACAGGACAACGATGCCTCCCCCAGAGCAGAGCCTACACAAGGACTCGGGCACAGGTGATTTATTTGCACGGTGATCCCGAAGGCCGGAGTGAGGGAGCAGAGAGAGAGACCACGGAGAGCACACCTTAGAAGTCTTCCTCTGAGGATGGGGGGTTCATCCACCAGCTCCCGTCTTCCCTGGGTTGATGGTTGCCCCTGGGGGCGTCAAGTCCTCCATGTTTCGGCTGTGCCTGCATTGGAGCCGAGGGGTCTGAGAGGACACCCTGATGCAGGGAGGTGGAGGGTCACCTGAGCACTTGAGGGGAAACGCTGGCAGCAGGTACAAAACTGTCCTCCGCTGTGCTGAGATCTGGAGGACCGAGGGGGTGTGACGTGGAGCACAAAAAGTATGTGCTGAAGGAGTCAAGGAAGAGCGAGTGTCAGGAAGGAGGAGCTGGTCAGCAGAGTCACTGGCTACAGACAGGTAGGACAGGTCCAAAGAGTATCCACAGGATTTGCGTTAGGACCCGCTGGTGACGTTCAGGTCGGAGAGATGGGGACGGAGCCAGGTTGCACTGGGATGAGAAATGGGAAGACAGTGAAGAAGCAGAGACCGTGGTGTGAATGATTTTCCCCCTGGATCGTTGGCTGTGAAGGAAGGGAAGGGAACAGGGCAATAGCTGGTGGTGCAGGTGGGTGCAGGATTCGGGGAGAACCCGCTGAAGGGTGAGGGTGTTCAGAGCCCTGACAGTGAACTTGAGGAGCTTCAGGGTCTTCCCTCCACGTTTTCTTTCCTTCAGACATTGTTTTTGTTGGTTTGCCTTGGCTGGGGCTGTTAAAGGGAAAGAGAAGCTGTTGTTCTTTGTTAGAAATGATGTGGGACTGTGGGGTGAGCACTGGAGTCAGATAGACCTGGTGTAGAATCCTGGCTCTACAGGTGTGAGCCATGGTGTCATCTGGAGCAAGTACTGAACCTCCCGGAGCCTCAGTGTTGTCATCTGTAAAATGGGGATAGCAGTACTTCTCTCCCAAGCTTTTTGATGAGAAAAGCTCTGAGGAAGGGTCTGATACCCATCAGGTGGTGAAGGCCTCAGTATCATCTGAGATGCGACATGGTAGCTAAGAGCGTGAACTCTTGAGCCAGATGCCTGGGTTCAGGTCCCGGCTCGGCAGAGTCCAAGGATAATGCACACAGCCACGGCGTCAGCGAGAGTAGGAGCGTGATGGATGTGAGGCTGGAGAGGTCAATGCCACCAGATGGATGTGGGCTTCAGAGCCCAGGACTTGGTCCACCTGGGGCCCCAGGCTCCAGGCCGTTCTCTTCTTCTCAGTGGCTTAGTTTTTCCCACCTCTGCCAGGAGGGGCTGAACTGAATCACAGTGGCAGTGCATGGCTCAAGTACTGGCACGCCCTGTCCCTAGCAGGCTTTGGGAATGGGCCTGGCACTCTTTTTGGTGGACCTTGGACATCGTCTCATTCACAATCTTCTCAACATGGGCTCCAGGTGAATCCTGCAATTTATCAAACTGGCCCCACCAGATCGTCATCTAGGACTAGATGAGCTCTTGAGACACACCTGTCCTTAGCCCTGGACAAACCTGGCTCCTGCCCATACCCTATGCCTTGCAGATCAGTGCCTTCCTCGAGGTTTCCAGAAGACGTACAGCTGGGCCTGGTCCCAATTTCTCTGCTTGCGGCTCTCTCCCCCACAGGTCAGCTAGGTCAGGTAAGCCGCAGGACTCACGCCTATGGTGCTGACCAGAGCCCAATTCCTGGAGGGCAACCTGTTGAGCAGAATATCTATTTGGCCAGCATGGTATTTCTTTTCTTTTTTACTTTTTTAATGGCAGTGTTATTAAGATACAGTTCATATACCATACAATCACCCATTTAAAGTGTATAATTCAATGGTTTTTAGTATATTCATAGTTTTGCAACCATCACCACAATCAATTTTAGAACATTTTTGTCACCCAAATGAGACCCTTTAACCATCACCCCCCAATCCCCCCTATCTCCCCCATCCCTAGGCAACCACTAACCTGTATTCTGTCTCTATAGAATTCCTTGTTCTAAACATTTCATATGAATGGAATCACATAATACCTGGTCTTTTCTGACTGACTTTTCACTTAGCATAATGTCTTCGAGGGTCATCAGGTGGTAGCCTCCATTGTAGGGAAATATCACATTTTGTTTATCCATTTGTCCCTAGATGGACTTGTGGGATGTTTCCAGCTTTTGGCTATTATGAATAATTTTGCTATGAACATTCGTGTATAAGTTTTTGTGTGAACATATGTTTTGACTTTTCTTGGGTCTATACCTAGGAGTGGAATTGCTGGGTCATATGGTAACTCTATGTTTAATTGTTTGAGGAATTGTCAGACTTTTTTCCAAAGTGGCAATTTGGAAAATGTACCATTTTCCATTCCTGACATCAGGATATTAGGGTTCTAATTTTCTACATCCTCACCAACACTTGTTATTATCTGACTGTTTGATTCTATCCATCCTAGAAGGTATGAAGAGATGTCTCCTTGTGGTTTTGATCTGCATTTCCCTAATGGCTAATGATATTGAGCATCTTCTCATGTGCCTGTTGGCCATTTGTATGTCTTCTTTGGAGGAATGTCTATTCAAATCCATTGCCCATTGTTAATTGGGTTATTTTTCATTTTATTATTGAATTGTAAGAGTTCTTTATGTATTCTAGATATAAGTCCCTTATCAGACATATGATTTGCAAATATTTCCTCCCATTCTGTGGGTTATCTTTTCACTTTCTTGATAGTATCCTTTAAAACAGAAAAGTTTTAAATTTTGGTGAAGTCGAATTTTTCTATTTTTTCTGTTGTTGCTTGTGCTTTCGGGGTCACATCTAAGAAAACCATTATCCAACCCGAGATCAGGAACAATCATCCCTATGTTTTCTTATAAAAGTTTTATCATCTTAGCTCTTACATTTGGGTTTTTGGCCCACTTTTAGTTAGTTTTTGTATATGGTGTGAGATAGGAATCCAATTTCATTCTTCTGCATGTTGTCCCAGCACCATTTTGTTGGAAAGACTCTTCTTTATTGCATTGTTTTGGCACTCTTGTTGGAAATGAATTAACTATAAATGTGAAGGTTATCTCTGGATTCTCAATTCTCTTCCATTAATTTATGTGTTTATCCTTAAACTAGTACCATACTGTCTTGATTACTGTAATTTTGAAATAAGTTTTGGAATAAAAAAGTATGAGTCTTACAAATTTGTTCTTTTTCAAGATTGTTTTGGCTATTCTGGGTCCTTTGAATTTCCGTATGAATTTTAGGATCAGCTTGCCCATTTCTAGAAAGAAGCTAGTTGGCAGTTTGATAGGAATTACACTGAATGTGTAGGTCACTTTGAGGATTGTTTCCATCTTAACAATATTAAGTCTTCTGATCCATTAACATGTGATGTCTTTCCATTTACAGCAGTCCCCCCTTATCCATGGGGGATACATTCTAAGACCCCTGGTGGATGCCATGGATAGTACTGAACCCTATATATACTATGTTTTTTCCTATACATACATACCTCTGGTAAAGTTTAATTTATAAATTAGGCACAGTAAGAGATTAACAACAATAACTAATAATAAACCAGAACAATTATAGCAATATCCTTTAATAAAAGTTATGTGAATGTGGTCTCTCTCTCTCTCAAAATATCTTATTGTACAGTACTCACCCTTCTTCTTGTGATGATGTGAGATGATACAATGCCCATGTGATGAGATGAAGTGAGGTGACATAGTCATTGCGACATAGTGTTATTTTCAGACCATGGTTGATGGCAGGTGACTGAAACCACGGAAAGCAAAACTGTGGATAAGGGGGGCTACTGTATTTAGCTTTAATTTCCTTCCACAATATTTGTAGTTTTCAGAGTATGTGTCTTGCTTCTTTTGTTAAATGTATTCCTAAGTATTCTTTTTGACACTATTGTAAATGGAGTTGTTTTCTTAGTTTCATTTGTAGATTGTTTATTACATGACATTTCTTTTGTGGGATCTCATGGGATTGGGTCATCAGAATGGTGCCGACACACTGATTTTGAATGACTCAACTTGTTCATATAGACAAGGACTTCCCAAAAAAGATCTACCTTGCACACACTAGGGGCATCCTAGCTCCTTCTAATTCTGAGGTGTTGTTTTATTACAACAGTTCATTTATTTATTCATTCATTGATTTATTAGTTGAGGGTCCCCATGGGCCAGACACTGTTCTAGGAGTGAGGGGTACAGAGGGGGACATGGCAAAGTGTCTGCCCTTACGGAGCTTCTGTTCTCATGGGGAAGACAGACAATAAACTAACTAAATACTTAATGTAATTTCAGGGAATCGCTTTGATAGAAAATGCATTAGCCTTAGGATAGAGAGCTGAGGGGCACAAAGGCCATGTAACTGGGGACTGAGGAAGGCCTCTCTAAGGAGGTGCTCCAGGGGCTTGGGGAACCGCAGGGAGGCAGCATGGCTGGAGCAGAAGAAGGGAGCTGAGAGAGGTAGAGAAGCCGATGAGTTGGGATGAAGCGAGGCTGCGGGGTCGGGTGGGTACAGAAAGAACTGTGCCTTTCATCCTGAGTGTGAGGCAAAGTCACTTGAGGGCTTTGAGAGAGGGAATAAAAAGGTTATCAGAGCTGGAGGAGTCAGGGTGGTTGCCTTGAAAGTCAAGGAGTTGAGTAGAATCCTGCAGGGAGAATCTGCATAAACAGAGACGCCAGGGAAGGCAAGCCAAGTGGGGGAGCAACAGGAGAAAGGCGTCGGGTGGGGGCTCACTAGAGCACATGGGTGTGTTATGGAGCAAGACGAAGAGAGGGAGCCAGTTCCAGGGACAGGCTGGCTTGCTCTCTGGTTATATCATGGTGTATCCCGAAGGCAGCATCAGTTTTAGCCCAGAGTGGAAATCAAGGCTTGTGAACCCTAGGATCCAGCTTGGCTCTGACATTGACTTGCTGTGTGATCTTGGGCAAGTCACCTCCCTTCCTTGGGGCTCGATGGTGTCATCTGTACAGTGGACATCTTAGAGCAAGAATGGCTCCAAGTATGTTGGCCCTGTGATTTATATCTCTGGGGATTGCTTGATGCACCAAACACTGGGACAGGACCCTTGATGGGATAGGTACCCCCTTCTGTTAACCAACTTGGTCTACAGCTGCCCTGAGCTGAGATGCTTCCTCTCCAGTGGTTTGGCAGGAATGAAGTAGAGTGTTGTTATCGTATATTCTCCATTTCATCACTGCCTAGCTAATGTCCTTGCCTGTGGCTGGTTTGTAGATGGCCCAGCTTGTAAGGGGCTAACTGGCTGGAATTAAGACTGGTCCACCTTCATTGGTTTGCAAAGGAAATGGGTAGGGCCCAGAGAGTGTATGACTCCTGCTTTAGGTCACACAGTAAATTGGAGGCAGAGTAGAAACAAAGTTCCTGGCTCCTAGACCCATAGTTTTTCCACTCTATCCCACTGCCTTTGGTGAGTTGGGACCCAATGAGGACCAGGAGAAAGTATTAACACGAGGCAGAGAGAAGAATTTGTGTGAACGATGGTTAGATGGTGGGAGAAACAAGAAGTGAGTGTCGCAGTGGCAGTCACACTTCTGCCAGATGAGGACACATCAGCGTGGAGGCGCAGACCTTTGGCAGGGCTGGGATCCAGCTGTGCCTGACCTAGGGCCAGCAGGGGAGGCTACTGGAGAATTCTGGGGAGCTAGCCTGAGAGTGCTTGCTGTGTCACGCCTCTGTACCTGCCATTCCCTCCACCTGCACGATCTTGACAGTGTCTTTGTCTGCCCAGAGACCTTTCCTTTGCTCATTCACAGTCTGGATGGGGCAGGGCTGAGGGCAGCCTCTCCCTTGGGCTGCTCTTTTCAGACTCTGGGGAACCTTGTAGATGATGAAATTGGGAAACTAAGTTGCCCTCACTTCGGTTACCACTTTGGGAATATAATATTGGGGTACTTGGGAGACAGACTAGCCCAGCACCCAGGAGATGGTAGCTTCCTCCTTGCCAAATGTGGCACCTGCTGACGTAGCCTGCTGGCCCTGAGCAGCACTTGCCACTTTTCAGAGTATTTGCCCATTCCGTACCCTCTTCAGGGTTCAGCCAGCCTCTTTGTCAATGGGGCTGTGGTAGCTACTGCCTTTGCCCTGACTCCCAAACTTGCCTTTTCCTAATCACTGCCTCTCTCCTCCTCCTGGGCTCTGTGGTGGCCATGCGCTCCAAGCCAGGTCAATTAGAACCCTCCTCAGGAGTTTTGCTACTTGAGCTGGCCCAGAAGAACTTTATATCCTTTTTTGTACCAGTTTGTTTAGATATAAGCCAGAGATGCCTATGGCCAGTATTTCATCCTCCCCAAAACCTAAAACTGGAAGAATAAAGTCAACGCTCAAAGAAACACAGGTGGAGGATGGAGACAGAGCAGCCTGGATCCCACTGTTCCTGAGGTTGGACCTCTCTTCTTTGAGAAAGCTGGTTCATTTGAATATTCGTGGCAGGTGAAGGAGCTCTGACTAATCTGTGGGGCTGATAACCCCTCCTTGGCTTCCTTGTGGGTTGTGAGAATCCAGTGACCTGCCTGTGGTCCACAGCCAGCCAGGGGTAGATCTTTGAGAAGGCTCCCCCCGGCCCTGATTCTTGTCTGGTAGCCTTTCCACCCACCATGTGGAAGAATAGGTGGAGACACACAATTGCTGGGGCTTGACACACACAGTCACTCTGTTTTATGATAAAACAAAGAAATAAGACTCTATTCTAGAGATTCGAGAACCAAGGCCATGTGAACTTGGTTCCTTTAGGCTCTGGGGATGTAATGTTTGAGCTTAAATGGCCAGTTGGACAAGATGGGCCCCCCCCCCGGCCGGCCCCTGGACCAGCCTCCAGCACTTGGACTCCTCTCTTGGCCAGGCCCGGAAACATCCTCCTGTGATCTCTGGGTCAAATTACTATCCTGGGGTCCAGCCCACAGAGTCTCTGTTCTGGACGTCTCTCTGAGGATGTAGGGTTGGCCAGGGCTGTGCGTGATAAGAATCACTGAACGCTGGAGGAATCTTTGAGACGCAGAGTGGGAGCAAGTGCATGAGATGGAGACACTCGGCCAGGATCCCACAGCCATGCAGCTGCGTGTGCCGGCCACGGCAAGACACAAGGGAGCCTGCGCTCAGGAGCCCCGTCGCTGCTCCTCGCAGCCACACTGCTTCCTGCTGCTCCATCAGTGTCCCCAGCAGGTGACTGTGGACAGGGCCCCAGGACCCAAATGGTGTCCCAGGGTCAGACCTGTATGATAGGGGAGCTCGATAGGTCTGATGGATGCTCAGTGGCATCTTATCCAAGTGTATTTAAAAATATAAAAGGGTGAGACTTGGGGACATGCATCTTTCTGGGAGATTCTGGAACTTGCCTCTTGCATTTTTGAATATTTGTACTCTGCTTCCTGAGCTCAGCTATAAAACCCTGTCTTTTCTCCTAGATCTTTTTTGCTTGTGGATACAAACCTTGCTTCAAAGAAACATATGAGTGGCCCATGCAGTAAATTCCCCCCAGGACTGAAGGAATATGCAATGGACTTTTTAATAGAAGCTCTGCTGGGCCATGCTTTTTGAGGGTCTGGTCACTAGTCCAGGTGACTGGCCGAGGATGAAAAGGTCACCCCCTCCCTCCTTCCATCACCCCTCCATTCTGTTGACCTCAGAATGGAAGGAAGCTCCGGCCTGCCTCGCCATTCACTGCTCACCAACACCAAGCACTAGGTCTGTGACTTTATCCTCGCTGGGGACACTCTCTGCAATGTGTCCTCCTCTGTTTCCTGTGCCCAAAGCCTGGTTCTCTGTGAGGTCTTCAGCCAGAAGTGGTGTCTCTCTAGAGGTTTATAATAAGACATGGTCCTTGTGAAGGTCCCAAACAGAGGCATGAAAAGGAAGAGGGGAGGGGGACAGAGCACAGCACTTGGCTTTGAAATCCTGACTTGGCCATGTATCCTCTGAGACAAGTCGCTCCACCTCCTTAGGTTTCCTACCTGTTTCGTGGGGCCGACCTCTTGGCCCTGCTTTGTTAGGAGGGCCAGATGCCAGGGGTAAGGGGGGGAGGCGGTGTGCAAAAGCTCTGGGCACAGAGCAGACGACGGAGAGGCAGGTGCATGAAGCATTGGGTCCCCATTGGCGCTTCTCACAGAAGGAGCTCAGGAGAGCTGAAGCCAGAGAGCTGAGCTGTCGCTGGAGCCGTGATGGGCTGGACTGCGACTGAGGACTTCATGAGATGACAAGTTGGGTGCCTCCAATTCCCTGTGCCAATGAGGGCCTGTCTCTGTACCCGGAACTGGTGCTAACCGTTTATGAAGAGCAGCTGGTCCCCAGTGAGTATCTGCTTTGCTTCTCTCAGCACCAGCCCCTCAAGAAATTCCCAGCAGACCCCCTGTGTGTGCGACAGAGCGATGCCTTCCCAGCTTGGCTGCAAACAGCTTCCAGCAGGGGCCTCTTGTTCTGAATCCTAAAATGGGGGTTTCATTTAGATGCTTTAGTTAGCCCTCTCAACAGGGGACAGGAGAGGACGGAGGTGGATGGGGGGTGTTGGGGGAGCGAGCTGGGATGCGCTGTGCTGGAGGCACAACCAGTTCTGGGGTCCCTGGACGCTGCGGCAGACAGTGCAAGACGAGCCTGCATCTGTCTGCACGGGTCTCTGAGGATCCTCGCTTGTCACTCTGCAGGCCGGTTTGGCGTCTTATTTCTCAATCAGCGTCCCTGGCACCAGAGGGTGGGGCTGGTGGTGGGCGCGGCAGCTGAGATGAGCAGCAGGACAGCTACGATCCTGTTGCTTCAAGACAGGAAGGTTATAATCCCTGTGATATGGAGATTGAATGGGCTCTGAGGTCCTTTCTTCTCACTCATTCGTGGGCTCATGTGTAGTCACTGAGCACCTATTTCCTGCCAGCCTCTGGGCCAGCCCTGAGGACGCGGTGGTAAGCAGGAAGCACCCAGCCCTGCCTCTCCCATCCCGTCTGTCGAGGCCCTGCCGGGTTTCTCACCTGGATTACAGCCAAGCAGAGCGAGCTCCGCGATGAAACAAGCAGACTCTGGAGCCAGACCTCCTGGCTCTGCTCTCAGCTCTGCCACATCCTTGCTTGGTGACTTGGGGCAAGAAACTTTCCTTCTCCGGGCCTCAGTGTTCTCATCTGTAAAATGGGGATAAGAGTACCTACCTTAGGCAGTTGTCATGAAGTTTAATAGGTTAATGAGTGTAAAGAGCTTGGAGCAGGGCCTGGAACCTTGTAAATAAATAATCGAATAATAAACAGCATTGTTGTACTTTTTCTTGTGTCACCCTCTTCTAGTCCATTCTCCACAACGTACCCTTTCGATCTTTCTAGAAGATGGTCTGATTGTCGAAAAGTTGTTCAAAGATTCCCCTTGGTTTAAAGCCCCAACTTTTCTGTGGTCTTCAGATCCCTGATTTCTGCCCCCACCCCCGTCACGTTACCCAGCTGCATTCCCATGCTCACACCTCCCCTGTCCCTGTCTCACAGCCTTTCACGTGGTCTGCCATTTGCCAAACTTGCCATACTTTCCCATACCCTGTTCCATCCAGGAGACCTTTCTTCTCCCCTCGTTCTCTCCCTGGAGGCCTGCATGGGTTCTTCAAGAGGAGGTTCAGGTCTGTGTTTGGAGGTAGAAGCCCTGAACGACTTCCCCTTCCCTAATCAAAGCCAGCCTCCCCCTTGCCTACACCCCACTGACTCTGTCCACGCCGGGGCTACTGCACTAAGCAGTGTTCTGTAACTGTCTGAGCAAGCATGTGTCTTCCATCGAACCCTGTGTCCCTTGGCCATGTCAGATTCCTCTCTGGGGTGGTACCAGTAGACCCTCAGCTAATCATTGTTGAAGGAATGACTAAACACGGTGCTGGATGAACACTTGTTAGGCTAGAATGAAGAAGCCAGTGATCTCATTTCATCTTTACAGCCACCCCTCAAGCAGATGGAGAGGCACTCGAAGCCAGCTGGGACAGACCTGCTGCCTTGCCAGTGTAGGTGACAGCTGGCTGTCCCCAGGGTAAAGCTGCAAGTAAGGCCCAGAGCCATCTGACTCCTGGGACAGTGCTTGTTCCCCTCCCCCGTTAGTGCAAGTTCCTTTGCCTGGGAAGAATAGGTTGGTGGGCATGAAGCACTATTTTCCAGAGACACCATCACATTTTCTTTATGCCACATGCCCTTCTGCAGTGTGACCTTGCCCACCCCCCATCAGGAGGTGGACTCCTATTCCCCTAACTTTGAATCTGGGTTGGGCTTGGGCCTGCTGACCAACAGAATGCAGTGGAAGTAAGGTTCCAAGCCTTCTAAGATTAGGCCATTAGAAGCCTTGCAACTTCTGCCTGGCTCCCTTGGAACTCTCTCTTGGGACACTCCCTCTGGGAGCCAGTTGCATGCTATGAGATGGCCAAGCCACATGGAGTGGCCACGTGTAGGTGCCCTGGTGGACAGCCTCAGCTGAGCTCCCAGGTGACAGCCCCGCCACGTGAGGGAGCCATCTGGGATGTCCAGAGCAGTCAAACCTTCAGGTGACTTCAGCCCCAGAGAACAGCTGACTGCACTCCCATCTGGGACCTGGAGGACAAACTGCCCAGCTGAGCCCCGTCAAGCCACAGAAACATGAGAGAGGATGATAAACGTTTAAGTTACTGAGCTCTGGGGTGACAACGGACAGAGCACTGGACTCGGTGCCGACTGGAGGAGGACACGCTGCTGAGCTCCCTGTCTCTGGGGGACGACTCCAGAGGGCCTCCAGCCTATGATTTCTCAGGATGTGGAGGGACGGCCTGGGGGGTGGGAACCATTTGATCTCCAAGGCCCTGTTAGCTTCCGTGATGCTTTCTCCAATTTGCAGACTGCAGACTGCAAAACGTAGAGAGAGGGTTGGGACAGTTTCACAGTCCAGTACCTTAGGCTGTAGGAAATAACCAAGATTCAAGTGCACAGCTACAATGCCTTTACTCACGTCCTGTCCCAGTCCATTCTCTGTCCACTCCTGCAGGAAAACAGCCTACCTGCTTGCCACGTGGAAGAAGGAAGAAAAATGCGGTGGAGGACCCACTCTGTGCCAGGTGGCCAACCTCCATTATTTCACTTGCCCTTTGCAACAATTTGATGAGAGTGGAAGTATTATCCCCATTGTACAGATGAGGAAACTGGGTCAGAAAGGTTCAGTGATGTGTCCACACAGCAAGCAAGTGGCAAAGCTGACGTGTTGAGGCCTGCATCTCTAGCATTGATAATGTTGGAAGGGTCTCAAAGACGCTGGGAGGGTTCCGGGTCTTCTCTTCAGCCCGAATCTGCTGGCCTGAAACCCCACCGCATTGCTTTGCTGCTTTGGCTTAAATCCTGGATCCTGCCAATGCTAATCCCTCTGGAAGGATGATGCATTAAGATGTTATTAACCGCTCACTCCAGTTGGAGGTGGGTCCAGTGTCTGCCTGGGAGTCTCTTCCAATGGGAGGGAGTGTGGGGCAGTGGGACTGCCTGCCTGGGTGGAAGAGAAGAGGTGGGACCAGAGGAGGGTTGTAGCCCAGGCTCTTCTCTATTTTTTCCAGATAGAGCTTGATGGTGGGGTTGGAAAACAGAGAAGACAGAACCTCAGCGCCGGCATGGGACAAGCCCCATCCCCGGCCTGAGGTCGAGCTTCCCCACGCCCAGTGGCAGCTCTAGAGAACATGTAAATCTCCAGCTGATGGCACCCATCCCTGGCACAGATGTGGGCACATTCATTCTCCTCGTCAGCTTCCCCCGCGTTTGGCCAGCTTCCCTTCAGGGCTCCTGAGAGAGCCATGTTTAATTCTGGGCTCCAAACTCAAGGAGTGGCATTAACCAACTGGCGTGAGGCCAGAGCAGGCAGCCAGGGTAGGAAGGGGAATCGGGGAGAGGTGCTGATTCAGGGTAGAGCAGTGGCTGAGGTCCCTGGGGGGAGGAGGCCTGGAGGGGCTGGAGGGCTGACTTCTACCCTGAAGGTGCTGCTCAGCTTGAGTGTGTCGTTGGGCTTTGCCCAGTGCTCTTAACAACCTTCTTTGGAATTATCCAAGTCCTGGAAGGCAGAGGCTACTCAATATGGGCCATCCTGATGGGTAGTGAGCACGCTGTCACTGGAGGTGGCTGAGCAGAAGAACTGACTGTCATGCAGCCTCTGCAGAGAGGGCTGCCACAGAAGATCAGGTGACCTTACAATGCTCACAGGCTCTGAGAAGGGACAAGCCCAGCCTGGCCCAGCAGCATTTTAGCCACCTGGGCTAAAATGAGGGGAGCAAAAGGTTCTTGCTGTCCTGGCACCCGCTCCAAGCACCCCAGCTTCCCTCTACTCTGCTCGTCTGGTGTCTAACTTCCCTGGGGTGAGGAGGTCTTGCTGCTTTTCCCTCACTCCATGTCCTCCTTCCTTCCACTCCTTCAGCAGACATTTACTGGGCACCTACACTGCTGGGCAGTGCAGTGCCTGCCCTTACTGCAGAGGAGCGGTGGGCTCCGGTGGGGTGAAGGAGGGCAGTGATAGATGGATTGTAGGGGGTCAAGAGGAAGAGCTAGATGACCTGTTGGGAAGTTAGGGCAGTACCCAGGTTGGAGATGATGTGGGGTGGACAGGGAGGGTGGCAGCGGGGCCAGGACAAGTAGATGGATTCACAAGACAGTAAGGAAAGTCGGTCGGGCCTGATGAAGGGGCGGCTGTGGCAGGTAGGCGAAGGAGAGGAAGGTGTCAAAGGCAGACTCCTGGGTCTCTGGCTCGAGCGCCTGGGTTGGCGAGGCTGCCAGTCATGGGGCACCTCAGCAGGCCTGGCTCTGCGGGATCCCTGGCTGGCAAAGCTGCTTCCGTATTTGAGTGAAGCCTTCTGTACCAGTGTTGCATCTTGGGCGGGCCTAGGAACTGGGTCCAGCTACTCTACAGCAGCTGGGAGCACTGGAGGGCTGCACCTCTCCCCAATCTTGCTACCATCCCTTCTGCTCTTCCCAACAGCTCCCAGAAGCCATCTCTTTCGTGTAAAGCCTCCCAGGCCCCCACTCTCCTTCCTGCTGCTCCCCTCCTCATCATTGCATGGTGGTGATGATCGACACACCAGGAGGCCAATAAGCTGCCTAGCTCCGCCCACTACCCCGTGTTCTGGCATCCCTACACAGCCCTCTGCTGCTCCCCTCCCCCAAGACCTCTCACGGTATCAAAATACCAGAACTGATCAGGTGCAGTAACAGGCCTGATTTCCACCTGGGGAGAAGAGGGCGGGCTTGGGCCCAGCTGGGTCTTCTCACAGCATCCTGCTGCCCTGGATCCACCCCACCTGGCCACCGGATACCTCGGGAGTCTCAGGCTTCAGGGCCTGGGCCTGCAGCCTGTAAACATTCCTACCCCATTTAGATGGCTGCCAGATGGGCTTGAGCCACAGGGAGCGGGGGAGGGGCTTTGGCTGGGCCTGCCTGTGTCACTTGGGGGATTTGGTGGTTCTCCGTGGGTCTCCCACTTAGCTCATTGTGAAGCTGCTCTCAAGAGCTTCTCTCCCCTGCAACCTGTGTGCATGAGGCCAGTGCCCCCTGGGTCCCCTCTCTGTGTGCATGACGCCAGTGCCCCCTGGGTCCCCTCTCTGTGTGCATGAGGCCAGTGCCCCCTGGGTCCCCTCTCTGTGTGCATGAGGCCAGTGTACCCTGGGGTCCTCCTCCTTATCTGTATAAAGTCTGTCCACCCTGGCATCCTCCTCCCTGTCTGTATGAAGTCGGTACACCCCTGGGTCCGTTACTGTCACCTGGCAATCCTAGTCTCGGGGCTTGCTCAGCCTTCCCCCAAGGTGTGGGTCTCAGTCTTCAGTTTTGTAAACTGAGGAAACTGAAGGTGATCGTGGTTATCTACCTGCATCAAGGAGTGGGTGTGGGGTGCCCTCAGCCTAGGACCACCTTTTAAATATTAAGCTCAGTGCTGCAAGATGTTTGTTATGTTCAACAGTTGCAAGAAGTCAAATGGGGCTTACTCAGCTATATCAGATGGGGTAACATTCATGCTAAAAACTACCCTTCTTGAGGGTGTTTTATACACGCTCTTTAATCGTAATAATGACCTTCTGAGAATTATTGTCTCCATTTACAGATGATAAAACTGATGCACAGAAAGGTGAGTGGCTGGGCTCATCCTCTCACCTGAGCAAGTTGAGAGTTCTGCCTTTGTTCTCATGGCTTCGGCCCCCGCGGCCTCTGGCTGGGCGGGCCCTGCCTCTGTTTAGGAACACTGAGCACCAATAAGTGATGGTGGCCAGGACTGTTCTGTGCCTGGGCTCTTTCACTCTCTGACGCAGCCTAGTCTGTGTGTCAGGTCCCAGGTGTCATTCCCATATGACAGATTAGGAGACAGATCAGAGAGGGAAATAAACTTGCCCAGGGCCACACAGCTGCTCAGTGGTAGAACCAGGATTGGAACTTGGGTTCTCTGAGTCTGTTTCAGGTGCTCATTCCACTACGTGCCACTTCCAGCTAATCGCATCAAGCTCTCAGTGTGGTCTTAATACCTGGTCAAGAGAACTAGAGTGGACTGATGGCACGAGAAGACGGAGGGCAGTGAGGGGGGAAGCTGGAGGCTGGCTGCAAGTGCTATCTTATTACTGTGACCTTGGGCAATTTGCCTCTGCCCTCTGAGCCTTCACTTCCCTGGGTGTCAAACAGGACAACGAGCTGTATCCAGTTCTCCTCGAGGAAAAAGACGTGGCGTGGAACCCAGCTCTGCAGACGGACAGGGGCAGCTTTCCTTCTGCTGTGAAGCCCCCATGCCCGGGTCAGCCTTGGCCAACGCCCCAGGGCCGGAGCCCAGCTTAGCTGGTGAGCTGCATGGGCCTGGCGGCAGGCGGGGAGCTGGGCTCGTGCCTCTCGGATGGCAGGAGAGCTCAGCTCTCCGGGACTCTGAGATGGCCCCTCTCAGCCCTGGATGTGCCACACACAGCGTCCTCTCCCCCTGCCCGCACACCCCTTCCCAGACCTGCAGGCTCAGGAAAGCAGACGGGCCCCGTCAGAAGACCGGGTCTCCAGTTCCTGGGAATCGGAATCAGCTGTGCTCTGCAGCTTTCTTTCCCAGGAGCTGGTGCCAAGCGGGCTCCGCCTCAGCTGCTGGCGGGACTCCAGGAGTTCTGCGTTGAGCACTTCTCAGCAGCAGTGGGAAGACCGACTCCATCGGGGCTGGAAGAGGCCCAGCAACCGGCCTCTGTCTGCTTCGCCCCAGCTGTAAAACGGGTGCATGATTGGCGCTTCCAAATCCACACAGAGGACCAGCTGTTCTAGCCGTGTGGGGCGGGTCTGGAGCTCCCCTTGCTGATGCCCAGCCAGCTGCCTATTGGGAGGGAATCTCCTTGGAGACTTTAGCTTTTAGGAGCACTCCCATGTGTGTTCTCTATGTTCCTGCTACACAGGGACAGCAGGGAATGCCCGGGAGCCAAGGCCACCTCCCTGCCCAGTACTTTACAAGTGCAATCTCGTGCGATGTGAAACCACGTCTCTGCGAGGTGTGGGTCACAGTTCTTAGTTAAGACTGAGACAACGGGGGTGCAGTGAGGTTAAGTACTTGCCAGGGTCACGCAGCTGTATGTAGCAGGGCTGGGTTTGAACCCAGGCAGGCCGGCGTGTGAGCCCCATTCCTGTCTCAATAGCACAGGGGGTGCCCTATGTTCTCCCATCCACAGCCTCCGCCCATGCCTTTCTATGGCCCAGCTCCTGCAGGCGTGCAACTCCGTCCTGCAGAGGCAGAGAGGGCTCAGCTCAGCGTGGGCACTACACGTACAGATTGAGGCGAGTTGATTCTAGCCAGGGCACCCAGGCAAAGAGGCCAGGTGTCAGGGCAGGGGTGTCTCTCAGGTGCTGGCAGGGGTGTAAGAGGCTGCAGAGTGAGAGACGGGGGCTGTGTGTGCTAGCTGACCTGATGGCCTCGGGGAGGGGTAGGGCCTCGGCCCTCTCTCCTGGTCCCCTGTCTGGATGGGCAGTGTCATCTGTAGACACGTGAGGCCAGGAGTGTGGGGGAGCTGTCAGTCTCCAATGTCTTATCCACGTCCTTGAAAGTTTCTCCCCAGGCGGAGCCTCTCTCTGAAGCCCAGCTCTTTACACCTGATCATTTTCTGCCTTGAGTGTTTGATAGGACAACCTCTGTGCATGGTGTTCTCAGCTTTCTTTACTCTTCCCTGCAACTGAACTCCTCACCATTCCTCCCTTGCTCCAGGCTGACCGTCTCTGCCCGTTCCCTATTTCCCCTCCCCTGTGACTTGGTTCCAGCTGCTTGTCCAGTCAGGCTGTGTCTGAGACCATGTTTGAGGGGAGACCTCTCCCCTCCCGTGAACTCCCTCAGCATCCTAGGACACGAGGCGGGAAGTGACAGGAGAAGCACCGTGGGACGGGATTGGACGTTTCTTTCCTTCCCCCGACCCAGGGCCATGAGACCCTGGAGGGCAAATTCCACAGCAGATTCATTTTTATAGTTTCTCAGAATGTTGTGGATTACACAGAAGAGGAAAAGAATGCATGAGCCAAGGGTGGAAACTTTGTGATTGGACTGGGAACCAGGATACCTGAGTCCCTTTTCCTTCATCTCAGTGGGAGAGTAGGGAAGATGCTATGCATCGCATCCCGGGACAATTTTGTTTGGAAGCATTGATGTGTCATTTGCATTCTAATAGGGCCCTGCAAAGCCTTGAGGAGGGCCCAACAAGTGACAGTGGGATTGCTGGTGCTGTGGCAGACCCATGGGTGGAGGGCTGTCTGGCCTGCCTCACTCACATCATCATGGGACCTGTCAAGCCCTGGGTGGCTCCCTTGGGTGGGAGCGTCTGCTCTCTGGTGACTGGCTCCCCCAGGACCTCCCTTGTCACCCCTTAACTGGGCCTGATCAGGGAAGCGTGGCCCTTCTCCTTTGCTCTGGATCATGGGGTGGTGACATTTTAAAATACTGTTAATAGCTGACATTTATCCAACGCCACATGCAGGCACATGCTGAGCATACACACGTTATCTAATCTCATTGGCTCACCAGTCCTGGGAGAGAGGAGCCAAGATCAGACCCCCACTTTACCAGGGGAAATTGCATTTGTCTCTGTGAATCTCTGGGACAGTGTGAAATGTGGGCGGTGTGTGCATGCGTGCGTGTCTGTGCAGCAGGGACATGGAGTTGGTGGTGTGTTGCTCATGATCAGTGTGAGCTCTGGGTCCTCCTGTTTGGGGGGAATACTCGTTCTGCATCTTTCCAGCTGTGTGATTTGGAGTGAGATACCTAAACTCTCTGGGGCTTAGTCTCCTTTTCTATAACAGAGGGTAACAACAGTTTTTATCTGGCAGGGTGGTTGTGGGGATGAACTGAGTTATTCACAAAAAGTACTTAGAACAGCACCTGCCCCAGTGAGCACCAAATAAGTGTTTGTTACAGCTGAATTTTCCCGTTCCCTGGAGCAAGGTGTGTGTTAGTTGAGAGATGACACAGGAGACAGTGGCCCTCTTTGTGAAAGTGATGAGGGACTGAGTGGCCTGGGCCAAGGGGGACCCAGAGGGCCCTGTGGGTGACCACGGCCGAGCACCGGTGCAGGATGGCTGACCAGGTGCCTCCTCTCTCCGTCCCAGCCTCATGGGCAGCTTAGACCAGCCTTTCAGGAATGGTGAGATGGAGGAAGAAAAGTTCTGAGCTGACTGCATTGTAATCTGCATTCACTGAGGAGAAACCTTGAAGTGACTGAATTTACCTGGAACTGACTAGATTAGCATTTCTGCTGTCAGGGAGAATGGGATTCAAGATGGAAATGAAGTTCACTTATAGGAAAATAGTGAAAGTGATATTTTTTGCATACATGCCTATGTGGCTTATGAAATTCTTACCACCATCTGTATCTATATGTTTTCCTTCCTGCATATCATTTCAAAATATATGTGCTTATGTGTGTTTATATATACATATGTATATATAAATTGAAAGCAAGAAAATAAACCAAAGTTTATTGGTTATCTCTGGATGAAGGGACAATGGGCTATTTTTAATTTTCCTTAATATACTCAACTGTATCTTTCCAACTTTCTAAAGTAAACAGGATCAGAAAGATAAAATAGTTATATACTGTAAACTGTGCTCTCAGCGATGAATTATGTTCTTCGTGTCAGGTGAGTTGGGCCAGTGGATGGCGTGTGCCAGGTAACAGCAAAGCTTCAGGCCAGGGTCTGTGTCCCCGGTGAGGCCCCTCCCCACCCTGAGCATGCTTGACTGGGGCCTTCTCACCGCCACATGTGTCCACGTGCAGCCAGAACGCCGTGAGTTGTTTGTGTCAGATGTGAGAGTCCCCCAAAGAAGCAGAGAGCTTTCACAGCCACCCCACAAGGCTGGCTGTGCAGGGATTCTTGTCTTTGCCTTACACATTAGAAACCAGGGGCTCAGGGCGGGTTCGGGACTTGTGCAGGGCCACACGGTCAGTTCGGGGCATGGCAGAGCCTGGGCTGGAGCCCAGGTGCTTGGACTCCCAGCCCAGGTCTGCCTCACACCACATCGCCTCTGGTGGTCGGCAGGAAGGGGTTCTGGGACACGTCTCTGGTCTCACGTCCTCAGTACCTGATGGGGATTTGTAGCTCAGAGAGAATAAAAGCTTAGAGGGTTTCATGACTCATCCGAGGTCACACAGCAAGGAGCAGAGTTGGAGTTAGAATTCTGGCACTGCATGCCAGAAGTGACAGACACTCAGAAATGAGCTACGATATGGAAGAAAAGGACCATAGAAAGCAAAGTAATGGAAAGAAAGGAAAGAGACTACGCGCTTCCCAGAACAAAGAACACAGTCCAGCATGAGAGTGTGTGTGTGTGTGTGTGTGTGTGTGTGAAGGGGTTAGTGGGAAGGGTGTTGTGGTGTCGAGGGAGGCAGGGGGCGAGAATGATGTTTAGGGAGTGGGGCAGAGGGAAAGAAAAAAAGAGACAGATGGGAAACAGTCCATGAAAGCCAAAAACCTCAAGTCAGACAAATGTTTATTTTATTTAGTGTTGATAACAGGAAAAAAAATGCTGACGGAAACTCACAACTAGCACAGGCTAGTGCCAGCTCTTCAGACCCCAGTGGAAAGTGCTAGAAAGTGCCTCCTCCCAGGAAGGCAGGCCCGACTCGGCGAGCCCCAGCACGGAATGACGCCTGCCAGGAAAGCCTACCGGAGGAGACTGCTCCAGCAGAAAGTGCCCTGAAATTGGGGCCTGGGGCTAGAGTCCGTAGCGCATTAGGGCTGGCAAGCTGGTCCACTTCTCAGAGCCTTGGGCTCCTGGTCACAGTTCAATGCACACAGTCATTCCTGCTCTGTCCACCTGTCAAAACCATTGGGAGGACTTCACTTCTGGCCAGCATGGACCGGATCGATCCCTCCTGCCTGAAACAGCGACCGAAAATAAACAAAATATATGAAAGCACAGTTTTCATGACAATGGGGCATCAGGAACCACAGCACTGTGATCCACAAGAGATGGGAAACACTCTAGGGGAGCCTGTGATTTTCACCGATTACCTGGTCAGTGAGAGTTCACAGGATGCAGCACAGGGAGGGGAACCCAAGGAGCCTGGTGGCCCCCTGATTCGAGGAGATGGAGCTAGAGTGCACAGGAGACCGAGTGCCGGAGAGGGGAGAGGCAGAGAGAGAACCCCAGAGAGCTGCAGGGGGTCCCCAGCACTCGGCAGAGTTCTCGTGAGCATGTGCCTGTGAGGGAATTCCCTGAGACCGGGGATAAACCACCCAAAAGGGTTAGAGTGAATAGAGCATGGAGTTGACACGGGGTGGTTAGAGTTTCCATTCCCACCAGCCAGCCTGGAAAACTCACAGTTCAGAGGGTACTATGGACACTACTCTAATGCCCAGTCCATAGTCAAATGATCCTGCTGGTCCAGAAAAAATGCCTTTCTGTTTTCAGTCACTTTATTTGAATCATGTCCAAATTCGAGCCTCTTTTTGTATTTGGTTTTCATGGCTCTAAATAGAACAGCCTCTCTGGCCCCCATCCCTACCCCCTTATTTCTCATGCTTTTGACTTGATGAAGTATACGGGTCAGTTCCCATGGAATGTCCACGTTGGCCACTTGGTTGACTTCGTTCTCGTGGTCGTGCTGAACTGGTTCCACTTTCCTTAGTATCTCCTACACTAAAGGCTAGATCCGAAGGCTTCATCAGATTCAGGTTCAATTCGTTTGGCAAGAACACTTCACGGTGGTCCCAGCCTCCTTATTTTCGAGGTATTAACACTCTATAGTAATTCACAATCGGCTCTTCAGGATTGGTGGCTCATTTCAGCGCTGGGTGCGGAGAGCCCTGGCATGCTGACTATAGTCTCACTTCTCTCCATCCCACACAGGGAAGCAGGTTAGAATGCACATAGGTCAGAATGGTGTTCGTATGTGAACAACCTTGAATCTACTCTTATTTTTAAAAAATAGCTTTCAAACTTTGCTCCTTTTTTTAAACCTTAGTAGTCATAACAAATGATGGTGACACACGGTGTGTCATAACCCAAACCATTGAATTACCCAGTCCTAAAGGATTAAATGTGAGTTTTGTGGTTGTCACCTATGAGGCCTACAAAGGAGGGTGACCAGTTGGGACTAAAGGGTTTTCCAGGATGTGGGACTTTCAGTGCTAAAGCTGGGAATGTCCTGGGCAAACCAAGACGGGTGAGCCACTCTACGACAACGTGCAGACTTGTCTGGGAACCGGGATCATAAACAGTAAGTCAGAATGGCCTGGGCCTTAGCCTTGGTCCTGTCTGACCCTTCTTTATACTAGCTGAGAAACCGGTCGTTGTTTGGCCTTTCCAGTGATGGGGACCCCAGTTCTTTTCCCAAGGTGACCCATTTCATTGGTGAGTGAGTTTGACTATTAGAAAATTGGATCTCACTGTCAGGCCCATGAACCCTCTGTCGGCTGGAATTTTACCCTACAGAGCCAAGCATATGATATTGATCAGCCAATCAGACCACTGAAGCCTGACCGTGTACCCTGCCCCCGCAAATGCCCCCACGTCATCCCTGGTCATGAGTTCATGTCCCCTCACTCCAGTTTCCCACCTATGACCTCAGGACATAGTCCAGGTCCTGGTATAGAAGGGTCACTGGCACCAGAACAGAAGCCCATATGAGGTGGGAGAGAATCCTCTGCAGAGGAGATGGGCCTGCTCCCTCCTGCCTTCTAGAATCCAGGTCCTCAGGCATTTTCCGCTCCCTGCCTCCAAGCCGAGCATGATCTGACCCCTGTAAAGGGGAGAAATGTGCTATCAAAAGAGAGATCTCGTGTATCCTTACAACCTCTCAAGTGGCTGGGTGGGGAAGGAAGTGCCCAACTCCACCCACCAAGGATGAGCCAGCTATTCTAATCCACTTGGGAGGGTTTAAAAGTAGATTCAAAAATTTAACTTCAAGAAGTACTTTACCTCCCCAAATCAAATCATCTCTTTTTCAGCACAGTTGTTGAACAGACATTCTCATTGAGTTTAATGCTACAGCTTTTCCCAAAACTCTCGTGTGGGATGGAGGTCAGGATTTTATGGGCTCAGATGTATTTCCATCACTAGCTGTGTGACTGTCCTGGGGACTAACTGGCTCCATTTAAGATGTCTCTCCTGTCTGATCCATGGTCACTGCCATTCTCCCTGTCTTCATCTCCTCTCTCCAGGATGCCCAGAAGAGCCCTGTAACATGTCCCCTGCTTCCATTCCTTCCCCAGGAGGCCTCACCTTCCCCAAATGCCTATTTCCTACTAACTACCCACCTTCCCAGCCCGGTTCCTCAGGCTTTCTTCCAAGTCCCGCATTCTCTGGCCCCATGGACTCGGCCAAACTCTCCTTGGCCTCCACCTTCCTTCTTCTGAGACTAGTCAAACAGAGTCTATCTTTTCCCTCTTTCGTATTAAATAAATACCTTTTCCTAGGTGAACCTCCTACAGGAAGTCTTCACTGATTATCTTCGTCTTTCTTATGGACCTCTTCCTCCTTTGGCCTCCAGTGTCACACAAATCCACGGACCAGTTTCTCTTCCCCAGTGGACCTCTCTTTTTCTCCCTAGCCAATTTGTAAGTCCCTGGAGGGCTGGGGTCATAATGTCTGTGTCAGACAGTGAGTGCTCACCAAAGATTCCATGTTATCCTTTATATTTCCAGCCTTCCTCACTGGCAGGTGGGGCCATGTGACCTGTTCGAGGCTGTGAGCAGAAGTGACATGTGCTGCTTCCTGACTGAGGCAGTTAAGAGCTGGCAGAAGTCCTCCCCCATCCCTTTCTTCCCCTTCTGCAGCGACCACAGATGCCGTGTTGTCCAGATGGTACAGCTACAAGATGACAGATCCTCTATCAGCCTGGTTCCCTGCATGGCTGTGTGGATCAGAGCTTCCCATTGCCCTCCATGAGACGTGTAATATGAGCCAGAAACAGACTTTATTCTGTTAAGTCTCTGAGATTTTGGGTTTTTTCTGCTGCAGCAGCTAGCATTGTCTAACATTAGTATAATGTCTCCTGTGTCCCTCCCATCTCCCCTTCCCTCTTCCTGGCAGCCCTGAACACAGATGGGACAACTAGCGTGGATTCAATAAATGAGGCTTTTTGGTCTAAATGATGAATTTCATGGGATGGTAAGTGGGACACAGAACTCATAAATGGAACAGCATAAGAGGGTGTTCTCAGCAGCAGCATGCCCACTGGAAAGCACCCTCCACCTGGGCCTCCTGGATAGGCCACCATCCAGCCTGACCTTGTTGCCCAGACCTGGAACCCTATAGCGTGATGACTTAGATGCAAAACCAGGGCTGAGATCCCTGCAGCTGCATGACTTTGGACTAATCACACGCCCCCTCAGAGCCTGGAGTTGCACATCTACAAAATGACCGAATAGTGTCAGTTCCAGGGACCTGGAGCCCCCAGCTCTGCCCTTCTTGGAAGATCAGCATGTTCCCCAGGAGACAAGGGCTTTGGGGGCCAAATGCTACTGTGGCCGTGCAGGTATGACACCCCCAACTGCCCCCAGCTCCTGGGTATTTGATGTAAAGAAGGTGGAAATGTGATGCGTCAGGAGAGGCCTTTACTGGCACCATGAAGCTGCAGACTGTGGCCTGCCATATGTCTGATCATTGCCTCTCCTTGGATTGGAGGACAGGCTGGCAAAGTGGGCCTGGAGCCCTGAAGGGAGAGTGTGCAGGCAATCGCTGCCCTCACCAGCATATTAGTTAGAACTTCCCGCTTGACTCTAAGCCCTTCAGGGGCGTGGCTCTGTCTTTTTCACAGTCTTATTCCCAGTGTTCTATTCAGAGCCTGGCCCAGGGAAAGTACTGGGAGGGGAATTGACTTTCTCTGGCGGTGGTGAATGCCCTGTTGGTGGGTGTGTAAGCCGAGGCTGGCTGATCACGGGGCAGGGATGTGGCAGAGGTGTCCTGAACTGTGAGAAGAGCAGAGGAGATGACCACATAGGTTTGTCCCAGGCTGAGATCCCCTGGAAAGTCAGCTTTCAGGGCCGTGGGCTCAGGAAAGGCCCGGATGAAGTGAGGTTCCCTCCTGCTTCCATGTTGAGGAGGATGCCTGCAGCACATATTCTTAACATATGTTAACCTTGGCGCTCTGCTCCTGCCAAGAAGCTGTCACAGAGGTATTTAGCAGAGGAAACATTCCTGTTGTACTTTGGGGCACTGTGCAACTAATGGGGCATGTATGATGAGGGGCCCCTGGGCGAGGGTGACCCTGCCAAAGCCTGTTTGGTCCAGCACCAGAGGAGCGGGCGTTAACACTGTCTGGCAGCCTGAGCGTGTCCCCTCGGCTGTGGGAATGATGCACAGCTGACGTGGACTGAGCACCTGGTATGTACCAGGCGCTGGCCTTGGGCCTCACTCGTCTGCTATCCCACTTCATCCTCCCAGCAGCCACACCAGGTAGGCACCATCCATCCAGTTTACAGATGAAGAAGCTGCCTCTGAGATGGCCTGACTCTGAGCAAATCTACCTCTAACAAAACTCGAAGAAAATTGCATCATGATTTCGTTGGTGTCGTGAATCCAATGAACATGTTCAGGAAGTGGGAGCATGCAAGTGACGTTATCTGATGCTCCTTGTCTGGTCTTTGGGGTCATGTGAGAAGCACAAATTAGCTTAAATAAGCATGGTTTTATTTGATAGAAGTCTTGGGAAAGGCTGTGGACACTTGTCATTGGGATGAGGCTATGTGGTTTTCATCTTAGGAGGATATGCATTTCATGGCCTCTTATTCTCTTCAATCCCAAACACAGCACACATAAGCAACATACACAACACACACACACACATACACCTACATGGGCGCACTCTGAAAACTCTACACACCTGTATACACACATATCCACACTCACACATATGAATACACGGTCACAACGCTGCTCACACAAAAATGACATGCCCATGTACACCTGCTCGTGTACTCACGCACACGCATGTACCCACATGACTTCACTGACTCTCATGCACAAAACCCACATCAAATTGCCTTCACACACACACATTCCCCCTTACGTGGACATGCTCACCCACATACACATCAGGCAGAGGCAGAAAACTCACTTTTTCACATGCTTTATCCTTGAGCAAAGAACTTCTATCTTTTAAAGCAGAGGACAAGGAAAGGGAGCCAAGAGTTCCCAGCTGCCTTCTGCCATCTCCCACAACTTGCAAAGACAAGGAGCAGTTTTATACAGAAAAACGAAAGAAAGAGGGCAGGTGGGAGGGGCCTGGTCTGGACCTCCCCAGGGATGAACTGGTCCCTGCCTTCACCTCCCTGGATTTCAGTTTCCACAACAGTCAAGTGGAGACGAAGCACCTTCCAGCCACCTCACTCGGCCTCTGAAAGCCCAATGCAGGCATGTGGAGGCCATCCGGACGGGTTCCACATGGGCTCTTCTCAAGGCTGAGTTCCCCATTGTCTGTCACAAGCCTGTTCCCTGCCGGCCCCGGTGGTGGAATGTGGCAGTCACCCCCTGAAGGGGCAGTAACTAGTTGTCACAGTGTCAGAGCTGCACAGGCTGTCAGCCATTTGAGATGACCCTTTATTTTGCAGGTGGGGACACTGAGGCCAGGAAGGGAGGGACTGAACACTTAGCACCATGATTGGCACTTCCCAGTTCCTCAGTGGACGCTTGTGATGACCATCAAATGCTGCTCTTTGGCCACTTTTGAATCAGCTCTTGAGGCATCTGAGAACTTGGAATGTGAGGGACCAGATGAGGCAATATGAAATTTTGTGCAAATGATTGTAGGAAATTCGGATGCTGACCTGTTCCTCCGGTCCCAGGTGAGGACAACTATTCTTCCTCTCCCATGTCGATGCCTCACCCAGGAAGCGAGAATTCCTCTTTGCCCAGCTCATCAGGATTCACTGTGTTCATGCATGTATACCCACCCCAGGTACACACACACACACACACACACACACACACACACTCACCCACTCTCTCTCACAAACACACACACATGCACACACCCACACAGGAAACCCTCTCGGGGTTGATGAGATCTGCACGGAAAAGCAGATACAGGCAGGGGCAGGAAGAGTGTCCCAGGCTGACTGCCCCTGGGGTCCCAAATAACGTGTGCAGGCTGATCATTGTTAAACTGAATTCTAATTCCCCGTTTCTGGCCAACCACTGGGTTCCACCAAGGTGAGGATGACCACGGTCTGGTCCCTCCCCGTGCAGAGCTTCAAGTCCAGTGGAGGGTCACCACATGGTCACTGACACCAAGGGCCACAGCCTGGAGGAGGGCTTATGACACACGTTTGAACAGGTCCCATGGGCACTCCAAGGAGGGAATGACAGATTCCCATGGGCCTCTGGGGAAGACCTCTCTGAGAAGGGAACATCAAAGGACATGTAGAATTTTGCTAAATAAAGGAGCGGGAGGCTGGAGCAGTGTGCATGCCAGCCTGAGGGATGCAGTGTGCTGCATATTAGGGTGGGTGAGTGGTCCCATGCGACCAGAGCCTGGGACAGGAGGGGCCAAGAGGCAGCGAGGGGACAGAGGAGGCAGGGCCTCCAATGCCTTGTCAGAGCTGGCTTTATTCTGTGGGCGGGGGAGTGGGTCCTGGAATGGGTTTAAAGAGAGAAGTGATGAGAAAGGTCACCCTGGTGGCCATGAGGAGCCCAAGTGAGGCGGGAAGCTGGCATCTGACTAAAGGCGCCAGAGGCCCCTGCCCTCCTGGAGCTCCCAGGCCAGACAGCAGGTTGTTGCAATAGCAGGGGCAGGTTTGTTGTTGGGATGAGGCCTGGGCCGACAGAGGCTTCGAGAAGCGAGAGGGGGACGGATTGGCAAAGGGTTTCCGAGTCAGACCCGAGAAGGGGTCACTGAGTAGGAGGTGTCAAGGACGAAGGTGCAGGTTTGGCTGGGAAGGGAGGTGGACTTGCCGTCACCGAGGTGGGGCAGGCAGCAATGTTATATCCCGCCCCAGGCCGCCTCGGGCAGGAACCAGCCATTGTTTGTCAGCCTGCGCTGTCCTGGGATCTGCAGCCCAGAATATTAAAATCTTTCTCAGGTTTATCTCCTCCCCGTCTGGCTCATTTGAAATCCCAGCAATTCGGGGGAGAAAGTTACTTTAATCCTCTGGTTCCTATCAGCCTAATTACAGTTTCAATAGACAACGGGCAGGGCTCTAAATGAGATCGGAGGACATGGGAACACATTATGTTGGTGCTAATAATGATCTGTCTTTGTTTTATCATTTCATGTTGTTGCTTCTCATTTTGGCTGCCTGAATTCTTAATGCCTTCGAGTGTCTCTCTGAGATTGCTTCCTCTTGCTGCCAGGCCGGGACACAGTTGCAGACTTGCATATGAAAATACCCAGCCTGGTGCCTGCAGCTAACAAGCCAGCCACCATTTAAATTTCAATCAGCCCTTCTGTTTGTGTGTGAGTTCCTTGGATGGATGAAATTAGCAATTTTGAAAAATTGATTAAAATTGCTGGTTTCACGAAGCCTCAAAACATCAAAATCAATCTTTTTTCTTTTTTTTTAAATAAGTACGCCAAAATTCTTGTTGGACTCGCCAGGTCTACAGTATGAGAAACTGCCAAGCGTGCTGGTGGGGTGGTGGGGCATGGGGAGGTAGGTGGGCTGGGGCTCTAGACTAACTCCTGTGTGACCTTGCTAAGCGTCTGAACCTTTCTGGGTCTCTTTTCTTTTTTCCATCTGTGGAATAAAGGAGTTTGACTAGACAAGGGATCTCAAGAAGGCTCTTCCAGCCCTGACACTATATAATTATATGCTCTGAATCAGGTAAAAAATGAATGGATCTTTGCAGGTGGAATCTGCATTTAGATGAGGTGAGAATACTAACAACAGACAGTATATTAGAGAAGATTTTTAGCTAAATCCAGGCACTTTATATGCATTATTTATATCCACTGCATCATCACAAGAAGACTATGAGAAGATACAATTATTATCCCCATTTTCAGATGTGGAAAAGGAGGCTCTTTTCAGCAACTTAGGAGCAGAGATGAGGCAGGGAAGTGAAATAGTCATAAAAGATGCAAATGTCTTATTTACCCAAATAGTGTGAACAGCTCAACGGCACATATCCACGGTCTTGGCCACGGTCTTGGCACAGAGAGACACTGGAAATTATTGCGTGGTCGAGGAAAAGGGAAACGCTGTTTGCTGCTGTGGGCGGGAGTACAATTCCTTGCCCCTCTGGTCCCTCCCTCCCCCCTGTGCCTTCACTCTCCTCACCTTGTTCAGTAACCAGGTGCTGCTGCTCCCTGCACCTCACTGGAAGACGAGTGCCATGGCCGTTTTCTGTCTTCCGCAGGTCTCTGTGGCACAGCTGTCAGCAGCACTTAATCACGAGAATCACCTAGGACTGTCGGTGAAAAAGGAGAGATGCTCAGTGCCTGCTCCAGACTTACTAGAAAGAACCCCGGCCAGCTGGGGAAGCCCTGGTTCTCTAAACATGCTCTATGCGTATGTGGACGGTCTCCCTGTGGTCTCGCCTTCCAATTGCTGGCCAGAGGGTCAGTGTGCAGATAGTTTAAATCCTGTCTACAATCCCATACATATTTATTGAATCCCTACTAAAGTTAGTGGGAAATGATAGGGGCGTTATGGGAAAAGCAAATTTTCTAGACCTAGAATTGAATACCAGCTCCATCACAAATGCTTTGTGACCTTGGGAAGTCACTTAAGTCTCTGGGCCTGGGTTTCCTCAATTGTCAGATGATAACAATGGTCTCTCTCTCTGGATTGTCTTGAGGAGACATATGTGGTATGCATGTGGGACATCAGGTACAGTGCCTGGCACAGAAGTAGCTACTATTCCTACCAGAAGAAACCCAGGGCACCACTAAGGGGACTATTCTAACGCTTCTGAGAATCCCCAAGAGTCTGGCCTCTCCCATAGCATGTAATTTCACCTTCTAGGGAGGAGGATGCTGGGTGGTAGGCTAGGCTCACTTGTCAGGGAAGTGACTTGCTCCTTTCACCAGCCTCACGTTGAATTTAACTCAAATTTGGGTCTCAGCATAGTATAAACCACTTTGTGTTATGGACCTTCAGGGAATTCACAAATTGTTGAAATAATGAGTGTCGAGGTTCTGCTTTCCTGTAAAGCACAGTGGTAGGCACGCACAGGTCGTTCTTGTAGGCAGTGTGGATTACAGGATGGAAAGAGACAAGAGACAATGATGGAGTGAATTTGACCTGGCTTTCTTGTGAGTCCTGCATCTATTCAAGGCAGTCTTCTATACCACCTTGGTGAACTTCTGGAGCACTGCACAGCCAGAGCCACCGAGTTGGGGAATCAGGGCTTCCCAGCAGAGGGAGAACTCTTTGACTTTGTAGTAGTCAGCACTTAACTTTCTGTCTGGGAGTGAGATAGACCCAACTCAGCTCTGCTTAAGCCAAAAGGGAGGTTATTGACTCACGTGCCAGGAGTCAGGCATGACTGGACCCAGGTGCCGTAGGGAATTGTTAGCTCCATCTCTCAGGTTTCGTTCCTCAGTGTTGACTTCATTCTCAGGCTGGCTGTCCCCACATGGTGGCAGAAATGGCCTCCAGCAGCTCCAGGCTCACATTTTGCCTGATCAGCAGAACAGGAAGTGAACATCTCTTCCCCAATGGTTCCAGCCAAACCCTGGTGCTGAGTTTCCTTGGCTCACCAGGGTCATGTGTCCATCCCTGACCAAACGCCTGTGGCCGGGGGAGTGGAGGACACTGACTGCCCAGGCCTGGCTCACTTGCTCAGCCTAGGGCCAGGAGGGGAGAGTCAGGGTGGGGGGGGCTCCTGTAGAAAGGGGGCTAAGAAGCTGAGTGGGCAAAACCAAGAGATGTCCAGTCCCTCTGGTCAAGCAGCCCAGGCCCAGTGGCAGAAAGGAAGGTGCCTTTCCATCAACCCTGACCTCCCCAAAACACATTGTTTAAGGATCTTGCTATTGACCTATTGAAAACACACAGTGATTGAGATAATTGGAAAAATTTGAATATTATCAGTTTACGTGGGATGTTGTCCTTGGAAACACAGTAAGGACTGCGGAGTGAGGCAGGGATGGGGGAAAGCCAATGCAGGCTGAGTTAGTGAGTGGGCTCCTGTTGTGGGCCATGGGGGTTTAGTTGCATTGGGGACCCCTTAGTGACTGCAGAGAGAACACTCAGAATTGTCCCTCCAAAGGACAAGGAAGCTTGGGTATCTATTGACCAAGTCCTGCCTCTCATTGGTTGAGGGTTGCTCCTGGGGTTTCACTGCCTGGCCCTTTATATCTGCCCCATGAAGGGAAAAAGGCCCAGCGTCTGACTTGGAAAATGGACCCAGCAAGTGTTCAGGGCTGAACCTCTTTTCTTCGGGGTTGACTTTGGGCCCCTGGGCCTCAGCGTGATTGAAATCCTGGGGAGAGGGGCCAGTTTAGGGGGGAAATGGAGGCCTTGGGCCTCAGGGAGAGAAGAGTTGCCTGGAAGTGAATGTATGTATTCCTACTATACTGTGAATTTTTCCATAAATGATGATGAATTGTGTCAAATGATTTTTTTGATTCTATTGAGATAATCATATGATTTCACTGATATTGGAATATTAAACTAACCTTTTATTCCTAGGACAAATCCCATTGGGCATGGTGTATTACCCTTTTTGTGTAGTGTTGAATGCAATTTGCTCATATTTCAAAAGTATTTTTGCCCATGGAGTATTGGTCTGTAGTTTTCTATTTTAATAATATCTTTTTCTGGTTTTGGTATCAGGATAAATTGGCTTCATAAAATGAGTTGGGAAGTTTTCTCTTTCTCTATTTTTTGGAAGAGTTTGATAGGTATGGTATTTTTTTCTACCTAATTTTTAAAAATGGAATTTACCAGTAAAACTATTGGAATCTAGTGCTTTCTTTGTAGGAAGATTTATAACTACAAATTCAATTTATTTAATAGATATAGGGTTATTCAGTCTTTCTATTTCTTCTTGAGTGAATTTAGGTAGTTTGTGGCTTTCAAGGAATTTGTACATTTTCTCTAAATTGTTGAATTTATGGTATAAAATTGTTTATACTGTTTATCATACCCATTTATCATAATGTAATATTCCTTTTTATCCCTGGATATATTCCTTTTTATAAAGTCCACTTTACTCGATATCAGTGTAGTAATAGAACTTTCTTTCTTTTTTTTTTTTTTTTTGTGAGGAAGATCAGCCCTGAGCTAACATCCATGCTAATCCTCCTCTTTTTGCTGAGAAAGACTGGCCCTGAGCTAACATCCGTGCCGATCTTCCTCCACTTTATGTGGGATGCCGCCACAGCATGGCCTGACAAGCGGTGCATGGGTGCGCACCTGGGATCTGAACCCGGGCTGCCAGCAGCGGAGCGTGAGCACTTAACTGCTATGCCATGGGGCCGGCCCCATGGCCGGCCAGAACTTTCTTATAATTAGTGTTTGTGTGGTATATTTTATTCCATCCTTTATTTCTAAGCTATCTGTGTCTTTATATCTAAAGTGGATGTCTTGTAGACAGCGTGTGGTTTGGTCTTGCTTTTTTATCTAGTCTGTCAATCTTGGGCCTTTGAATTGGAATGTTTAGACAATTTACATTTAATATGATCATTGATAGATTGAGTTCAAATATATCATCTTGCTCTTTATTTTCCGTTTTTCCCATCTGTTCCTTGTTTCACTTTTTTCCATGCCTTATTTTGTATCAATTCAGTATTTTTTAGGATTCTATTCTATCTTCTCTATAAGCTTATTAGCTATACCTCTTTATTTGTTTTTAGTGATTGCTTTAGATTTTGTAACTTATGTACTTAACTAAGCATAGTCTACTTTCTATTAATATTATGCCACTTTATGTATGATGTAAGAATCTTGCAATAGTATAATTCCTTTTCTCCTCTGGTCCTTTGTCCTATTGTTGTCACGTATTTTAATTATACATACATTATAAACCCCACAATACGTTGTTATTTTTACATTAAGTAGTCAGCTACCTTTTAAAGAAAATGATAAATGAAAAAACACATAAGTTTTTAAAAATCTACTCACATATTTAGCATTTCCAGTACTCTTCATTCATTTGTATAGACATGATTTCCATCTGATATTTTTCTTCAGCCAGAAGAGCTTAATTTAATAATTTTTATAATGCAAGTCTGCTGGTGATAATAAATTCTCTCCACTTTTATTTGTCTGAAAATTCTTTATTTTGCTTTTACTTTTGAAGGATATTTTCACTTGATATAGAATTCTAGATTGATAGTCATTTTTCCTTCCTTTCTATACATTAGAGATATTGTTCCATTGTCTTCTGGCTTGCATAGTTTCAGGTGGGCAATCTTTGCAATTTTTTAGTTATGTTCCCCTGTATGTGGTATTTTTTCTCTGACTACTTTTAATATTTTCTTTGTATCACTGCTTTTCATAAACTTTTTAGAAAGTGCCTTGATGTGATCTTCTTTGTATTTATCTCATGTTGGTGTTCGTTGAGTTTTTTGAATATGTTAATTTATCTTTTTAATGACATTTAGAAAACTTACAGCTATTACTCCTTCAAAATTTTTTATGTTCTCTTCTTTTTTTGGGGGGACTCCAAATTACATGTATGGTAGACCACTTAATATGATTTTACATGTCACTGAGGCTCTGTTTTTTAGCTTTTTTTCTCTTTTTGCTTTTATTTGGATAGTCTCTCTTGCCTTCTCTTCAATTTTACTTATGTTTTCTTTCTGCAATGTCTAATCTGTTCTTAAGCCTGTCCAGTGAATTTTTCATTTTGGATATTATAATTTTGGGCTCTAGATGTTCCAGATTTTTTTTAAAAGAGTTTCCTTTTCTTTCTTCATTATGCTTATGTCTTCCTTAAATCCTTGAAAATATTTGTAATAGCTGCATTAGTCTTTTTTTATGCTAATTCCATCACCTCTGTGATTTCTGGGTTGGATTCTATAGACTTATTGTGTGGACTGGGTTACATTTTTCTGCCTTCTTGTGTGTTTGGTTATTTTTTATTAGATGCTGGACTTGGCGTGTATGAGGTTGTTGAGTGTCTGAACTTTGTTTTCTCCCACAAAGTGCACTGAGTTGTGTTCTGGCAGCCAGTTCGTTTACTTTCAGATCATCTTGTACTTATGAGACTGTTTAGAAGCTTTGTAGAGTCTAGAGTAGCCTCTACTCTGGGGGTAGCTTCATTCTGCTACTAAAGTGTACCCTTTGTGGGGTTTCTCCTGAGTTCCCTGAGTGTTTAGTGAGGTCTCTCCCTTCTTTTTGGTTAGAACTCACATGTGTCTCAAGCCTGCTGAGCTCCAGTGTTTGTTTAGCTGGCAGTTTCCCCATAGTTGTTCTTTCCCTGGCCTCATGGAGTATCTCCCTACCCAGTCACAGCTCAGTGTTCCGTCAGACTCAGGGAATCCCTCTGCAGCTTTCTGGAGCTCTTTCTCTGCATAGCTTCTTGCTCTTCAGTTCTCTGTCCCACCAAATCCGGCAGTCTCAGCCTTCTCAAACTCTCATCTCTCTCTTCTCAGCTCATGGAGACTACATGCTCTGCTTGGATCCCCACCCACCTTTGCCAAATCCAGTGAATGCCTCTGGGCAGAAATCTTTGGAATCACAGGGCTCACTTCCTTTGTTTCCTTTTCTCAGGGACTAGTATTATGATGCCTATTGTACAATGTCTGAAAATAATTATTTTACATATTTTTTCATATTTTTTTCTGATTGTTTTAGATAGTGTGAAAGGCACAATATGGCCCCTTGGGGCTGGCCTGGTGGCGTGAGCGGTTAAGTGCGTGCACTCCGCTGCGGCGGCCCAGGGTTCGCCAGTTTGGATCCTGGGTGGGCACTGACGCACCACTTGTCAGGCAATGCTGTGGCAGGCATCCTATATAAAGTGGAGGAAGATGGGTATGGATGTTAGCCCACGGTCAGTCTTCCTCAGCAAAAAGAGGAGGATTGGCAGATGTTAGCTCAGGGCCGATCTTCCTCACAAAAAAAAAAAAAAAGAATATGGCCCCTTAAAGATGTCCATGTCCTAGTCTCTAGAATCAATGAATATGTTAGGTTATATGGCAAAGGGAAACTAAGATTGCAGATGGAATTAAGGTTGCTAATTGGCTGACTTTAAAATAAGGAGGTTATCTTGGATTATCCGGATGGACTCAAGGTAATCACAGGGGTCCTTAAAAGTGAAGAGGGAGGAAGAAGAGAGAGAAACAGAGTGGCAGCAGCGTAAGAAGGATTTGGCCCAATGTTGTTGGCTTTGAAGATGGAAGAAGGGAAACATGGGCCAAGGAAAGCAGGTGGCTTCTAGAAGCTGGAAAAGGCAAAGACATCCTCTATCCTACAGACTCTGGAAGGAACGCAGCCCTGCTGTCACCTTGATTTTAGCCCACTGAGACCCATTTCAGACTTCTAACCTCCAGATCTGTAAGATAATAAGTTTATATTGTTTAAGCCATGAAGGTTTTGGTGATCTGTTACAGCAGCAACAGGAAGCTGATACAGAGAGAGAACTGTTCTGGTACCAGTTACTCTATCGTGACTGAAAGGAGATATTCACTGGTGTGCTTTTAAAGAAGACCCATACTTGGGACCCCCTCCAGATGTTCTGACTCAATTGGTCAGAGTAGGGCATTGGTATTTAACAAAATCTTCTCAGCTAGTTCTAATATACACCCAGGGCTGAAACCCGCTGACCTCATCAACTTTCCCAGTTTACAGCTGAGGCCACTGACGGAAAGAATGGCTAGAGGCAAATGCAGGTGAGATAGTCTGTTGTAAAGCCCACTTTTGTACAGGATGGGTACCTTATATCCTCCTGGAAGGCTGTCTCTTGGCATCCAGATGTTTGCCATTGTCGCAGGAGGTCTGCAGTGCACTTGGATGCAAGATGGACATCCTCAAAGCATAGTAGCTAAGGCCAACCCATTCACCTATGCAAAACTATGGATTGCTGCAGTCCTAAAGTCAGTTTAATCAGCCTTATTACCACAAAAGTGCCTCCATCTAGACCTGGTGTGAGTCATTGATTGGTTTTGATCAGGTTGATGAGAATTGTGGTATTTAAGACTTCAGCACTCTGGAGAACCTGAGGTGTATTCTGCCCGTGCTCCTATCAATTCCTTCTCCAGTTTACCTCTGCAGGAGTGGGTCGCAGCTTGGTTTCAATTGTTCCATGAATTTAAAAAAACAGTGCTTTCACTGAGCCAGCAGGAGCCAAACATTGCCCAGATTTTGGTGTTCAGTGGCATTGTGAGTTTTATTGATTCAGGTTCAAAATTTCAGAGATTCTAGGATTCCTTGGTGAGATCATTAGGTGAGAATTTTTCCTCATTCTTTCCTTCCATCTCCTTCCCTGCTCGCTCTTCTTTCTCTTTTTAAAATTAACCTTAGGTTGGTCTCACCTGGGGCAGTTGGATGCCTCTGCCTGTGGACCACATGTAAGTTAATAGGTAATTTGATTATTCCAGGGCTTCTTTCCTGCCTTGACATTTTTCTAATTCCACAACACCCCTAGATGATTCTTGGCCCCTAGTTTAGGATTTTACGCGGATAATGACAGCCAGATGACTCCCCTCTCTGCTCCGCTCTCCACAGTGCGCTCTTAGCTTTGGCTTCAGCCCTGAGTCACTGTTTAGCTTAGAAGAACCCACTCAGCAAGCTGGCATCTTGCAGGTGGTTGAGGACGGCTGCAGAGAGTGAGGACAAAAAGTGATGGTTAATACTTACGGGCCCTTCAGATTGTTCCCTCTGTCCTTCTGACCTGTGGGCAGGGTTCACTGGATTCCCCGTAGGGCGGTAAGGGCCAGAGTGTGAGAGCCCGTGTGGGTGTGTTGAAGGGAAAGTAGAAATGAGAGGAGAGATGGCAGCACCCAACCCCCCTTCTCCACGTAGAATCTGCTTCTCCAAGACCCCTTCAGCCCTGAAGTTTCACTGCACCAGCCCTGTCTCCCTGCTCCATTCTACCGGTGAGGAAATTAAGGCCTCAGGGAGAGCAAGGTGGGTGGGTGGTGAGGTGAGGGGAGTAAATTGGGCTGGGAACTGTGCCCGGCCATCCCAGGCTGGCACTCCCACACCCCGGCGTGGTGTCTGGTTGCCGGGTAGCCTGTTTCAGGATCTGGACAACTACAGGCTGAGGGAAGTTTGCTCCATCAGCAGAAGCTCAGGAAACAGGAGGCTTCTGATGCAAAGTTACTTCAGGAAGCCCTGGGGCTGTTGGCTCTGCTCCCTCTCCTTTCTGCCCAGCTGAAAAGGAGGGCTTTTCTGTGCCAAATCCCCAGCTCCGGCTCAGTGGGGGCCTCTAATCCCATCCTGGCTCAGGAACATGGTTCAGCCAGGTCTGGCGGAGGTTCCCCTAGAGAGGGGATTTCTGCAGGCCTGGGAACAGGGCACCATGTGGCCCCAGGCCCACCCAGGCAAAGGCTGGAATGCTAGCAGCAGAGCATGGGAAACAGGCACAGGCACAGGGTTGGAGCTGATAACAAATTCTGTGAGAGTCAGGGGCTACATTAATAGAGGTCCAGTGGGCTGAACAAGGGAGGTGACAGGCTGGTGTGACACACAAGCCCAGCCTATAGGAACTTCTCCAACATCTGAGCTCTTCAGGCTCTGACTGTCTGCACAAGCCCTAGACCCTGGGCTGTGTGGAGACACAGCACACTCAATGAAAATAGAAAAGCCTCCTTTCAATCCTGGAAGCACAGGCGGAATGCAGAGACTGAGTTCTGCCCAGCCCGTTCTAGTCTACAAGGAGCTTTCCTTTCTAATGAGGAAGGAAGGATAGGGGTTAGGGTCCCCATTTTACAGGTGCTGCAACTGAGGCCTGAAAGAGGATGGAGTTGTAGCCATCTCTGGGGAGCTCAGGTGATTCCAGAAAGAACCAGGCCTTCCCACTCCTGAGTTCTGTGCTATCCCACGACACCATCGTGTCTTTGGGGACATTTCTTCCATGTCTGACTCATCTGCAGCCACAGAGAGCAGTGCCCGGGGCTCAGGAGGTGCTTTGTAATGTCCTCTGAGCATTCCCAGTACTTTTGCAGGGTGGACTGCAATCGTGAAAGAGCAGCTGCCCTCCCCCTAGACCCATCAGCACCGACCAGCTAGTCAACAGAGCAGTGTGTGTGCGTGCGTGCGTGTGCACAGGCACAAGCGCACGTCTGCTGAGCGAGGAAGTGGCATGTGCTCGGGGGAGCCTGCAGAGACGCACTTGGCTGGATCCCCACCCTTGTCTGGCTTTGGTTTCATACTTCCTTCCCCGGCAGGCCTGGGGAGGCCAAACTGCACAGATGGCCATCTGGCTGGCACTTTAGGACATGGCCCAGTGCTCGCTAGCAACCTTCTTCCCCCACCCTTCTCTGCTTCAGTGGCTCTATCGACTCTGCAAACGAGCGACTGAGCCAGGACAGAGAGGCATTGGGGGTGGTGGCCTGGGGGCTCAGGCACAGGACTGGCCACGGCAGAACTCCTGCCCTACCCTTGATCAGACCCTCCATGAAGAGAACCTGTGTCCGTGCGGCCCAGGCCCTGAGGCCTGAGAGGCAGGAGGGTCACAGGACAGGGGAGCTCTGATGCTGCTCCTCATGTGAGCGTCCTGCACGGCTCCATAAGTTCCATTCCCAAGAACCAGTTAGAGGGACTGCAACTCAGCCCCTCTATCCATCCAACCATCCATCCATCCATCCATCCATCCATCCATCCATCCATCCATTCCATAAACCTTTCTTGATGCTTATAGCATGCTAGAACCTATTCTAGGCCCTGGCACGGCCACCAAGATGAATAAAGAGCCATTGGCCTTGGCCAGAACCTACTTCTGCCTCCAGAGTTTTAAGGGTTGACTCTTGGGGAGGATGAGGACAATTCCTCCCTGTAGCAACTCTGCTCCCTGCAGAGTTTTGGAGGCAGAGGATACAGGAAGGGAGGGTGGTGGGAGGTGCTGGGGAAAGAGGCGAGTGCTGGGGCTGGGCCTGGGCTCAGGTCCCGGCTCTGGTGCCTACACACTCTGTGTCCTGGTAGGGTTGCCAGATTTAGCAAAAACAGAAACAGGACTCTCGGTTAAATTTTCATGTCAGATAAACCATAAAAATTGTTTGAGTTTGTCCCATGCAGTATTTGGGACATACTTATACTGAAATATTTATTTGTTCCTTATCTGAAATTAAGACTTAACTGGCCACCCGTGTTTTATCTGGCACTGCTTTGGCTTGGGCAAGAGGGATGGTGGAACCTCTCTGGGCCACTGTTGCCTCATCAGCACCTCAAAGGTGGGAAGGGCCAGTGAGAGCCGAGCACCCTCCACCTCTGTGTGCGGCAGACTGTGTCTGTTTCATGCTAGCCCCCGGCCTGGGGCTGCCCTATAGATAGGCAGGATGGACGCCTCCAAAGTCTGTGCAGATGAGTCTGGGTGGTTGACATGTCAGGCCTGCTCTCATGGAACCCCCATTTTCCTCTCACTGTGGGGGAACCGCTCAGCCTGAGGGAACCATTCGCTGCCATTGCATGAGAGGGCCGGCACAGGGCGGTCCTGGGTCCTCATCAAATTGGGCCCCGGCTGTTTGCCCATCTCAACATTTTTCCTGCTTCTGGGCCAACCCTGCCCTTGACTGCTGCAGAAGGAGGCCAGAGAGGGGAAGAGCATTGCCAAGGTAACACAGCATGCAGTAGGGAGCCAGAAACAGCCCTCCAGCCCCCTGACTCCCTGCCCTACGCCCCGTGGGAAAACATCCCCCTGGCCCTGCACAGTGTTCCCTCAGGGTGATCCTTGGAGCCATGGGGTTCTTCCCAAGAAAGCCTAACAGGGTTTGGGGGGCTTTGCCCAAAAGGTGAGTGGCACATTTCTCTGAAGCCAGTCTGGCCCGGGGCGTTGCTAAGCGCTTTGAGCATGAACAATTCCATATGTCCAACAGGCCGATTAGCAACACAGAGATGGGGAGGGGGAGAGATCACGGATAAGGAATCCATATTAACCAAAGAGCCAGCGATAGAGGCCCAGCTGAAAGAAATTAAAAAGATCGTGTTTTCAAACACTGCCCTCCGACAGGGGAATTTTTTTAGCTGCAAGCGAGCATGTTACAAATTTCAGACACTAATGTATTGACGAAAACAAACAAATAAACAAGAGCTGAAACGCAGGAGGCCTCCTGGGTCTGATAGACATCTCAATGACGTTCCCCTCTGCTTTGGTTTGTTTTTTAAAAAAATGCAACTAACAATAATATCTGACAGAAAATTCTTCCACGGTCTGGACGCCTCTCACCCATTGTTCCTCTGGAAAAATGTTGTCTCTTTAAGCGCCTGCATGTTGGCGATCGTTGGGAGGAAAAAGCTGAGCAGAGTTTCCTTTATTTATTGATGTCCCTTTTGCTGAATTCTGATGAAGCACAGGCAGGCAGCAGAGCATCTGGCTTCTCGGAAAGATGGCTGTGTGGAGAATTGGGGCCCTGGCTCCAGACACAGAGAGCGTGTGCAGGCTCTCGGAGCGGATGGTGATTCCATCTTCCCAGCAGCTGCGGCTGTGGCGAAATCTCTCTGCTTCCCCCGTGGACGTTCTCCCAGGTCCTGCTCAGAGCACCCCAGCTCTCTCCTCGGCCCTGGGCAGGCTGTGTGTGGAGCGGGGGTCAGGGCTGAGAGCCTCACTCACACGTGGGGCAGAGGGTGGAGGAGGTGGAGGGGCACACAGATGTTAAGTCCAAAAGAAGGTCTTGAGGCTGCTGTAGGTCCTAGAAAGCACATCCTCCGAAGGAGGACTGGAGGATCCGGGGGTGGTTAGCCTGGGGTGGGGGGGGTGCTGACGGTGGGGAGCCAAGCCCTATCTGACTTTGCACCCTTACAGCGTCGTCACAGGGCAGAGGGGAAAGACCGTTCTTCAAGAAGCGTATGTCCTGCCAAAAGATGGAGAAGAGAGGCCTCTTTCTATGCTCAGGTGATGTCACTACCCATCAGAATCGGGTAAAAAGTTGGAACAGTGGCCCTGTGAATGTAGCGAGCTCCCTGTCATTGGACAGGTGGCAGGATGTGTGTGTGAGGGTGTGACATTTGTTGTGTACCTACTGAATGTGTGCTGGGTTCCCGGCCAGTCCTTGGCGTGGCTGGTCCCTCCTTAAAGCCTTTCCACAGCTGGTCCTCCTGGGTATTTCTCCATTCTCTGGTAGACTGGAGGCTGAGGTGAAGGTCAGGTTGAGTAAACCTTGAATCAGTGTCGGAGCCAGAAGGCAAATCCTCCCTCTTTGTGGGACACGCTGCTGCCTAGCAGGGCCTGCTCCATGGAGATGATGTGGGGGATTTGAACACATGGTAGGCCAGGACGCCCTTTCCAGTCTCAAGAGTTGTGACTCCGTGGGCCGGGAGGACCCCTGTAGAGAAAGCCTGGGTGTTACCTGTCCCTAGCTGATGGGCGAGGCATATGCCCACCTGCGCCCCTCTCTCCCTGTCCTGCCCACAGCCAATGGGGCTTTGTCTCTGTCTTTGTCTCAGCCTGGCCAGTGGAAGGCTCTAGAGTCTGATACACTGGGGCTCAAGGGCTGGTTTCTCTTCTTATCAGTGGAGGGCCTATGGAGGGAGGAGCCCCAGCCCTCCCAGCCTTGGCACTTGCCTCCCCACACAGCATCAAAGGGTTCACTAGGCCCAGGGTGGGCCCTGACAACTCTTACCTGATTTGCCCTGCTTCTCTGCCCCAGTGAGATGGAGACTCCCCCAACCGTAGTTATTCACACCTCCCTGCCAGGGACGCTGCCTCAGGGCACAGACAGTGTCTCTTTCACTCATGACAGAGCCTGGAATCGAGGAGGAGCATAAAATGTTTTTGCTGAATGTCTTCTGAGGCCAGGGAAAGGTTCCTGTGAGTCGGGGGTGGGGGTGGCTGTTGGGGGGTGGTGTTTAGTTCCAGGCACCCATGGCTCATTTGCCCAGCCCTGAGCGTGTGCATTTAGCCGTTTGGAGAGGAGGCACAGCACTGTCAGCCTGGGCCAGCCACAGGCAAGCTCTCTGAGTCTTGAGGGGAAACTTAAGGGTGACTTGTTCCAGCTCTGCAGCGTCCTACGCCAGCATCAGTACTGACCGCAGACCCTTGCTCCGGACCTCATGTGCATCAGCAGGTCCAGCTGCCGCCTGCACATACAGGGATGCGGTGGTGTGGGGCACAAACCTCAAGTCTACTTCCCCCACTCCACCCTGCTCATACACTGGAAGGTTCTTCCTTCTGTGGAATAGAGCATCTGCCTCCTTTTGACTTTTGCACGTTTATCTCTTTTGTCCTGTGGGTCCTCCTGCTTGGGGACAGGTCCCCAGAGATTTGAAGACAGGACTGGGGCCCCACGGGTCTTTCCTGCCCTCAGTCCTGCCACCCTGCTCCCTTACGGACCTCATTGGAGGGTCTCTACATGCCTCGCTCCATCTGCCTGCCTGTCTCTGGCTTTTCTTCCAGGACTCAGCACCATGGCAGGAAACCTGTGCTGAAGCCTGGCTATGCCCCGGGATTGTCCAATCCAGGAGAAAAAACACAATCAATTTTATTTCCCTGACCCCACTTCCCCACTCCCAGACTACTGTGGAGCGACTATTTTTAAGTAGGAAGGCACATTTATTTTCCCACCAGTAAAACCAGGAAATGATCTTGGAGACGCAGAGAGCTCAGATAACTTGTGTAAGGTCACACAGCGTTTGGTAGTCAGGTCAGCCTTGGAAACCCAGACACTGGCCTCTGGCCCCGGTTCCTTCCCCGAGAACCTCTGTGGCGACCAGCTGGCTCATCAGGCCAGGGAAGACCCAGGGCTGATATGATTGATGACACAGTGCTGTGTCCACGTGGAGTGTCCTTGTAGAAACACAGAAATCACAGCAGGACCACTGGGCCTTTGTTCACCTGGCCGGGGTCTAAAGTGGATATGGAAATCAGCTTACAGCAGCCCCCAGAGGCCCTGCAGCCCCACGCAGCGTATCTGAGAAGGAGAGGAAAAGCAGACCCAGCTCGGCTCTCCCCCTACCCCCAGAGGAAGCCTAGATCATTCACAAAAGCAGATGCAGGAACCATCTGAACTGCCAACAATGTTTCCAAAACTACATTAACGTGGCCTAGTGGCCTGGGCAGAGACGCTGTGGGAGGGGCCGCTGTCCCCTCTAGGTTCAAATGAGGAATGTGGCTCAAATGTGCTCTCTGTCCTCTGTCATTGTAGCCCTTCGTGGAAGTATTTTTTTTTTTTTAAGAAAGCTCTTCAGAGCTCTGCTTTTTCAAGAATCTCTAGAAATAACTCACTGGGACACATCTCCGTCTGATACTTACCACCCACAGAGAAAACGGTCCATACGTGAGGCGGTTTGGCATCCAGAGAAGCCCACAGAGGGCAGCGTGGTGCGCGGGACGTGGGAATGAGTCTGTGGGTTGATGTGGGGACCGCACACCGCACAGATGGCGGCAATCACAGCTCGGGGCTGGCTGTCTGCAGATCCGGGTTCAAACTCTGGCTCTGCCACCTTAGGAAAGGCGGGTCCGCCCTGGGCTTTGGAGTCCTCATCTTTAAATGGGGCTGGTCCTGTATGACCTTGTCCTCAAAGAGGTATAGTTTAGCGTGTTGGAACCAAGTGCAGCTGGTTTCTTGGATCCCAGGCAGAGTGGAGGAAGGGCCCTGAGAAGGGAAAGGACAATGGAGTACTGGGGGGTGGTGGGGGCAGATTCTTCTCATTTCCTCCTGCTGTGAGTCCAGTATGTTCTCTTGGACTTGGGGTTCTGGTATCAGGAGGGGAGACAGCGATGTGTCAAGCTAGCTCCCTTATTGCTCAGATGGGGAAGCCGAGGCCCACAGTGGCAGGGTGTCTGCCTGAGGCCACAGAAAGGGAAGTGGTCGCGTCAGGCCCGTTGCTGACCTCCTGCCACCCGTGCTGGCCTCTGCCTGCGCAGCTGTGAGGGCGCTCGGCCTGGAGGTGGCTGCAGGAATCCAGATTGTTTTGCCCCCTTGGCCTGTCCTCTGCATTTCCCTGTAAAAGTGACCAGAGGCACAGGGGTCAGCTGGACAGCTGGGAGGGGACACTCAGAGTATGTGGGGAGAGGAGGAAGAGCCTTGGCTCTGCTGTCTCTAGGCTGTGGCCTAACTCACATGGCTTCACTGGCTTCAACTGTGAAATGGGGGCAGGACTCCCACCTGCTAGGTCTGTGGTGAGGATTGGACAGACATTGAACAGACATTGAAGAGGTATTGTCTAGGTGGCGGGCACTGCTGCAGGAAGAGGAACAGGTGTGATCTAGCCGGGGGCTCCGTCCTCATGAGGCTCCCTCTCTAGTGGGAAAGACAGCCAAAAAGGGGAATAGACAGGATCCTTTCACACTGAGATGACAATACAACAGAGCAATGTGAACGCGGGTGAATGGCGTGGGCTGGGGTAGGAACTGTCTCAGGATGAGAAGGAGGCAGGGGTGTACAGTGCTCCCAGGCTGTGGAAACTGCAAGTGCCAAGATCCTGGGGCAGGAACCAGGCCAGTGGCTGGAGCACAGTGGGAATGGGGAGGGATGCAGGGCCAGGCGGGAGAGCTGAACTGGGCCCGGCCAGTAGAGGATGCTTGATGGTGTTCAGGCTGGATCCAACGCAGGAGGCCAAGGGGAGCCCCTGCGGGTGCCCCAGGCAGGAGTCTGGGCAGCCCAGGCCTGGCAGGAAAGTGGGAGTTGGTGTCTGAGCATGTCTGGGGGGCTGCGAGGTCTCAACCTGCCTCTGGTGGGTGGAGAGAAGTGAGTAGGATAGAGCAGAGTCAGTGAAGCCAAAGGATGGGGAATGTGAATTGCTGCCATCAGCTGCCCCTGGAGCCTTCCCAGCCAACACAGGCATTCTGGGGGTGGACAATACCAAGTTCCAGGTGGAGATAATGCAGATGGGAGAAAGGAGCCAACAGAACAGGATCGCTCACTTGGATCTGCAATTCTGAAAGTGTGCTCTGCTGAACACCAGTTTCCTGCATGGGGCAGGAATGATGCCCTTGGTTAGCAGCCGCTGTGGGTTGTCTTCAAAATACGTTCCCCTCCTTCTTTCTTTGTAAAGGTTTGCTCAGGTATACACCTTTCATGGGCTTCAGGAGAGGTGGGTTCAAGCCCCAGCCCCTGTCACAAGGAGTAAACCATGATAAGTCTAAGCTAGAAGTTCCCAAACTTTCTCTTTTCATGGGCCCCCCTCTTAGTAATTTTTTTCACAGTGCCCCTAAGCTAAAAGAAATACCTAACACTCTGTTAGGCTCAAACAACTTAATAAGTATTGCCAAAACAACTTATTAGCTAACTAAAAAAACAATATACACGAACTGAAAAAAAAGTAATAACTTTATTTTAAAATAACCATGATTACGTACTAATGGGATGTGTGCACCTGTTGGGCACTGCACAACTTCTCAAACTTAGGGTTTGGACTGGACATGACCACCCTCATTTTCCGTTCTACTTTGGTTTTCATTCTGTGCTTGTTTTTTATTACAGCAACCACCGAAAAATGCTTCCCAAAGATATGATACCATCAAAGGAATGTAGTGTGATCTAATGTGGAAACTATGAAGTAACACGAACTAGGAGTTCATGTGGTGTCCAGCATTGCTGTGTTTCTCTTGAAAATTTTATATATCCTGCAGCATCCCTGAATTTTTTGTGGCAATCTGGGGTGCCTCAGCCCACAGTTTGGGAACCATGGGTCTAAAGCAGCCTGTCATTGGTTTCAGCAGGAGCACGTGTCACACTTCTGGCCGATGAAATGTGAAGGAAAGTCTTTTGGGAGATTGGTGGGAGAGGTTTACCTCACTCAGAAAAGATGTTTGGGAAGAAGGCATCTCCCTTTGCTGCTGGCTGTAGTGTCCACGTGGGAGCTCTGGAACTACAGCTGCCATCTTGGACCTGTGAAGGTAACTCTAACAAGGAGAGCACTCTGAGGATGGTGGAGGGGAAGCTGGCTTTGATGACGTTGCTTGGTGCCCATCTCTGGACTTTCTATTGCATGAGCTGGTACCTTCCTCGAGAGTTTAACCTGTTTAGAACTGGACTTCCTCTTCACCTGCAGCCAGAAGCGTCCTTCCTGATACTCCAGCAAAAGATGCTTGGGAAGCACTGTACTTTCTCTCCTCCACTTAGGGTCACCTATCAAAGGCTCTGAGAAATCCCGCAATTCTCGGCTGACTTTTGTTCAATGCAGAGTTTGCCAAATTTACTTGGCCGAGGAAAGCTTTTTTCCATAGGACCTGATTAACATCTCACAGGACACAAAGTGGGCCAAAAAACACTTTTGAAAGGGATGTCTTAGACCCCTCCTCATAGCCCCTCAGCCTTGCCCCCTCCAGAAGCCCTTACACACATACTCCCACCCCAGAGGCGCGCCAGGGCCCACATGTGTTTCTGTTCAATGGGGGAGACTAAATGGAGCCAGATGTACCTGGGCAGCCCATAGACAGAAGAAGCAATGATTTAATGTCCCAGCTATGCGGGGATTAGCTTGCCAGAAAGCTCCCAAGGAGGGGTGGGGACGTGCCGCCAGTCTGCTAATGGATTCAGCAGAAATGCCACTGTGGGCTGTGCATGACCTCTGTGTGCATGAGTGCAGTGTCTGTGACCACTGTGCATAAGACCACTGTGCCCGTGACCACTGTGCCCGTGACCACCGTGTACGTGACCTCTGTGCCCATGACTGCCGAGTGTGTGACCTCTGTGCCCGTGACCACTGTGCCTGTGACCACGGTGCCCGTGACCACTGTGTGTGTGACCTCTGTGCCCATGACTGCCGTGTGTGTGACCTCTGTGCCCGTGACCGCTGTGTCTGTGACCACTGTGTGCATGACCTCTGTGTCCATGACCGCTGTGTGTGTGACTTCTGTGTCCGTGACCCCTGTGTCTGTGACCCTGTGTGTGTGACCTCTGTGTCCATGACCACTGTGTACGTGACCTCTGTGCCCGTGACCGCTATGTGCGTGACCTCTGTGTCCATGACTGCTCTCTCATGACCCCATGCCCTTGACTGCAGTGACCATGATCACAGTGTTCATGACTGCTCTGTCCATGACCACTGTGTCCATGACCTCTGTGCCCAGGCCCTCAGTGTCCATGACTGCTGTGCCCACGACCACTCTGTTCGTGATCATTGTACCCATGACCTCTGTGCCTGTGGCCTCTGCTCCCATGACTGCTGTGCCCATAACCTCAGTGTCCATGACTGCTGTGGCCATGAGCCCTCTGTTCGTAATGACTATGTCCATGACCTCAGTGCCCATGACCACCGTGTGCAGAGGGTCAGACCCTCTGTACTCCCCAAGACTAGGTCCCGCTCTCACTCTAGTTCCCCCCGGCTCACCCCTCTGAGGCACCATGCCTATCAACTCACCTGGCCTCCTGTTCCCGCCCTTGCCTTAGCCTTAGTCTCCCTGGCCCAAGGGTAGGAGCACTCTGCTGACCACTAGCTGTGGGACTTAGGCCTTTTCCTCTTCATGCTGGGGCCTAGAGGTTGTCCAGCCCAGTGGTTTTAAAAGTTTCCCCTAAGACCTTTGGGTTTCTGAGGGAGCCCCTTAGGGAGTGTGCCCTTGATTCAACCAGGACAGCTCTCTACTTATTCTTTTTATCCATTGGATTCTCACGTAGGAATTCATTGGAAAAAAAGGCTTTGTGGCAGGAAAAAAAAAGTCTAAAACCACTGATGTTGTCCAGTCGTGCATTTTGCAGAGGAGAGGACTGGGGCCTCTCTTCCCAGCCCTGCTCTGGGATCCCTGGAGATTTGTGGGAGAGCCAGAGGGGAGCGGGAGGGGCTGGGGTCAGGGCAGGGGAGTGGAGGAGACAGCCTACAGAGAGGCAGTGGTTCATTCTCCCTGTTGGTTTTGCCTGCTGTGACCCAGGAGAAAAAGCCCTTTGAAATAGTCCGAGATGCAGCCAGGAGCCACACAAAGCGTGCTTCTCAAACTCCGGGTCACTGGCAAGGAAGCAGGAGGCGGGCTGGGAATGAAACAAAGCCGTGGGGGTGGAGTGCATTTTATTCACTCAGCCGGGGTTTAGAGGCCCACGCCAGCCACCCATACTGGGCCAGTCACCCTTACACAAGAGCTTAGCTCTCCTTCTCATCGGTGCCTGAGCTGGGTCTCAGCCTGCCCCGTGATGTGGATTCAGCAATGGGTGCTTCAAGAGTTGCGTGCAGTGCTAACTGCTCCAACAGGCACAGTGGATACGGTGCCTAGGGCCCGTAGTACTCTCTGGCCCCCACAAAAATGTTTTAGTTTCATTTAAAATCAGAAGAAAGAAAGAAACTTTTAGGTTGAAGAAAATCTTTCAGTATATCATATCAATGTATTCATCTTTATACCAATGCAGTTGTAAGATAATAATACATACTATCAGTTTATATTAATATATTAATATTAATTATATATATATATTTATGGAGAAAGGGGCCCATGAAGGGAAAAAATGTCCACCAAAGTTATGATGAAGTTATGGTGTGTCCCTGGGTACGTGGCAGTGGACTTCAGATCTTGTATTAGTTTGCTAGGGCTGCCATAACAAATACCACTAACTGGGTGGTTTAAGAAATTTATTTTCTCATAGTCCTGGAGGCTAGCATTCTGAGATCCAGGTGTGGGCAGGGTTGGTTCCTTCTGAAGCCTCTCTCTTTGCCTTGTAGATGGCTGTCTTCTCCTCCTGTGTCTTCACATGGTCACCCTCTGTACCTGTCTATCCTAATCTCCTCTTCTTATATGGACACCAGTTATACTGGATGAGAGCCCACTCTCATTTTAACTTAAATACCTCTATAAAGACCCCATGTCCAAATACAGTCCCATTCTGAGGTTAGGGGGTTAGGACTTCGACATATGAATTTGGGGGGGACACAATTTAGCTCTTCACAGATCTTTTCACTTGAGTTCATGTTCTTCCCTTGGAACAAACGAACTTTCTTTCTTCCTTTCTTTTAGTGACAAGAGAAGGGCTCTAAATAGAATGTGCCCTGCTTGAGAGACCTGCTTCTCATCTGCTCTCAGGTGGGAAACATTCCCAGCTCCTTGGTTCTCTCTGTAGGGCCTCGAGTCTCGATGCTCTCCAGTGCTGGGCTCTGGGCAAGTTTAAGCTTCTAGAAGTAATATAAAGGACACTAGTGCCATAGGGTGGCCTCTGGTGCTCCTTGCTCCCTTTGGATGCCAGGGCTTGGTCAAACTACGTTCGAGGTGTGCAGTGTTGGAATTTGGAGGTTATTGGGGGTTGATCACGAATATGTAATATCCAGATTTGTGGGCTTCCTATCCCACAGTAAGACCCAGATGTTGGAGAAACCTGCCCCCCTGCTCCAGCACTCTCCCCGTCCCAGCCATCTTCAGCTGTATGGGGTAGACGGGTGGCGGGAGGCGGGGGAGGTCTCGATATTAAAATGGCTCCATTTCCTTAGGGTTGAAAAAGTAGAGGATCCAAGCAGGTCACAGCCTCCCGAATGCTGGGAATCACTGATATTTTGTTAGAGTTTTGTGAGGAAAGGGGGATTAGAGAGTCAGGGTGAAAGCCCTCAGCTACCCCTGTTTCAATGACACTGGAGAACTATTCTTCTGTCCTTTGAAGTTAAATGTTACTTTCAAGCATGGATATCCCTATGAACTTCGCAAAATTGGCTTTTATTTTAAATGGATCCTCCTGAGGTTAATCCAAATATGAGGACGACAAGGAGGAGGAGGCAGAGGAAGGTGGTGGCTGGAGAAGGCAGGACTGAGTCTATGAGTTGGATTCCCTTTGGTTCTGCTCTTTGGTGAGCAGAACATCTCTGGCATCTCTGATCCGAAAACACAAGCCTCAGCCCATTCCAGTGATTTTGTGCCTGTGACATGCTCTAACGCCTTGGTGGGTCTTACAGTCTTTGACATCAGATTCAGAGACATGGGTTACAATTATTCAAGAGCTAGAACCAGCCTAACCTTGGTGAGGATGGGGTCTGGTGACCCAACTGGACAGCAGGCAGTGCAGGAGGAAAGGGGCTGTTGGCTCCTGTCAATCACTCCTCTCCGCCTGGTCCTCACCAGTGTGAAAAGAGCCTGGGCTGGGGGGCTGGAGGTCTGGGGTTCAGCCTCTTCTTAGAGACTCATTTCATGTGTGGCTTTGGGCAAGTCCCTTCCCTCTCTGGACTTCAGGCTCCCCATCTATTAAATGAGGGAGCTGGACCAGATGACCTCATCGGTGCCCTCTAGGCACCAGTCACCGGGGGATGTGCTGAGGATGCACAAAGACAAGGAGAGAAGCCCACAGCCCTTCTGGGGGCAGGTAACCTGCTGCAAGCCAGGCACAGCACATACTCATTTTTTTCCCCTGAAATGTATTTCTTTTATTTTTTTCTCTTTACCAAAGCAGTTCATGCTTATTATTTAAAAAATATATACAGAAAACTCAGCTAAGGAAAACAAAGGCAGAAATGATTCCCATAAATCTCACCCGCCCGGAGACAGCCACTGTTAGCACCATGGTATATATTCTTCCAGACCGTTTCCTGTGACTATTGCTATGCATTCTTTTTTTTTTAAGTTTTTTTTTTGGAAGATCAGCCCTGAGCTAACATCCGTGCTAATCCTCCTCTTTTTGCTGAGGAAGACCGGCTCTGAGCTAACATCTATTGCCTATCCTCCTCCTTTTTTTTTTCCTTCCCCAAAGCCCCAGTAGATAGTTGTATGTCACAGCTGCACATCCTTCTAGTTGTTGTATGTGGGACGCGGCCTCAGCATGGCCGGAGAAGGGGTGCGTTGTTGCGCACCCGGGATCCGAACCCGGGCCACCAGTAGCGGAGCATGCGCACTTAACTGCTAAGCCACCGGGCCGGCCCTGCTATGCATTCTTAAACATAGAAACAAAACAGGATCGTAGACTGTTTATCTTTTTCAGTCCTCACAACCACTCTGTGAGGTGGTTAGTGGTATTATTTTCACCTTATAGATGGAGAAACAGAGGCTCAAAGAGATAGGGTAACTTTCTCAAGGTGACAGGACTGTGACGCAGTGCCAAACCAGGCTGACGTCAAGTCCAAAGCTCCTTCTCAACATCAATGTCTAAGATGGAACCAGGCAGGTAAGCAAGAGATTGTTCTAGTACTAACCACATCCCATGGGAGCCAGACAAATGCATTCAATTCAGGGCAGCTGAGTCAGGGGTCACAAAGACGCTTGCCCTTGAGCAATGTCCTTAGGAAGAAGGTGGACTGTGCCAGGTGGAGGAGCGGTGGGAAAGGTGCTTCAGGCAGAGGGGAAGCAGGAGCAAAGTTAAGAGTGAAAGTCCCCCGAGTCCATGCTCCTTCGCCAAAGGGAGGCATCGGGGAAACGGGACGTGCATAGCGTGTGTGTTTTGGGGAGGTGCGAGGCAGGGGCAGGAGGGGAGCTGGCTGGTGTTGGGCTGAGGGGGGGCATGGACCATCATGCTAAGCTATTCAGCTTTCTCCTGAAGGTGATCAAGAGCTATGAGGGGTTTTAATGGGATATGAATGGATCTTTTAGGGGAACACTCTGGAGGCCGTATGGCAGGTGGAACATGGCAAGAGTTAGGAGTTATTCATCTGACTCTTTGATCCTCTGTCTGACCCCAGTTAGCACCCCCAGGAAAGGGTGGCAGAAAGAGGGGGGATCCAGGTCCCAGGGACCTTGGGAAGGTGGCTGGATTCCCAAATCCTCATCCTATAAAAACATACCTCACACGCTGATAAGGAAGGAGATGAAGCCCCACAAGTTGTAGATGAGCCTATCACTCAGAGGAAGTAACGAGTCAGGAATGAGGGGCTGATTCAATGGCACTGATCCCTGCTGTGTCTCATTTCCAAATCTCAGCCTGGCTGTCTGCACCGACATCTGTTTGCTCCATCTCCAATGCAAGGTGAGGCCCCTTCACTGCCTGGGACTGGGTTGATGTCGTCTGAGTTTTCACCTGGGTGGTTTTTGTCTAGAGGGACTGATGTCCTGTGCTCCAGTCAGCGGAGTCAGGCGTTGGCTCCACGTTGACAGCATCCCACAGACTTTAGAAAGGGCTGGGAGTGGGGCAGACAGGGGGGCCCACACTTCTCAGGAACCTGGGCTACCAAGGGAATCTACACACCAAGAGCCAGAACCGCACATGTGACAGGTGTGTGCAGATGGGAGAGTGGAGTCAAGGAGTAGGTGACAGGTGGGGAAACTGCTTGTCGCTGAGTGTAGGTTGAGTGGCTGGATGAGAGAATGCATGAGTGAATAAGGCTGGGTTAGCTGCAGCAACAAATGAAGAGTAACGGCTTAGTGCTCGCTCGTGCTGCAAGTCCTTTGTGCGTTGGGGGTCTGCTTAGGTCCTCTGAAAGACAGGCTCCAGATGGGATTGGATGTGCCTCTATTAGGGAATGCCTGTAAACGAAAAGGGGGCGGGGGGGGGCAGGAGAAGGTGGGGAGTCCCTCGACATTGTACAGGTCTGAGACCTGAGAAAGGAGAGAGGGAAGGAAAGACTGGGCAGGAAGAGCCTGACTACAGTGCAGTTCTGAGAAAGTCAGGCTGCAGAGGAGCCCCAAGCCAAAGCTGCCCCTTGGCGGAATCCCATGTTGGGCAGGGACGGCCTCGTTCTAGAATCCCAGACGTGGGTCATCTGTGGGGAGCAGCCCTAGGAAGCAAATGTGGCCTGACGCGAACACGGTGGTAGATTCAGAGGGCACAGCCGGCAGCTGTCGACCAGCTCTGCTCCAGCAGCAGGTTCCCTGGGAGGTGGTGGGAGTGGGGTACGTCCACAGCGGCTGTGGTTGGCTGGGAGCTTGGTTCCATGCCCTCCTCACTCTGAACCAAGGCTCTTTGGAGAAGCTACTGTCTGGAATATTTCTGGTAACTGTGACAGAGTTAAAAAGATACCCTGGAAGATCTCACACTGGCAATTAAAGGCTCTAATTCAGAGAAGATGCATATCAACTCCACTGGTAACCCATTGGCCAGAGCTGATCATCTGCCACAGGAGGTCCAGCAAGTGAAAGTTTGCTGCCTGCCTAGAAGGGGGAGAGCTGGAAATATTTGGACATGGTAATGCCTACTGTAGCATACGAAGAAGAAAATGACTGAATGACGGACTGGGAGAAGAGAGGGGTCAGAGGAAGGGAGAGGAGAATGAGGAGAGAGGCCATCAAGGAGTGAAAGGATGAATGAAGGAGTGAATGAGCAAGTGAATAAATGAATGACTAAAGGAGGGAGGAATGAGAGGTGAGGGTGGGGTGAAGTGTGGAGCACAGAGCGGGTGAGATGTGAACGGATGCGAGTGAGAATGGATACCAAAGGAGAGAGGGCATTGGGCCTCACTGGCTTTGGAAGGTCAACAAGCAAAGTTTCTCCCTTTTTCTTCCCCTCACCACCTCCAGTCAGGCTGCATTTGTCCCAAGAATTGCATTGACTAGCCCCTGGGTGGTTGCTGCAAATATATCCCCTGCAGAGGCCACTGGGGGCTGGGGCACAGGGCAGGAAGGGACAGCCCTTCCTTCCCTCTGACAGCGGTGCACAGTGTTGAATAGCCCTGCAAATCAGTCTGGGCTGATGGTGTCTGTGCCCGCCTCTTTCAGGAGGGCATGAAGGCTGCCAGCATGCTGTGATCTCCCTTTGAGGGCCCAGAAATGCTCGTCTCACTACAATCTCCAGCATGCCTGAAATCCCCCTGTAAGGATTCTGTTCTGGTTAGAGTCTTGCTCTCTGAGAAGCCTGCTGTTAAAAGAAGGAAGCCTCTGAAAAGCCCCACTCCCAATGTTGAAGGTGACTACACGCAGGGCGTGGTGGGGCCCCTGCGGTGAGAGACCCAGCCCTAGCCCTTGAGGAGGGCTAGGTGAGGACTAGGGTGAATCCACAGTAGAGTCACAAAATGACCTTGGGCAAGCTCCTTCCCTCTTGGAGCCTCAGTTTCCCCACCTGTAAAACGGAAGGGATTCAGACAGATTTTATTTTATACAACAGTGGGCCCAAGAGACTGGGTGATTAACGTAGTTCATTGGTTTGATGGTTAGAGAGGAGCCGAGTTTGTCCTCATCCACAGGAAGTAGTCCTGCCTTTGAGGTTTTGAGGCTGGCCTGTTGGTGAGCTAAGCCAGATTACCAGGTCTAGGTTAAAGGACAAGTGAGAACAGCTTGGGCTGGGTTTGTGGGTGCTCTCACTTCGCTTTGTTACTGAACAGCAAATGAGCAGTGCCAAGGGTGGACACTTGCTACCAGGGGGCGAGCATGTGTCCCTGTGCATCCTTGCTTTTGAAGTGTGCCCGAAGTTCAGAACTCGACCAATCCTGCACAAAGTGGGGAATCTGCCAGGCCAGCAGAGCCCAGAGCCCAGGTTCACCACCTTTTCTGTAAACTTTGTTGAAGTGTAACATACCTACAGAACAGGTCGTGAATAGTAAAGTGTCCAACTTGACGGAATTTCACAAAGAGTGAATACACCTGTGTAACCAGTACTGCGCTCACGAAACTGAACATGGCCAGCATCCCGGAGATCTAGGTCCTCCTTTGTGTCTGGCTCCTCTCTCTCAACATTAAATCATGAGATGTAACCATGTTGTTGAGTTTAGTTGTGCTTTGCTCCTTCTCATGGTTGCATAGTGGGTCTGTTGTGCGTCACTGCCTTTCACACCTTAGGCTGGCATCAGTAGTCAAATGTCCACCCATCGCCTGTAGCGCAATCCCTTGCTGCCCTGTGGTTACAGTCATCTGCATTCCACCTCTTACTGCATCATCAAGCCCGCAGTAGGCCTGAGCATGATTTGTCACGGGGAGCAGACTATAAGAGGAAGGAGGCAGAGGCCAGAGCCCTGAGCTTCACCTGCTAAAACCAAACCAGTAACACCCATTGTGGGCGGAGAGTGGAGCAGAGGGTTGGAGGAGAGCGTGGCTCCCCTCAGGCCTGGAACAAGCTGATGTGGGCTCCATCACCACCACAAAGGTGGGTGGCTAGAGCTCCTTAGAGTGACTGTGATCACACAGGGAGAGACATCACCTGGATGTCAGACTTCTGGCCACCTGGCAAAGGCAGGTCTGTGCAGGAGAGGAGGAGCAGGGAGGAGGGCGAGGTGGGCTTTCGCCTGCAGGTGCTAGATACTTGGCCCTGAGTGTGCAGATGGCTGCAGGGACACTGAGGCCAGAGGGTTAAGACTCGTGTGTGGACAGGATGGAAGGCAAAGAGAAGGAACAAGACGGGGAGTGGCCGAGTGCCACCGTCTACAGAAACGGGGGGCTCTTCTGTGGGGGTTCTCCGGAGCAGGGCCCCCTCTCCTTCCTCCTGTAGTCCCTCCATGCCTGGCACAGGGCAGGTCCACTAGCAGTGTTCATGAAAACAGGTGACATCCCTCCAGGCTGGGATTTCCCATGATGGGACCTGCAGACGAGGCAGGACAATGTCCCTCTCACTTGCCCACCTGATGGAGCCTCGCTAGGCTTCCAGGTCCGGCAAGCTGTCAGGCAGCTGCAGGGTCTGGGCTGCCGCTCCGCCGAGCCTGGGGAAGGAGACCGAATTGAGTCCATTAGCTCGTTGTTGTTCTCTGGAGGGCATGCAGGGGGATTATCTGGCTGCTTTGCCGCCTCCTGATTTCCCAGGACCACTCCTTTGGGATGCCATCCAAGGAAGTGAGTGATACAGTCATTAGATGTGAGAAGTCAGCAGTCCTTCCCCTCCTCCTCAGTGGGTCCAGCCCAGGGCAGCAGCAGAGGGTGGAAAGGCCTCGGGCTGGGCTGGCCAGGTCTGGCTTTCCGTCTGGACTCTGCTTTTGCCCTGCGTGTGGCCAGGAACATGCTCCACCTCCTCTGGGCTGCCTCTCCTTCCCCAGAATGAGGGTGTGAGAGCCCTTTCATCTGAGGGTCCTTCCAGGTGAGCATCCTCCAATGGTGACAGCGAGGGACCAGAGGCAGACCCGGCCCTGTCCCTGAATGGGCCAAGTGGGACTTGCCCCCATATCCGCTCAGGGTCCTGTCTCCTTCCCTGCCACTAGGCACTGTGGATGGGGTTGTGATGACCATGACTTGTCCTCAGTGGAAAATGAAAGCCAGGAGAGATGAGAAATGTTAGCAGTCACCTGCCAAGCACAAATCAAACAGAGTAGTGGTGGCCTTTTTTGAGAGGGTGGGGTGGGGACGGTAAGAGTGAGGGATATGCCCAGGAGAGGGGAGAGGCAGAAGTTGTAGTTTCTGTGATCATAATAAGAACAGTAGCCACTGACAGTTTAGTTAATCTGTCCTGGGCACAGCACTAAGGACTTTGCATTACACAGCATCTCGTTTAATCTGTAATATCAAGGACCTGTGACCCAATGGGGACAAAGCGCCGGGCCTCAGGGAGTCAGAAGGTGGAGTGAGGTTTCAGTGCGAGGCCCTGTAAGAACCCGCTGCTGCTGCTCTCCAGGCCCCTTGGAGGTAGAAGGTAACAGTGAGAGTGCTCTGCGCTCCAGCCAGTCCCCAGCACATCCGCTTCTGGATCCGGGTGTCTTCGAGGGTCGCGATGAGATACTGCTGAAACTTCACTAGGTTCAGTGGTGGGAATGTTGTCAGAGCTCGGGTGTGCAAGAAGTGGAATTCCCTATACAATTCAATTTCTGTTTCTGGTTCTTAATCCACCAAGGTGATGCCCGCGGGACCCTGTGCATTTGTGGCTCCCCTTTCTCGGGCTGTGTGAGTTCCGGGAGCGTACGCAGGCGGTGTGGCGAGTGGGACACCTGACTCCCTGGGCCCATCCTTCAGGCAGCTCGGCCTCGGCTGTGCCCCCGTGGCTGAGGCTGAGGGGTTGCTGCCATGTCTGCCAGCCCACTTCGGCCTGGCAGCATCCTCTGCTCCTTCCTCGCCAGGCTTGGGCCCCCACAGAACCAACCTGCTGCTTCTGCTACCCGTCAGGGCATAAAAAACTCTGAAGCTGCCTGAGGCCCCATGTGCCTAGAAATATCCTGCAGCCACTTATTTTCCAGAACTGTGCCTCCTCCCCAGCTCTTCCCAGGCCAGGGGGCCCAGGCTTTCCTCTTCTTGAGAGGAAAGTTTGGGAGTTTTGCTGCCTTCCTGGGGTCGGTGTGCAGGGCTCATCTCTCTGGGAACTACTGACAACTCCTTTCAGTTCCCCCCACTCCCCGTGCCCAGGGAGACCCAGACATGGGAGCTGGGAACCCTTGTTCTGATTCACTGTGTATCCTCCATATCCTTTATCAGAGACCATCCATCCTTCCTGTTTCCCGATAGGGATAGCTTTCTGGAATTCCATGCTAGAAAGAGACGACCGGCTTCTCTGTTTCCTGCAGCTCCATCCCCTCCCCAAGGCAGTTAGACACACCTCCAGGGCCTGGGTGAGAAAGGCTGTGCCTGGAGAAAGCTCTGTGTATAAAGACGAGGCAGAGGCTCGAGGGAGGGACCATGCTAGGCCCACTGAGACCAAGCTGCAGAACCAGGGTGTTCTCCAGGTCTCCATTCCAGGGCCATGCTGCCCACAGGGTAGCCCTCTTGGCGACAGCTCAGACGTGCTCCCACAACAACTCTGGTCTGGTCCATTGCAGCAGGCCTGGCAGACAGAGGAGCTCCTCAGAAAGTTACCAGGATCCCTGCTACTGAGCCCCAGATCAGCTCTAGTACCACCAGATCTGTTGCTAACTCAAGTGAGACTCTTCAGTACTCTAAGGGGAGTACTGATGACCCAGATGTCTACCCTGTGGGTCGGCATAAGGAGATCACCACCAGACAGGATCCAGCATCACAATGCTGGTTAGACCCTACCCCCACACCAGTGCCAGACTTGGGGCTCCTTTCCACCCGTGTGGCATCTCAAGTAGACCTCACACCCGCCTGGTGAAGCTGGAGTGACAATGGTTCCTTCATAGACAAGGAAACTGAGGCTGGGAGGGGTGTAGTAATTTGTCCAAGGTCACCCACTGAAAGTGAGAGAGCAGGATCTGATCTGTCTGTTTTCTCACCACACCTCATTGTCTGGGAGGTTTATTGTGGGTATTAAAAACTGACCCCCTTCTGGAGAGGTTTGGTGTCCTTCTAATTGTGGAGAAGGGCGGGAACACATGGCAGGGTCTTAGGGGTGGGCTTAAAAGGCAGAGGGTGAGCCCGTGCCTTCTTCCTGCCTCGGCACCCAATTTAACATCTCCCAAGTCTGTTTGCTGCGTGGGTGCAGGGCATGGCGTCAGGAAACAGGACAATCAGACACGAGGCATGGGTTCACCCCCACCCCCACCTCAAGGACCTGCCAGGGGAGAGGGCGGGCTGTGCTGCACAACAGACCTTTGTGTGGCTCTTCCACAGATGAGGTCCATGATGCACCACTCACCATGCCTAGGGGCAGTTAGTAGATGTTATGGCAACAAGGGTTCTTGGGTCAAAGAGCCTAAGGAATAGGGAATCAAATGGGGTTAGCATGTTTCGTTGTGCAGGAGTCTTTGGAGCCTTCAGTATGCATTGTACTTGGTTACTCTCCGGGGGTGGGGGGAGGTGCTGTAGAATCTGGGGTTCTCTACTTCATTTACTCCTAATCACCCCCTTTCTTCTGCAGTACAACAAGCATGACTTGTCTGCAGCAGCACCTCTTTTGGGAAACAAGGCTCTGATGGCTGATAGAAAGGAATCCCTGGGCAGGAGAAACAGATAAAAGATACTGGGTCTGCAGGGGAGAAAGGGTCTTGGGATGAAGGGGGCCCAGGGAGGCAGCTTCTGGCTCAGCTGTGTGAGCCCTGGGCTCCGAGGGAGGGTTAGGCTTTGGAGGTAGAGACCTGGGTGGGAGAAGGGTCTTGCAGAAAAGCCAGAGCCAGTGTTGGCGGGTGGGGCATTGAAGGGTAGTGGGTGTGAACAGCACACGTCTAAGCTAAACCTGCTTAGCAGACTTGAAAGGGAGAACAACACACCAGGCTGGGAAAGGAGGCTAGCTTGGTTCTTACGGCTCAGGTCTGATCTTGCAGAGTGCAGGGCTTAGCGACTCCTGGCCACTGATTTCCTTTGGCCCACGGAGTTCAGACATGAAGGTGGACGCCTGGCCGAGAACCTGTCTGCAAAGCCTCGGGCGGGGGCCTCCTCTTTGTAGCCGGTAGTTCCCTCTACACACTCCTGTCTGATAGGTGAGTGACACCTCTCTATTCTCTCCAATGTTCTAAGACCCCAAAAAGCCTCTACTTTGCTCAAAAGGCAGGAGACAAGAGGAGGCAGAAGCACATCTTTTGGATCCGGGAAAACCTGGATGCATGCAGCTGAGAAAGCAAAACTGTTAATTAAAACCAGTCTGGGATCTTGCCAAGTGGGAGAAAGAGACGCAGGGCCAGGAGCCTCGGCGGTGGGAAGGAGCCGAGTAGTAGCGGGTTATTTATAATCCACTTCTGGCACTGTCTGCCGCACTCTTTCAGCTCGAGGAAATGCTCCCATCCTCAAGACAGACATCTGATCATTATAATTTTGTGTTTGAAGACAGTTTTAGCTTCCTGCAGACACACATAAAATCTGCATCCGCCGCCCAGGATGGGGGATATAAAAGTTCCTAAAGAGGGTCGTAGACCTTCCCGGGATGGAATCCAGGCTGTCTCCAGCTGTGGCACACGCTCTGCCTCTGGTGCCTCTGCTCACACAGGTCTTGCCCTCACTTGTCTCTGCCCACTGGGCAGAATCGATCGCATCCTCTAAGGTCTGTCCAGACCTGTCTCTTGCAGGGGCTCGCTCTGAGTCTTTCCACCCTGACTATGTTGGTATTTTCTCTCTGTGCGTTTTTTTTCTTCCACAGTTGATTTAATTCACTTGAAGTTATATTGTGCTGCCTGGTCCCTAGTTGCCTCTTGTATGTATAACCATATATTGAATGGGCTGAACTCGATGGGGTACGAACAGGAAATGGCTTTATTTTTCTCCCTTCGATGCTTTCAAAAACGTCCTGCTGGATCTCCTTCCCCTCCACTTGACGACATCGCTGTCACGTACCGGAGCTTCCCAATCATTTTCAGGCACAGAACTAATTTTACTCTCAGATATTAAAAAGGTCCAGTCTAGCCCGTGTACAGCCTCCATCCACATCCAGTTAAAAGTTTCTTCCTCCCTGCAGCTCAGGCCTGACCATGTCAGCACTGGAGACCTGCCGTGGCCTGGGACTGGGTTATCCTCGGCCCTTTCTCTCTTCCTTCATGTTCACTGTTACAGGTTGAACTGTGGCCCCCGAAAAAGATATGTTGAAGTCCTAATGCCTAATCCTAATGCCTCAGAGTGTGACCTTATTTGAAAATAGTCTTTACAGAGGTAATCAAGTTAAATGAGGTCACTAGGGTGGGCCCTAATCCAATATGAGTGATTTTCTTATAAAAAGGGGAAATTTGGAGACAGAGACAGACATGCACAGAGGGAAGATGACCTGAAGACACACAGGGAGAAGATGCCCCTGGGACTGGAGTGATGCATCTATAAGCCAAGGAAACCAGGGATTGCTGGAAAACACCAGAGGCTAGAAGAGGCAAGGCAGCATTCTCCCCTAGAGCCGCCAGAGGCTGCATGGCCCTGCTGACCCCTTGATCTCGGACTTCCAGCCTCCAGAACTGTAAGATAATAAATTTCTGTTGTTTTAAGCCACCCAGGTGGTGGGATTTTGTTATGGCAGCTCTAGGAAACTAATACATCTGCCTTTCTACTTCTGGTTTCTCTAGGATCCGGGCAAAAGAGTGGGGATAGAGGAAAGGGGGCCCTATCATTTTAGATGACCAGTGCTGCCTGAGTGTTTTCTTGCTTTCAAGGCCTCCGTCTGGGCAGGCACTCCATGCTGGGTATTTGTGGGGTGCAGATGTCCCCTCGGCGGTCCTCTGCCACCTGTGGAGTGGGTCCCCATCACAGTGGCCCTGGAGAAGCTCACATTCTCTTTCCAGAGCAAAGGTGGGCCTGCAGGCTCTGCAGCTGCCCTTGACCTTACCCTCCTCTGGCCAACCTCTCGTCCTGAGTTCTCCGGGCGGGACAGGCTCGGTCCCTACTCTCACAGAACCTGGGGAGATGTGTGACAAACTCTCCTGGAAATATCTGTGCCTGGATTGGGCTTGGGGTTTCCGCAGTGCAGTCGGCCTCCAACTGGGGAACAAGGCGCTAGTCTCCCCTCTCTGCAGGCACCCTAGTCTCTACAAGAGATTCTCTGGAGCCCCTGCCAAGAGCTTGCAGAGGTGTGGGGAGCAGTCAAGTTGTAGCGCTTGACACAACACCCAAGTTCCCTCTCTTTGTGTAAATAGGCTGCATGTGGGCTGAGGAGGTAAGGAGTAAATGGTGTAGACACTTGTCAGCAAACCAGGGGGCAGGGATTCTGGCAACTCCCATTGGGAATATGGGGGTACCCACTGCCCCTAGCTTTGGGATTTCAGCTGAAGGACTCTCATTCCCATCCTGTTACCTGGAAGAACAAGTCCTATATTGTGGGAGATTAGCTACTCCCCGAGCTCAGGACCCCTCTCTACTTTCTTCTGCCTTCTCCTACAGCCACTGGGAGAGAGGGAGGCAGTGCAGCCGAGTGGTTAGGAGTCCAGGCTCTGGAGCCGTAGGGATACAAGCTCAAGTCCCTGCTCAGATACTTACTCAGCTGTGGGCCTCAGGGGAGCGACGCAGCCCTTCTGAGCCCGTTTCCTCAGCTTTCCCGTGGAGACGGAAGGCAATGAGTCAGGCACAGGGGACCCGGCCACTGCCCTCAGTGTTTGGGCTTGGTCATGACCCTCTGAGAGACGTGAGTGGACTCCACATGCTGTGGACCGTCTCCTCCAGCAAAGTGCATGTGTGCAAGTTTGTCGTATGTGGTTCAGCTCCTGATTCTCTGGGTGCTCAATGGCTTATCACTGCATGACATGGAATTGCTCAGAACTTTTTAGCAAAGGAATAGCAGAAAGAGACCAAAAAGATATTGGTAGCCTATTAGGATCCTTGAGCATCTGAGACGGTGACTAACTGGCTTAGTATTTTGAAAACCTCAGATCTAAATTCCTGGGAGATTTTTGCCTTACGCCCTTCTCTCACAATGCGTTAGGTCAATCCAACCTCATCTGGGACTTTTTAAATTAAAGTACCCTGTACATTTAGCAGTGTGCTATGGTGCAGTCTCAGTGATTCTCAAAATTGACTAATATATGCATTTTAAAGGGAAAAAAATTATCACAGACCCCCAGTGTTGACTAAAATTATTTTGATCATATTGTTACTTAAATATACACAAACATAAAAGTTAGTATAAATTCCTTATGCTTTTAGCTCTTACACAACTATAAAACCAAAACAGAATTACAAATTAAATGCAAACAAAACTACAAAACCATTAAAATTCAAATAAATGGCATCAATTTAATGTGACAGATGATGTTTTGCTCAAAGTAAAATAACCAATGTTGGGTTTAATAATAGAAGGTTGCATTCCCATTTTAAGTTCTGCTTTTATCAACTAGATTGTTTTGATGTTTGAGCATGCTGGGCCACCATTAGAGTTATTATCAATATTATCAGTATTTTAATATAGAAATTTTACCAATATTATTATTTTTCACGTGTTGCAACAGACAAACTTTTAACCACAGGCCTAGGATTTTGATGGGCCAATCAATTTAATACAGCACCCCAAAATATCATAATTTAAAAAATAAAAAGATATATACCATTTAGCAGGAGCATTTCAGTTTCCAGGGGTGTGCCCTTACTGTTAGTGCTGTCTCGCAAGTTGTTACAAACCAGCATGGTATTCACTCCAGTACCTGCTTGCCAAGTGGTGACTACAGTTCTGCCCGCTCTGACACAGAGCTGTTGCATGTGGCCTGCCGGTGTCCCTTGTACTGTTGATGACTCAATCCTCCCTCCACTTGTCTGTTTGAACAATCGCTAAACCTTTGTTTGCACAGCAGCCCATGAAGTCATTTGGCCTTCATTTTGCAAAAATGTGATAGTAAGCCCAAATGTAAATGCAAGCTCCGAGTTCCTGAGGCGTTATTGGGTGATAACATGATCATCCACGCACAACCTCAATAGTGTCTCACTGATACTTTTCAATTTTTGAAATGAAAACATCAAATTAAAAAGTTCTCCTATCACTAAGGGGCCCCTGGTACTGTATCTGTGTCTCCTACCTTGAAATCCCTGCTACATTAAAAAGAGCTCTGGAGAACACAAGACTAGAGTTTGATTCTAGGTCATTTGTTGACCCACTGTGTTCTGTGGGTCGACTCTCCCCTCTAGACTTCATCTGCCCGTCATCATTAATGGTCTTGCGTTCTGGTCATTATCACAGATTTCACCCGACCACTCCACGAGACCAATAGGAATATTCCTAATGAATAGATGAGGGAAACTGAGACCGAGGTAGACAGCTAGTGAGTGAGGAGATGGGGTGAGAAGGCAGGGTTCTCTGACTCCACAGGTACCACGTGGCAAGGATTCACAGGACTGAGGCTGCCCCTGGAGGGCGTCTGTCCCCTGAGGGACACAGGTCTTGGGACCCCTACCTCCTCTCCCCATGCCCCTGATGACCCACATCAGCCCTCTGCTCAGCTCTGGACAACACCTCCCCCCCATATGACAAGGGATATTTTCCCAAATAAAAATCAGACACAGATCCTGACAACTGAATTTTCCTGATGAATGAATTCATGTTTATTTATTTATTTGTTTGGTGAAAAGACAGATGTAAGTCTGTAACTCAAATCATATTTTATACACACACATGCATATATGGGTATGTATATGCACACATGTATACACATGTATATATATGTGCATGTATACACAGTAGTATAGACATATATATGTCTATATATACATATGTATGTGTATATATATATTTCCCCTGCTGAAAGAGAATGACATACATATATGCACACGTGTATATATGTATATACACACAAGTATATATGTGTATATATACATACATGTGCACATATATAGAGGCAAATAAGTATGTATATACACACTTCCCTTGATGAAAGAGAATGAAATTTCCTGGAATCAGGACTGTGCTGGAAACACAGGGTTTGTAGGTGTCTTTCTGTAGCTGAGACATAGCTCATTAGGGAAGAGTCTTCAGAGAGCAGTTGCCTCCCTGGGCCCTTGACCGCTGACCTCTCCAATCCATGGTGCCAGGGAGAATGTCGCTGGGGTTCCTCTCTTTGGAAGCCATAAAGCCTCCTCATCTTATCTCGGAAGCACCTGCAGACACCATCCCTCTTGAGATCTTCCCTCTTTCAGACTTGCTGTGTGTGTGTGTCTGCAGCCTTGACAAATAGAGTGATGTCCAGGGCTCTCTGGGATTTTGATTCTGGTGGGGGCATTCCAGTTCAGCCCTACAGAACTGTGCCCTTGGATTTGTTCTATTCAAATGCAGAGAAGCAATCTTTAGGGAGGACCCCCTTTAACAACCCATCCGTCCTACCTATGGATCTTAAGTTTTTAAAAGATATTTCTTCTAGAGCGAGTTTAGGTGATAATGAACTCATTCTTTCATTTTTGTGAAACAAAGACATTTATATTTGACCATCAGAGATTCTAATTGGCATGTGGCTCATGCTCATGAGACCTGCAGAGTTGATAGAGTAGCAGTTAAAACAAAGACATTTGACATTTTAGTTATTCATGCAGCCTTGCTCAGAGCACATGTACAGTGATCGTTAAGCTGTTTGAAATAGTGGTATTCCAGCATTTTTGCATAGAATATGCTAGTGCCCACCAGTCCAACACTGCATCCCAGGAGAACTCCGGAACAAGCTGGTGAAGGCAAGTCTAGCTACGCTTGTTCAACTGCAAGAAAAACCTGCTTAGCTGCTGGGGCTGCAAAGGAGAAGGTGCATCTTTGCTCTTGAGGGCTTCCTGGTCCATGAGTCAAGCCAGTTATTGGATCCTGCAGCCTACTGGATGTTTTCATTTTTAAAACTGGCTGCTCTGTATAGTGGGTGGATGAGACACAAAGACTACACAGGGATACCCTAAGGTGACACTCTATGGATACTGTCGTGTTCCTGGGGACTCTGTGTCACACCTCATTTGATATCCAAAGCCCAGAGTATCTGGCCAGTCCAGGGCTGCCCAGGGCTTGTATCAATTGTTCCTGGGGCAGAGTGACTGGGACCTCGTATCACTGGGCAGAGTCTCCAGGGGCCTGGGGCTTCAAGGCCAGCAGCCTGCCTCGGTTTTAGCAACTCGACCCGGCCCCAGCTCCCTCAGTCTCTGTGTCTTATACAGAGTATTCACCTCTGCTCTGGGAGCTGGCTGTGGTTATGGAATCCCAGCCTCCTGCTTTGCTCTTTGCCAAAGTTCCTTGATGTCTGCTCACCATAGCAGCTCCCCAGTGAGTAGCCCCTGGCCCAGGGAAGGTGCCCAGTGAACATTTGTGAGCTGAGTCACTGAAGCCTCCCTGTCCCAGCTGTGCATTGTCCTAGACTGTGGCCCTTTGTCTCAGTGGAAGTCCTGCTCTGTGGACTGCTGGTCTGGTGAAAGTTGCCCTCTGTCCAGTGAGGGCCCTGTCCACTTTTTCCTGACTTCATTTCTTTCCTCAACAGGCTTGTGCTGTCTCCTGAGAAAATCTAGAAGACTGGACAGCCTCCTGGATGCAATTACTCACTCAGATTGGTCTTAGCAGACCCTTTTACTGGCAATCTTAGTGTAAGCCTCTCCTACAGCAGCAGGGGGGGCCTCATTGGAAATGTAAATTCATTGTGGTCTGCAGGTCCTGGCTGGCTGTGCTGCAAAGCCTGGTATTCTGCACCTCTGTGGGGCAGGTGATATCTCTTGTCAAGGCGAAGAGAGCAATACCCTTGCTGGAGTAAAAGGGGCTGCCCAGGGCTTGGACCAGTTGTTCCTAGGGCAGAGTGACAGGGACATCTTATTTCTGGGGCCCCAGTCCATGGGCCTTAGGCATCATGGTCCCTGAATTTTAAATAATAATGACAAAGCAAAGGTAGTTGATTTTAAAAGTCTTTACTGATCATTGCTCCTGAAGCCTTTGGCCTGTGTGGGCCTCTGGTAAGAGGAGGGGGTCAGAGCCAGGAGTCAATCGTGTGGGCTGCAGGGCCCGGCTGGCCTGTGCACTGGGGCCAGGGAGAAAGGCCCACTGCCACTTCACTGCGTCCGGGAGAATGTGTGAGTCAGATCTGGTTGGGGGCGGGTGACGCGGGTTGGGTTCCCCAGGAAGCAGTCTCTGAGAAGGAGTTTATTATGCAGGATTCATGTGTGCTTGGGACAAGCACCTGTGGGAGGGAGGGAAGGAGGCAGCCTAGGGCAGAGGAGGATTCTTGGCTGACACCACGCAGTGCAGAGCTCAGATGCCTACCAGAGTCACTGCGTGGGCTCAACCAGCCAGCCTTCTACACCTCGCCTCTACCAGTCATTGGGTATAAGCCATCCTAGGAAGGTCATGACCTTGGGCAAGGCAGCCCCGAGGGGGCTCACAGCTGAGGGCTGCACTCCCAGCAGCTGGGACAGAGTCCTTCCTTGCAGGAAGATGCAGGTGGTACCTCCACATGTTGTGACGAATGTCATCACGAGACTGGAAACCAGGTCCTGGTTCTGAAATGAAAGTGAGAGGGTGGGGCTTGGTTTAAGTTCAAACCAGATCCCAACGAGCAAGTGGGGCCAAGGACAGAGTCAGCTCTCTAGGGAAGGGCGTGGAAGAGGGAGGACTCGGTGGGATTTCAGGCAAGCTGAGTGGGTTTCTGGGAGGGCTGGCTAGGAGCAAAGAAAACTAACATTCGTTGTTCCCTCTATGTGGCTGCAAACCAAGGAACAGGACAAAGGCTGGGCAGAGGGCTTAATCATGGCGGGCGGAGGCTGACTCCAGCCCTCTCTCTGGTGGAGGATGAGATGGGGGAGTGGCTCAGACTCCTCCCAGCTACCTGGGTCATGATTGAGAGTCGTTGTAAGGATTCAAATGAGATAAAGCACGGAAAGTGCTCAGCTTCAGTAAGCATCTCGTGCTGGCAGTTACAGTGATTACTATTCCTCCATGCAGTGGCATGGGCTGGGCAGGGCAGGGCAGGGCGTGAGACCTCGGGGATAATTCTCATCAGCTACCTTTCTGAAGATGCTGATTGGGCTCCCATGACATTTGGAGGGGAAGGTGCACCCTACATGTGGAGCAAAGACAGCTGTGATCTTATTTCCACTGTTAAAACGGCCTCTGACTCACTCTTCCCTCCCTCCCTTACTCTTCCCAAGCATTCCTTCATTTATTTATTCAACAAAATTTATCAAGCACGTTGTATGTGCCAATGACTATCCTGGTGCAAGGGAAAATAGCAGTGACAAAATAGACCTGTTTCCACAGGGCTTGTTTTCATAGGGGAGAGAGACAACAAACAAACAG